>NC_056524.1:257762574-257840162 GCF_019175285.1 Sceloporus undulatus | reverse complement strand
CCAATTCCAGATAGACTCATGGCAGTAAAAATGCTGTCAAACTGCTTTAATACTGTAGTGTGGATACACTCAGAGATATTATTCTATATGTGTGTGCTCAGAAACAAACTCTATTGAGCTTAGTGGCATTTACTCCAATGTAAATATATATAGGATTGAAGGGTATAAACCTATAAATACTTAGCTGGGCAGAGCTTGGAATTTTTTTAAAAATATTTATATGGTCCAAGACACACTGCAGAAATTCAGTTTGAGACTGCTTTAACTGCCCTGGCTCAATGCTAGAGAATTCTAAAAACTAGTTTTGTGAAAAGTTTAGCCTTGTCTGCCAGAGAGCTCTGATGCCACAATAAATTACAATTCCAAGGATTCCCTAGCACTGATCCAGGGCAGTTAAACCTGTCTCAAACTGGATTATTTCTGCAGTGTATTTTGGACTATAATATATATCTTGAAAGCCCCTATAAGTAGTTGCTTACTGTTTTTAAATAGTGATAGCCTCATGGCTTGACTATTGCAATGTATTCTCTGTGGAGATACTTTAAGACTAGTCCAGAAGCAGAAGCTGCCCCATAATGTTTCAGCTAAGCTTATAGAATAATAGAATCATAGAATCGTATAGTTAGAAGAGACCATGAGGGCCATCCAGTCCAACCCCCTGCCATGCAGGAAATCTCAATCAAAGCATCCCCAACAGATGGCCATCCAGCCTCTGCTTAAAGACCTCCAAGGAGGGAGACTCCACTACACTCCGAGGGAGTGTGTTCCACTGTCAAACAGCGCTTAGTGTCAGGAAGTTCTTCCTAATGTTGAGGTAGAATCTCTTTTCCTGTAGCTTTGAGAACCGGAGCATCCATTGTGGTCCATTCAGAATTCTAATATATTTATTTAGTTACTGTGTAATTATCCACTGAACCTAATCCTACTAGAGTTATCAGTAAATTGCAGATAATTCACCCCATGTTCCACTGTTTCCTCAAGACTGGAATAAGAACATTGATAATATCCATTCATTTAGCAGACGTAATGCCACAAGTATTATCTCTCAGCCAACCTAACAGAAGATGTATGGTACAGACATCATTTTTATAAGGAAGGAGCTACACAAACTTTGTAAGATTAATTGGCAAGATGAATTCATTCATCACAGATTTTTTTTCATACCAAGCTCCCTAAGTCGTTCCTCATAGGACATGGTTTCCAGACCCTTCACCATTTTAGTTGCCCTCCTTTGGACACGCTCCAGTTTCTCAATGTCCTTTTTTAATTGTGGTGCCTAGAACTGGACACAATATTCCAGGTGGGGCCTGACCAAAGCAGAATAGAGTGGCACTATTACTTCTCTTGATCTAGACACTATACTTTTATTGATGCAGCCTAAAATTGCATTGGCCTTGTTAGCTGCTGCATCACACTGTTGACTCACATTCAACTTGTGGTCTACTTGGACTCCCAGATCCCTTTCACATGTAGTCTCATTCAGCAATGTGTCTCCCATCCTATATCTGTACATTTCATTTTTCTGTCCTAAATGCAGTACCTTACATTTCTCCGTGTTGAATTTCATTTTGTTTGCTTTGGTGCAGCTTTCTAGCCTATTCAGGTCGTTTTGAATTATGATTCTGTCTTCTGGAGTATTAGCAATTCCTCCTAATTTGGTGTCATCAGCAAATTTGATCAGTATGCTCCCAATTCTGTCATCCAAGTCATTGATAAAGATGTTGAATACCACTGGGCCCAGGACACAACCCTGTGGCACCCCACTGGTCACCTCTCTACAGAACTAAAAGGAGCCATTGTTGAGCACCCTTTATTGGAGGGGCAACCTAGTGAAAAGGTGTAGCAGTTATGCCAAAGAAATTTAACTTGGTGCCTTTTAGCTAGCAGGCCAGGTTTTAGTTTTGATTATTAATTCAAGACCCAGACACCTTTTGACCAAGGCAGGATACAGACAGGCAGAAAGGGGCAGCCAGACACCTCCCCTTTCTGCCCCGGATGGAGACTGCAGCAGACAAACACTGTGGCCTCCACAAGGTTTAAAAAGAACTCGCTCCCAGCAGGTTTTTTCTGCCGCACCATGATTTGGGCGCTGCACCACATGGACTTCATCGTTGCATGCCCTGTGTAAATGGCAGTACTCAAGATGGTGCCCACGCTTTGCTCTCCCGAACCCTACTTTCAGCCTCAGGCCAGTCTGTACTGGGCCCTAGTTACTCAAAAGATAACTTTCTCCATTATAGACCAAAATATATTATGCAAGTTTCTGAAGCTTCACCGACTTCTCCATCAGGCAAAGATGTTAAAAAAACATAGAAAAGTGACAATTTTAGAGTCATGGGGTTACATTTTCTGCCAGATGTTACTTCTGTTGTCAGTTGAGATGGTGTAGAACACAGATTTCCAAACACTGATCCACCAGGTCCTTTGGACTTCAGCTTCTAGAAACCTCAGCCATCTTCACCAGTTTCTGAGACTGTGATATGCCAAGTTCAAAACACCTGGAAGTCCAGAAGTCGCAAGTCTAGAGGGATATCAATGGAAGCAGAAGCTAGTCCCTCCTTGACCATGTGGGGTTTGGGGACAAAGGGAAGTAAATGACAGGAAACAGCATTTCAGATCCAAACAACTTTCAATGAGATCCAAGCTAACTCCCTCCTGTGTGTGGCTATTGTACAATGGAAAGGAACAGTAAGAACACTAATACAAGATTTAATTAGCCCTTCTTTAAGTCACCATTTAAACTTGTTCCCCATACTCTTGTGTAGGGCGGAGAGAATCAAGAGTTTGATCATCTATATTCTTCTTTCCAGGCTAATATATAATGAACTGAATGAAACTGTTTAAGGTTACTAGGTAAGCAACCATCTTTGTTCAGAAAACATGAAATTTACACATATTTCAAAATGGACATAAACTGCAGATTTGTAATTTGTTTGTCAGGGGCAGGGAGCAATAACTACTGTAAATATTATCTTCTTTTTAAGGGAAGTACAATGTAGGATACTTTTAAACAATTGATTCATAAAAGGTTCATTCAAAGACCTTCCAAGACAATTTTTCATAACAAGGTCCTTCACTAATGCCATCCCAAGGTGCATATGTACAGAATTAAACACAGAGACTACGGTTTGTGCTTGTGGTTACCTTTTGGATGGTCTTGAATGAGGAGGTCCCACAATCAATTCCCTGGTGACAAAACCCTCCATGGTACTCTTGATCTGACACTCTGCCTCCCCACCTGAGGTTGCCTAGCTCTGTCTTTTCTGCAGTCTCACAGAATTATGATAGTATAGCATTTTTCTCTACAGCTTCTTAATAGGATTCTGGCCAACATTTGATTGTTATAATTTCTCTTAAATCTCTTGCTTGGCTTTTTCTTTGATCTTTGATTTAGCACAAGCTCCTCAACTTTACTTTGACCCCTTCTATGGCCTTGACTCTGTCCCACTATTTCTCTGCCATAAGGCAACCCTGCTTGTGGTCTTTATTCATCCTCTTCTATCTAAAGATGTCCTTTCCCCTTAAAAATCTTTGCCTTTTCTCAAGTAACCACTAGTCCTACTTTGCTGAGGACAGTTCATCTGTCTGAATTTAATGTTGTCTGAATTTAAAACAGCATTGAAGACCAATCTCTTCTGACAGGCTTATCCAAATAGTTTTAAATTGTGAATTAAGATGTTGAATTTTAAATGTAGCCTGTTTTGAAATGTGTATGTCTTATTTGTCCTTTTAAACTGTTGCATGTTTTAATTAATGTGGTTTAATTGATGTTAATCATTAAATTGTTGTTCTTCATTGCCTCAATCCATGGGGAGAGTTGGGTAGGAAATTATTATTATTGTTGTTGTTATTGTTTAGCAGGAGTGTCTGGTTTTAAAATGAAAAAGTATGGCAGATCTTCAGCAGCTAATACCTGGCCAGCAGAGTGAGTAGACACACAGCTCACCTAGAATCAATATTCCATAGTATGGTAAAATAGGTCACATTTAAACTGAAAATACAGCAGTGATTTCTATATTATCATCTGAATTTGCTCATTTTATGGAAATCTATGTCTTCTTGTGCCTTCTTTTGTTAGAGATACCCACTGTCTGTGTTTGTGTGTGTGTGTGTTTGTGTGTGTGTGTAAGAGAGATACATCAGTGGGTATCCTGTTGAACTACCTCTCAGGACAATATTGTTGTGCTGTCTCTATTACTTCAAAGCCCTCCTCAAGACCCAACTTTTTATATCCTGTTCAACTCCAGTGATTTTCATAGTCAAGGAAGACCTCACTTGGGTGTTCAAAGTTGTCATTTAACAGCTAGGGGTCTGGGATGCTTGAAAGCACTTTCTCATTCTTGAATTGAGTCTCATCCAAAGTCAGCATATTCCTTTCCTAAGTCCTGTGAAAATGGCTCACCTTCTTTTTAAGTCATTCTAAGGATCCAGTGGGGCAATTGATAAAATGGCCCCATGTTTATGGGTACTTAGTTCCAAACTACGTGCACAAGGGGAATCTAATGCATCTTTCAATTGCAGAATGACACATGCTACATCATTGTTAGGGATCTCCATAATGAAATGGAATTATTTACACAGTTGCGGGTAAAAACAACAACAGTAATCCTCCTCTAGCAGACATTTTCTCCATTAACATTATATTGGATTTGGGCTATGAGTAGCTAACTGTTGATCTTCCATCTGAATTATGTTCAGATGGCTGTAGCTGTGATCGATATTTTTGGTTTTAGCATTAGTAACAGGGTGTGGGGGGGGGGGATGAAATTAAACCATATTCATCCATTCAGAATTCTAATATATTTATCCACTGAAACTTATCCTACTAGAGTTATCAGTAAATTGCAGTTAATTCACTCCACTGTTTCCTCAAGACTGGAATAAGAACATTGATAATATCCATTCATTTAGCAGACGTAATGCCACAAGTATTATCTCTCAGCCAACCTAACAGAAGATGTATGGTACAGACATCATTTTTATAAGGAAGGAGCTACACAAACTTTGTAAGATTAATTGGCAAGATGAATTCATTCATCACAGATTGTTTTTCCCTGAAAAAAAAATGAAGATTTGGTGCCAACAATATTGCTGTAAATAACTTCTATAAATGGCTGCAATGCAGGAGATGTACTGAAGGCTATTTCCCAAAATATAGATTCTCTGTGTGGGCTATTCATTTAAAGAATCCTGCTGATCCATTTTAAGGCAGGAAGCAGCAAGATTTCTTTCTTAAGGGTCAAATTCTGAAAATTCAGTTTTACTATAGCTTAATAGGTTCTTCTGGTCTTAGTGCAGAATATCAAACATGGTTGTGTGCTGGAATGAAGTGTCTGCTGCAGCAATAACAGGAGTTGCATTTCACCTTAAAGACTAACCAGTTAACAGCACTAGTCTATGATGTTTATTCATATTTTAAATACAAGCATTGGGGTTCATTTGCTTGTAAGTGCCTACAGCCCAGTAAGCTTTAATGAACTAAAGTCCACCTCATCTTTTGCATTAGCATCATTACTTGTCTTTTAATATTTATATTCCTACTTTAATTTAAACAAATTTTTTTTAAAATGTCCTCCAAAAAATAATTCCTATACAAAGCTAAAACAGAAACCAAGTACAATGCACTTAAATCACTATCAAAGTTACCAATGCAAGAAAGCAACTGTAGAATAACTATCAAAGGATGCAGAATAAATTCATTGGAGATCAATCAGCCAGTAGGAAAATATACAATTTTCCCTCTTTTGTCTGTTAACAGTAAAAAAGTATATGGGTTAATGGACAGGCAGTCCTTCAGATAACTGAAATTCATAGGATAAACATGAAACATTGAATCACATCTACAACCAAAAACAAACATTTGTTGTTGTTAGATGCCTTCAAGTTGTTTCTGACTTATGGCGACCCAAAGCTGAAACTATCATGGGGTTTTCTTGATGAGATTAGTTTAGAGGAGGTTAGACATTGCCTCCTCCTGAGGCTGAGAGCATGTGACTTGCCCAAGGTCACCCAGTGGGCTTCAGGGCTGAGCTGGGAATCAAACACTGTTCTCCAGAGTCACAGTCCAACACTCAAAGGCACTACGAGACACTTATTGTGACAAACAACTTTTATCAGCATTTTGAACCAGTTGAAGTTTCTAGGGCCTGGTACATACCTCCCCGAAAGGGCAGACTGGAGGTGGCTGGTTTTCCTGCAGAGGGACACTGCAGCAGCCAAACTGCGCGGCGTCCCTCCGCCCCAAAAAGAACCTGGAAAAATGGGTTTTTCTTGGCATGCTGCGTGCATGTCACAAGTGCACCATTGGTGTACTTGTGACATAAGAGACGTGCAGCGAAGTCATATGCTGTGTGTCACTTACATCACAATGGCGGCCCCCATATGGATGGGAGGCCGCCGTTATGCTGCTGCCATGATGTCATAACATTAAGGACTGCGAAGTTGGTGTGTGGGCCCTAACCCTAGAATCACCACCTGGACGCTGCTTCTTGGCGATATGTACCAGGCCTAGATGACCTTTAAAGGCAGTGCCATATATAACACAATAAAGTAGTCTAACTTAGATGTAATCATAGCAAAGATAACTCTATGTTTTCTGTAGTTTCCTCAGCCCAGGATACCAGCAACAACTGTACATCTCTAAGTATAAAGAGGAGACAAAACAGTCATATCGGTGTGAGTTTATCACTTTCAAAAAATATATTTTTAGATTGTTTGACATGATAACTATTGTTAAACATGTGGTCTAGTAAACATTCTAATGATATAATATCTTAGACCTATACTTCAAAAATGGTTTTGATTCAAAAATCAATATTGCAACCCACACATTAAAAAATTTAAAAAATATATCATTGTGCAATCTCTACAAAGGCAAAGATTTTTGGCTTAACATATTTTGTATGTGTGTGGAGATATAGTATGGTCTTCATAATTGCTTTCTGTGCTTTAGATTGAGTATAATAGATTTGATGTATGACATGAATTTTTGTCATAAAGAATGTGATGGAGGTTTAACTCTAGTTTAGTTGTTTATATGTAGAGCTCACTTCCATGCATGAAAACAGAGCTGGGGGGGGGGGGGGGGGAGTCTTCTATGCTCATCCCAACACCTGTCTGGCAAAAGAGGAGGGGGAGAATGAAATGACCTGTTCAGCAAGGGTGAAATTTAGCCACAAAATGCCCCATCCATTTGATCTCTCTCTCTCTTTTTGCTGTCACCAGTTGATGAGTGCCATTTGTTTTCTTCCACAAGCCATTATGAACAAAAGAGACTTTGTAATGGTCTAGTTACCACCAGAAGATTATGTATAGTAAGTCATCACTGGGCAGCAATCGGGAAGAGCATTGTTAAAGAATGTTGAATTTGGTCCCTTTTGAATTTTTCTGAGATCCACAGGCCTCTTTTGCAGTGCTGGGTGCTCAGTCCTTCATTGACAGTCTCTGAAGGTGGGGAGGGGGATTGCTAGGTGATACATTGCACTTCCTTAGGGATCCTTGCAAATGTGAAACACTGCAACAAACAACAAATGGTTCCCTGAATTAATGCTGTTACATAATTGTTGTTCTGTCATCATCATTATATGAATAATGATATGATTTTTCCTTCACAGCGGTTGACTTCATTTATGAAATTTGGTTATGAATGTCAATTAGTCTCCAAACAGTGTACAAATCTTTTTAATGTATACAGAACTGTTCATTTAATAAGTGCAAGCCCTCCTACTCACACAAACCCAAACACACAAAACAAAAACACCCCCCACGCACTGTTTTAAAGTAGTAGCTTTTACACATTTTGCAACTTGCCCTTTTGTGTTGTATTTTAGGATGTTTTATTGTCTGTTAATTCACCTGAAGTGCAGCACATAGAAAAGTGGTGTATACAGTTTTTTAAAAATAAATACATGAGACCAGTCATGATGATGGATATTTGCTAGAGGACCAGGCCATAGATTTGTCTTGGTTGTCCAAGTTATTTATCCAAAAGTCTCCAGTTAAAATCAGTGCTGAACTACTATGTTCATCAAACAATTAATCAAACAATGCCAGCTCATCTTAACAACACCAGCAAGGAACAACCACTGTTTGTATTGTTCCTCTTTGTCTATTAGGTACTAACCACTTCTTGGGAATTTCCTGACAAGCAGAATGACTTTTCCTGTACTCTAGTAAAAATATATCCTCACAAATCAAGAAGAAGCAGTCTCCAACTAAGTGGCTGAGAAGATTTACATTCTATCGCTAACCCAGTTATTACTTTGCTGAAAACCCCACAGCATCAATATAATGAATCCCTCAACCTCTGTCGCCAGCACAATTTTTCTTCCCAATCTCATTGGCTCCCAAGTTTCTGCTTGACCTTTTACAATCTGTGTGCAGCAGAACTTCATTACAACCTTTTAATGTTGCACAAATGGCACACAACACCAAGGTCACAGCAGATCTTGGGCAAGAACTTTCCAAGCACTACAAGGAAAGAGATCAAGGGGACTTGGCTTAAAGATACAGAAAAACTGGACAAAAGGATACAACCACAGCAACCCCTTGCGATACCATGAATTTCCTGGGCACAGTGAGAGAGGGGATCTTGAATATGTCATTGGTTCATTTTCTGTAAGTGAGAAAAGGTTGTAAAGGAGGGGAAAATTCTGTCAGCAGCTAATGAATAGAATGTAAGAGAGTTAGCTGAGTGGCAGAAGATAATACATCTTGGCATGGGAACATTCAAATCAATGTACATACAAATGAATGGATGAGGTGCTTAAGTTTACATTCATCTTCCTTATTTTACAGTCCAGATTACCAGTTTAGTTTGACAGTTACGGGAGCGGGGCGGGGGAGGGGGATTAGGCTAACATTCTCATGTTTAAGAATGGATTTCCTTCATTTTTTTAAAAAAAATGAAATGCTAGAAATGAAAAAAACAGTGCTATTTTCAGATTATACCTGAGTTGTTATTTGGGTGTTTCATAAATTACTTTACATATAAAACAAATTGTGTGCATATTTATTTATTTATTTATTTATCCATCCATCCATCCATCCATCCCGCTCTTTTCCCAGGACTGGGACTCAGAGTGGCTTCACAGCAATTAAAAAACAAACAAACAAACAAACAAAAAGTACAATTAAAACATTAAAAAATAAATAGATAAACGACATGCATTAAACAGAATGATTAAACTAGTCCAACATTCCTGCCTGTTCTTATAGTGATTCCTTAAATGCCTGTTTGAACAGGTAGGTCTTCACCTGCCGGTGGAAAGCCATCAAGGAGGGAGCCATTCTTATCTCCCTGGGCAGGGAGTTCCAGAGTCTAGGGGCAGCTGCTGAGAAGGCCCCTTCTCGTGTCCCCACCAAATGTGTTTGTGAAGGTGTTGGGATGGAGAGAAGGGCTTCTCCAGAGGATCTCAGAGTCCGGGCAGGTTCATACCAGGAGAAACGGTCTGCCAAATAATGTGGACCTGAGCCATGTAGGGTTTGTAGGATATAACCAGTACCTTGAATTGTGCCCGGGAACAAACTGGCAGCCAATGAAGCTGTTTCAACAGGGGAGTTGTATGGGCTCTGTAATCGGCGCCTGTTAACAGCCTGGCAGCAGCTCTTTGAACCAGTTGAATTTTCCGAACACTTTTGAAAGGCAGTCCTATGTAGAGCTCATTACAGTAGTCCAAACAGGATGTAACCAAGGCATGTACCACTGTGGCCAGATCTGGCTTCTCAAAGAACGGGCGCAGTTGACGCACAAGTTTTAAATGTGCGAAAGCACTCCTGGTCACAGCAGAGACCTGGGCCTCCAAGTTTAAAGCTGAGTCCAAAATTACCCCCAAACTGCAAACCTGTGTCTTCAGGGGGAGTGTGACCCCATCTAACACAGGCTGGATCCCTATTCCCTGATCTGCCTTCCGACTGATATGGTATATGGTAAAGAGATGGAGAGATGCAGGCATACCTAATTTTTTGCAAGGTTCACTTCACAGAATTCACAACACTGAATTAAAAGTGCTTTCAAAAAGGAGAAATTCTATCAAGCAAGCCCTTAATAAGGGGCTATACAGCTCACCCCTTTGGGGCAGTCTGCAGCCTCTCTTTTACTGGCCAGATCAGTGCCATGGCAACCACATGCCATGGCACTGATCTGCCCCCCATAGAGCACAAAAATGAGCCAGAAAAACAGGCTCCTTTTTGTGCCCTCGAAGGGGCACCATAGCTGCCACCACATGGCATGATCACACCCCTTTGGCTCTGTGCCATTTTGACGCAGTGCTAGAGGTGCATCATCATGACACACACCATGTGGACCAGCACATGCCAAAATGGCACCCTAGTGGTGGCCTTGGGGTGTTGAGTGTGGGGACAGCAGCCCTGACTCCGCTCACAGGCTGGCGCCTTTTGCTGGTCTGTCCAGGGCCTGACTTACTTTTCCAGCTTGTATAATTATATACACAAAGCATATGTGAGAAAGCAGAAGATCTATAAAAGGTAAGTGAAGCATTTGAAAATGTCAGCAGCATGATGTTTTTGTTTTTTTGTTTTGTTTTGTTTTTTGCCTACAACTTGTTCAACCAGGAACATTTGTTAGTCTTAGCTACTGATTCTAATCTTCTGTTCAAGACTGGAAGTCGTCTTTCTTTTTTTTTTTTTTTTTTTTTGGCAATGAATTCTACAGATTGTGTAGTGTGTATTCCCTTTGTCACACAATATCTCTAATGACTGTATGTTGGCTAAATAATTCTTTTTTTCTCTTTTTTATAATTATATTAAGTTTCAGTACATTACAAAGAGTGTACTACATCTGGTTTAGCAAAGATTGGTCAAAATAAAATAGAATAGAAAAAGAAAAAAGATATTAACAAATTAGATCTTACATTGTTACCATTTTTGTTGATGTAATAATTCTAATCTAACAGTTCATAGTTGTTTCCTATTCTGAGTAAGTAAACTCATTTAACGAACTATGAATCTACTGTTGTAATTTAACACCATACATTGTATATCTTATTATACTTGCTCTGATACCACATTTTTTGTACTTTTCCCCATTTTCCCTCAAATTCTTGGTTTGTTTTCCCTGCGATATACATTGCCAGTCTATCAATTATTAACAGATCATGTACTCTTCGATTCCATTCTTCTATCAAGGGAACTACCTTGCATTGTTTTATGTATATTTAACCAATATACTTTGATTTTAATGCATTGCCACCATACGTGGTACATTGTACTGATTTTATCTTAGGTAATCTGGATGGAGTTAGATACCATCTATGTAAAAAATTTAGGTAGTTGTCTTTGAGCATATTACATTTTCTAAATTTCTGATTATATTTCCATGAATGTTCCCATATTTCTAATGGTATTGGTCTTCCGATATTTTGCATCCATTTAATCATTGTATCTTTAATGGATTCTTCTTTCATTACAATGTTTAAGAGTAATTTATACATTTTAAAATAAATCCTTTTTCTTTTCCTAATAAGATCTTATCGAAGTCCTTCCATTCTGTCTCTATTCCTTCATTTTTAATATCTTTTTTTATAATTTTCTTTTAAATGAAGGTAATGAAACCACTCAACCACCCTTCCTGTTTTAGTTGTTCTTTTGATTTGATTTTTATTTTCCCCTCTGTAGTTATCAGTATGTTTTCATATTTGATCCATTTATTGTCTTCCTGAAATTCATGCTTATGGAAGGCTTCTAGTGAGGAAGCCCACCTTGGGATTTTTATATTAATTTTTTTTCCTGTAAGATTGCCACACTCTAAATAATGTTTTCCTGATAAAATGTAAATTAAATTCTCTATCTTTTTTTTTTGGGGGGGGGGGTTGATAACATAATAACACATTTTATTCCTTCTAGCTGTAATAATTTGTGATTATCCAAAATAATCCAATCTTTTATCCAAAGGCGTCCACATGCGTTATAGTAAATTTCAAGATTAGGTAGTCCTAGCCCCCCCCCCCCCTTTTTCCCCTTCCTGTCCCCCCTAACTACTGTTTTTAGTCTTGTTTTTTTCCCCCCTGCCAAATGAAATTGGCCATATCTTTTTTCCAGTTCGTGAAGGGTAATTTATTTGTCAGTATAGGGAGTGTTTGAAATAAAAATAGCCTTTTGGGTAATACACACATTTGGATTATTGCCACTCTACCCAAAAAGTGACAGTTGTTTGTTATTCCAGTTATTTAAATATTTTTAAATATTATTCCAAGTGTTAGCATAGTTATTTTTATATAGGTCTGCGTTTTGATTGGCCTAGATATTTGATTTTTTCAATTATCTTAAGTTCTGTTTTCCCTTTAAGTGTATCTACCTCTTAAAGTTACATTTTGGTAAGAATCCCACTTTTCCCCTTGTTCAATTTCACTCCTACAATATCTCCGAACTCTTCTAAGATTTCTTCTAGTTTCTGAATGCATGCTATCGGATTATCTAAAAAGATTACTACATCATCCATGTATGCACCTAAGTGATAACTATAGTTTTGTAATTTTTGGTGCTTTAATTTTTGGTGCTGTAATTTTCTCCTGTTGTTTAATTTTTTTATCAGAATTTTCATTGCCATTATAAAAGTAACAGGGAAAGAGGACACCCCTGTTAATTCTGTAACATAAACTGGTGATATGGTGTAAATCTAATTCAGCAGTTCCCAATCTTCGGTCCTGAAGATAGGAGGGGAGTTTCTTTGGCTATTTTGATGCATTTGAGGAGCTTTGGGTTTGATTTGGGGGCAATTTTAGGAGATCAGGTAGTCAGCTGGGAGTTTTGAGGACTGCAAAAAATGGAACCTGTGAGCTACATTTTCCCCACCCTGGCCAAAAATCTTTCACCAGGAGATCTTTTTTAAAAAAATCTCATGTGTATGCTAGGAAGGAAGGTTTTGCTTGTTCAGTGATTAGCAGAATTGCTAACTGGTGCCTGAGGCAGCTGGCATCTCCAGATATTCAGCAGTTAGCACTGCAATCCTGTGCAATTCTAGGTAGAAGCAACCTCCACTGGGTTCAATGGTCTTATTCCAACTTGAGTGAGTATAGGATTGTAGCCTTGCAATCTGAATTTATATCTTTAATTTATTAATTCCTCATGTGGACTACAATGCTGAGAAAGAAAGAAAATCTTAGGTTTCTTTGATGAAGGTGTGAAATGCAGAAGATCCTGTCTAGAAGGAAAACACACACACACACACATATTTTAGTCATCGACTCATGCTTGAAAACCTGTGGTGAACTGTGCCTCTGTAGATTTATTAGACAGATTGTCCTGATACAATTTTCTGTTTCTCTCTCTCTCTCTCTCTCTTTGATAGAACACCACACAGTCAACTGATGCATCATTACTAAATGTCAGATCAACCTTGCTTAATTTTGTTGTGATAAAAAACCCACACAAGTTATGACTTACTTCACTTCTGTTCTAATTACAATTTAAGACCAATTAAAAGCAAATTACCTTCATGGTGAGTTTTCTCTCCATCACTAATAAGCAGCCCCCCCCAAACCCCCACACACGCACACAGCAATAACACTGCACATCATCAGCCTGCAGTCACAATGCTTTGGGTAGTATTTTCATTTTAAAAAATTTTTATTCACGAAATACTAAGGCAATGATAAAGTGTAATCAAGCAAGAGGCAAGTAGAAGCCAACTCAAAATGTCAACATTAGATAATCTTATAGTGTGAAAATATGTTCAGGTGGAGGAAAAAATGAAGTACACATGTACATGTACACACAGAGGTAACTGTTACTGAAGATGCTAGAAGGCCAAAGAATGCCTATCTTGAGTGCTGTTATCAAATCTGTAGCTATATCCTTTCCAATTGCTGACCTAGCAGCCTTTCCCTGTCTTCATTTTATTGCCTTGCAATTAAGGATAAGAATTATGAACTTTTATCCTTTTGGCTAGTCCCAGATAGACCCACTGAATCCATTATTGACTGATGAGTCAACATATAGGTTAATCTCATTGATTCAACATGTTTATCCAGATTTGGGATTAACAATAAGATTTGGGTCCTAGTGTTTTTGAGATTGTCTCCCACACCTCTATGAGTTCTGAGCTATGTTTTCTATGCACAAATTCACATATGCATTTAAAAATCCTAACAGCTAAAAATTCATATAGTCTACAAATATGCACATTTTTTAGTCAATGGGCAAAGTGTGTATCACCCTCTCAATTCTCAAGGACCAGATGTAATAAAAAGCTTTGCAGAATGATAGTAAATAGGGTGGCAATCTAGTTTTTTCTGGGAAGGGAATTCCAGAGCCTGGAAGCAGGCACTGAGAAGCCCCTACCCCATTTCTCCAACAAATGTACCTGTGAAGTTGGTAAAGCAGGACCAGCCATAAGATTTCAAAACACAGGTTAAGTTCATATGGGAGAGCAAAAGCCTTCAAATTGTTTGTGTAACAAGCAACACTTGCTAAAAATTTGCCATTCTACATAACCATTAAATATAGGAGGGAATCTTTAATTTTCCCTGAACAAAGCAGTCTCTAAGTGGTTTACAATGTGTAAGCCAGTTGCCCCCAACAAGCTGGGAACTCGTTTTAGCAACTTTGGAAGGATGTCAGGCTGAGTCAACCCTGGAGCCCCTGGGTGGAATAAAACTAACAACCTTGTGGTTGTGAGTGAGTGGCTGCAGTATCGGCATTTAACCACTGTGTTTCCTTTGAATAATGACTATACAAATGGACCAAGAGACTGGTCAAACGGACCAAGAGACTAGTTGTGGGTTAGTTTGGAGAGTTGCTTGGAACAATTTGATTAGTTGATAGGAAGTTGTTGGAGAGCTGGTGTGTGTATATATTGTATTATATTGCACACGTTGCAACTGAAGATAAAGCCTCCAGAACTTTGGATGAATCAACTACATCTGTGAGTGCTTCTTCTGAGTATGAAAACTGGTCAGTGCATTGCCAATACCAATAGCTGAGGTTTTTTGTTTTTTCCCCCAACTCTGCTACAATATTGTTTTGGCTCTCTCTGGGCAGACTTGTTCCCAGACTGTTCTGGCAGTTGGCTTTCCCCTCACCAACATCTTCTCCCCTAAAAAAGCCACTTAAGCCTTTCAACTCCTCATACACCTCAAACTCCTCAGGACTCATTTTTTGCTATGTGCGTGTGTGCCCAGATAATAGCAATTTGGTTTAGTTTGAAGCCAGGCAGAATCTCTGTTCAATTTCAGCTGGACAGCTCAGTAGCCAGCCACTCCACATGTTGTGAACAGCTACTGAGCCATCCTCATTCTGGTAACCCCACAATTGGAGCTACACTTCAGATTGGTACAGTATTTCCCCTTAGCCACTCTGCACCTCGCTATTTCCTACTATCTTGCATCATTAGTCCTTGTGTGTAAGTGAGACAGTGTAATTGTGAGTGTGAATTCCTTTTTTTAAATAAACAAAATTAATTTGCCTCTAGAGTTCTCTGGGTTTGGAACCATTATATAAAGGTTAAGATCCTGGCTTCATGTTACCAAAGCCCTCTTGCTGCTTCCTATTGAACTAGTTTAATTTCCCCATCAAGTACAATTTGTGGGTGCCCTGTCAGAACCCCCTGCAATTTCGGTAACAGGGTTCACACACATTTTTCTTGCTACTGTCTTTTTCTTATTTATCTTACTTCTGCATTATTGTGGTTTAGAAGGCAAGTTAATGTAGAAAGAAGGATCTAATAAGAGGAGGTCTGAAAGCCACAGAATACTTTTCTATGCACAATGATTGTCACTGGTTTTCATAAGGGTTAACCACATATAAAAGGTTCAACACAATCAGATATAGTCGGGCACAATGCCCTATCTTCCTCCCCAGCTATGCAATTCACCAGATAAGGAAAGAACAATGTGAAGATAACTAGTATGCGTCTTTTATATTGCCATAATATGGGCAATGTATTTCTTTAAAACATTTACCTCAGAAATAGCTAGCTGATTGATGATGGTATTAAAAAAAACTGCTGTTCCCCAAATTCTCAGTGGAAATGATCTGTGAATATGCTCTTTATTGCAGACAGTCAGGAGCCAAAGAAAATTAAAAGTCTCCTTTGGATTTTGCCAGCTGTTTCAGCTGCCATTTTTTTTTCCTCCTTGGTAATTTTGGAAAACTCTGGAGAAAAGGAGGAGAGAAACTGGCAGAGGAGATGGGTAGCTACAGAGTGAGAGAACCATGCAGAGTCATTGTGAGCTAAATCAACATTTAAATTGGGGTGATTTCCACTTATAAAGGCTTAGATTCCATAATGAGGTGTGTTTATTTCAAAATAGTGGCATAGACTCCTCAAAGCTCTGGAAACTCTAGGTATATAGACTCAACTCTTGTGACAGGTGGCAAGCTTCAAAAAGTTTCCTAACAGAGTCATTTACTGATCACTTCTCTGTAGACCCCTTGCTTTCTCTAAAATGACTAAAGATGGTATTGTGAAAAGGGTTGTCCATAATAGTTCTTAGAAATTACAATGGGATAAATGGGGACCTGTTGAAAGAATTAGAGAGATAAGGTATTTTTCACATTCTGACATACCTAGTAAAAATTCCGGATTAGTCTCTGGTCTTCTATTCAGAATAATTGATACCAGAATTCTTTTTCACATCCCTCATATCTTTGTAGTCTCCCAAACAAGCATCATAAGATGTGTTTTGATACTCTTTTCTTCTTCTTCAGAACACTGACCTGTTGTATTCCTCCACACTTCAATCCCTTTAAAACTTTCCACTTTACTCATTTTGAATTATAAATGCACTCCAAAGACAGTAGTTTGCCAAAGAGACTAATAGAAAGATTCCTGTTAACCCTCTAATGAAGTCCCCAGATGGGGCTGTAGCGTTCTAAAGAACAAAAGGAGAACTACTTCTATACACTTCAATGCTGTAGCTGGCCTGCTGAAGGATTTGTGTCCTACCTTGTTATAAATGGATGCTTTGGGTAACTTAACCCGTGCCTGACAGACATGATAGATATGAGCTTTAAATGGCACACACACTTCACATTTCCCAGCTGGCCACACCATCAATGCTTTAAAGGAGGTACAGTAATATCTCAATAGGAGGATGCAGTTGCAAGTCAAAAAGTGACATTAATAAGCCACTGTGGGTCTGTTTGGGGTCCCTGAAGCTTCAAGCAGAGTTTATCTAAAAAGTCTTCTTTTTATGAGCTGTTCCAGCAAGAGAAGGGAAAAGTACAAAGACTGGCTCAGACTACAGTTTATGTAGCCTGGTATGATTCTGACATAGTGGCCACTTGTAAACCCACCATGATGTGACCTCAGAACACAAGATAGGTGAATTCAGAGAAGGAAATATGTGTATGACCATGACAAAGCCACTTGTGTAGAGATAAATTCCTCAACCAATGTGGAATGACACAATAAAGTAAATCTTACCTAGATTGGAGATCAAACTCTAGGTTGCTCTTTTTTATTTTTATTGTTGTATAACAACAAATGTGTTTAGTGTTTTGAATGTGATTTGCCTTCCTTTCCAATTTTGTTTCAGAATTTCTTTATTACATTTTTGTCTTTCATGCAGTCATAGCAAAGGGCAGCAGAAGAACAGCAACAGAGTAACTATCCACTGGGAAGCAGCAGATATTGAACAGTGCCTGTTTCTCCATTGAACCATCTGTTTCTCCTAAATATTCCTAAAAAAGAATAACAATAATAGCCTCCAGGCACTTGTCTATACTAGTGGAAACCCCATACTCACTCTGTAGTGGCTGTGACCTGGACACATGACACTCCTCATGATCTACAGGCAAGGTGGAGCTTTTCTCCTAAAACCCAGAGTAAGAAGAACTGCCGTCTACACCTGGAAAATCCAGATTGGTGGTGATGATCCAGCTGGAAATATTCTGCACTACAGGTCACATTATCATCATAAGACCACCCGTTTTTTTCTGGGTTACTCCAATCTTGACATGGTGAGTGTCAAGTTTTCAGAATTGCTACAAATGAAGAAACTGTGCTGCAGTAGTGAAACTGGGCTGTAGTGAGTGTGGGATTTCCTGCCAGTGTAGACAAGCCCCAAGTCAGTTAAGAATGCATAACCCAGCGTTGCATATTAATGACTGTTTTGTTTTCATGATGCTTACATATTCCCTAGTTTAGGGAATATATAGGAACCATGAAAGTCCCTAATCCCCACTTACCACACAGCAGCCATTGTGATAAATGGGGTTGCTAAACAAACCATAGTCTCAACGAGGCATAGCAACACTTTCCCCCAACCTTCTTTTCACTGTTCCAATTTCAAATGAGTCTGTACCTTCCTGACTTCTAGATTTGAACATCAAATGGAACATCAAATATTGAGAGGTGGAGCCAGAGAGCTCCCGGGATCCCACAGATAGGTCATACAGCAAGCACCACAGCCAATGCAGAGGTAATGGCTCAGTCTGGAAGTTATCTCAGTCCTGGATTCTGTACATACTGTCTCCAGATTAATAGTTGCTTCACAACTATTCATCCATATGTGTTTTCAAGTTGCAAAATCCACAAGGGGATCTGCATCATCTCAGCACATCTATTAGCTTCCCTCAGAATTTCACTGGGGTTTTGCCCAATTCTATTAGCTTCCCTCAGACATCTCCAAATTTACCTTGAATATTTCTTCCTTCCCAGGGGGACTTTGATGATAGCTAGAAGACAAGGTTCTACCTCCAATCATGGCATTGCACTACTGCAAGGACCTTTGTCCTAGTGGTTGCTCCCTTTTGAAATTCAGCATGGCTTCAGATCCAATACAGTCTTTGCTGCGCAAGCAGTTCTGCAGCTCATTGCACAACAATGTAATTTAGTGCAATTTTTCTTGCTTGAATTTTTATTCTATTGGTGCTATATTGGATTTAGGCCAAAGAAAACTTCTGTTTGTAAAACGTTGCTTCTTTTTTGAAGGGATATTTCCACATGAAAGGAAATATTTTAGAAACCCAAGAAAATGTAGTTGGTGTTTTCTTCTACTTTGATGTATCAGTTTTTACACTCATGTTGCATTTTAGCTTTCTAAGTCTAGATCTAGTGTAATTGCAGCCTCCCTATATATTCAAGATTCCTATTATTGCTTGAAGAATTTACAGGAATGCACCCTGAATGGAAAAATTACTGAACCCACATACTCCTTTGTTCTACTCCTTGTTATTGCTTCTCACACTTCATTTCTCATTCCTGATTTGTTCTGTCTCTCCACCTGTTCTTTCAGCTGCAGAATGAAATGAAGCCTCACCGCCACTTTACTTACCTAAAATATTGATGGTTCTACCTTCCTGGAATCATCATGTGCAATTTAGGCAGCTGGATATCAAAGAACATTATGTTCCATATGGCTCCGTCCTAAGCCCTCACTTCATTTAGCATTCCTTTTCATCAGTGACGTTTGCCTTGTCTGTTAAACATTACATTACTCTGTCAGATCTTCTCTTTAGACTAGATGTGAGATTTATGCTTTGTCATCAACGTGTAGATCCTACAGGAAAGTCACCACCATTCATACAGAATTCTACATTTAGGTAACAATCCTTTGGAAAGCCATAGGAAGGCCATAGGAAGGGTTGCCAGGTTAGGGTCATTGCAGCACCTCATATTTCTGTGTAAAAAACTGAGGCCCCATTCTCACTGGCACTTTTGCGTTGGAGAGAACTGGGAAGCTTTGGTTTCCCTCTCACCGAATCCCTCCAGAAGCAAGTGCTGACTAACCCTGAATGCCCTCTTGGAGAAATTGGATTTAAAATGAAGGTGCCTGGTTGTCAAGCAAATTTAGTTCAGCGATCGTCATAGGTGATGTTTCCAGCACTCATTGGTGTATCGGAAGTGTGCTTCCCCCCTCCTTTTTTTTAAAGAACCAGGTGCCAGTATGTGCAGATTTTGTCAAATTTAAAAACCTCTTGTGTGTGTGTGTGTTGTGGATATTTGGGTCAGTGTAGGTTATGATCTTCCCTTGGCTCCATTTTCAACCCCAAAATGCAAGCTAATGCCATCTTTGCATCATGTATCCCCCTCCTTGCCACCCCAGAATGCCTCATACAATTGTAATAATAATCATAATCATAATCATCATAATAAATTCCTCACTTCGGAATGCCAGAAAAGGATGCGATGCCATGCATTCTTTGCTTTCCCTAGGCTACCCCTGAATTCCTTAGAGACAGTAGCAAAAGCCTTCTGTGTATCAATTTGCCAAATTGGAAAGAGAAACGTTGTAACATTCGCATTGTAGCATTCATTCGCAAAGGGAAAAAAAGCAGTGCTCTTTGCAGCATTTCCTTTGCTGGAAGCGAGGAAATGAAAGGGAAAGTGAACAAGCAGCTAGCCACGTTCTATCTAATATATATATCTACCTGAAGCAAAAACCATGCACATAGACTGCCAAAAATAATTTTAAAAAAGGGAAAGCTCCCTGGTGTGAGAGGGAGGCTTGGCTTGCTCTGTCCCTCTGACATGCCCTGAGTTGACCTGCTTACGTTCTATCTATATATCTATTGCAAAAAAACATGCACGTTTTTTGTCAAAAATAATTTTAAAAATTTAAAAAGGGGGAAAGCTGCCTGGTGTGAGCTCCATCCTGTGGCCTCCCTCTGACCTGCCCTCAATTGACCCTTCCTCCTGCCTCTTCCTTCACCTCCTCCTGCTCTGTTATAGAATGCCCTTCGTGGCCCCCTTCTTCCCCCCTTTCTCCTCCTCCATCACTTTCTCCAGTTCCCCCCTCTGCCCTCCCTCTGACTGCCCTTTGCAGCCCCATCAGTCACCCCAATTTCCCCTTTTTGCCTGAGATCTTGCAAGTGTAGTTATATGAGATTTCAAATCTCTGTGTAACTGCAGCCTTTGGTCTCAGTGGTCTCTTTGCCATAGTGGTGGAAAACTGTGCCCCTGTTCCTCCACTGCTAGTGATAACAGCACATTGGGAAATTTGGGAGCAGATTAAGGGAAGTTTACATCTGCCTCAGCAGAATGAGATGTATTATGACCCTTAAAAAGCTAGGGGAGTTTAAATCCAGCTTGCTAGCCACTGATGTAAGCAACAAAAAGGCATGCGTCAACCCATAACATTTCTGTAGCATCAAAGTCAGGCTCACATCCCCCCCAATCAGAATTTAACCCTGAAAGACCAAGGCTAAAACCTCAGAGGACAGGGTAAACATTCAAAATGACTTTAACAGATTAGAAAGCTAGGCCAAAACTAACAAAATGAATTTCAACAGGGAGATATGTAAGGTATTACACTCAGGCCAAAAAAAATAAAAAAAAATAAAAATGAAATGCACAGATATAGGATAGGGGCACCTGGCTTGACAACAGTCCATGTAAAAGGGATCTAGGAGTCCTAGTAGAGCATAAGTTGAATATGAATCAGCAGTGTGATGCAGCTGCTAAAAAGATCAATGTGATTCTAAGGAGCTTATTGGACAGCTTTAAAAAGCGACTTACTACTCCCAAATTGAATTCTAATTTGCTCCTGGCTTTGCAAATCAGCTGGCTGAACTCGGATTCTATCTGTAAGTTACCCAGGCTGCACCTGCCCTGTCAGTGGCAAAAATCCATGCAATGATATCAGGATACATCACAAATTAGAATTCAATTTGGGAGCAGTAGCTCACCTTTTAAAGCTATGCAATAAGCTCCTAGGTTGCATCAATTGAAGTATAGTGTCTAGACTGAGTGAAGTAATAGTACCACTCTATTCTGCTTGGTCAGTCCTCACCTAGAATACTGTGTCCAGTTCTGGGCACCACAATTCAAAAAGGATGCTGACAAACTGGAGCAACCAAAGGTGAACTGGAGCAGGGCATACCAAATGGTGAAGGGTTTGGAAACTATGCCTTATGATGAGAGAATTAGGGAGCTGGGCATGCTTAGCCTGGAGAAGAGAAGACTGAGAGGTGATATGATAGCTCTGTTTAAATATTTGAAAGATGTCATACTGAGAATGGAGCAAGTTTGTTTTGTGCAGCTCTAGAAAATAGGACACAAAACAAATGGATTCAAACTACAGGAAAGAAATTCCACTTCAACATTAGAAAGAACTTCCTGCTGGTAAGAGCTGTTCAACAGTGTAATACATAGCCTCAGAGTGTGGTGGAGTCTCCTTTGGAGGTTCTGTGAACTTAAGGGAATGCCTTCTTCCGTACTGTCTGTCCCACACACTAAGGTCTTCGGAGAAGAATTTACTTCAGTATAAAGATCAAGACTAACTTCAGTCACCTAGAGAACGCGGCTGCCCGACTGTGTGGGCCGGCCGCTTTGCCGCCAGGAGCCGGCATGGCTCCCTGGCCCCAACTTCCTGGTGGGGGCCGTCCTCTGCCCTGATTGGTGGGCTGGGCAGAAGGGCCCGCCCCTTCCTCCCATGCTGCTCTGTAGAGGCGGAGGAAGCCTCTATGGTGAGGCTTCAGTCCTCCAGGGCAGCTCATTGGTTGGGCTGCCCTGGAGGAGGAGCCTCACCATGGGGTGAGGAGGCAGGACCTTGGCCTATTTAAGGGCCATGCGGCCAGGTCCCGCAGCCATTTGCAGCTCGGCTCTCCCACCCACCCTCCGCTTGGCTGCTTGGGGTTTTCTGTCACAACTTGGGGTGGCAGCATAGGCCAGGATCTGGTTGGTTTGGTTACCAGGGCTATGGAGCACTGGTTTGGAAGTTAATAGGGACCCGGGGGTGAGCTGGGCATGTGTTGTGGCCATTGCGGGGGCCACAACATGGTCAAGCCACCTGGTGCCTAGGGGCTTTGAGAACAAGAGAGCGCCTGGTGTGATGGCATCTAGTTGGCATTCCTTAGCCCCTAGGTCATCCCAACGCCTGGCGGTCACCAGGTATGCTGCTTATCGATTAACCGTGGGGTTATTCGATGCTTCAGATCCTGACCTTATGCTTTGTGCCAACCCTTCTGTTCTGGTTTGCTGTTGCTAATAAAGTTGTGGCCTTTCATCCAACTTGGTTTCATGTGGTTTTTAGCGCCGGCCTCCCAGGCAAGGCCTTTTCTACTGCTGCTCCGAAGCTATGGAATGACCTGCCAGAGGAGATCCGCCACATTTCTACTCTCACAGCATTTAAGAAGGCTCTTAAAAGAGATCTCTTCCAGCAGGCCTTCCCAAACTAGCTCCTCTCCCCGTATACTAAGATTTATGTCGCTTTGTCCACCAATTTCCTTAATTTTAACACTATTGTATTTTATTGTTTTTAAATGCTGGTTATTTAATTGTAATTTTAGTATTGGGAAGGGGGGGTTGGGAAGGGACTAATTTTGAACTTTATTGTATTTTCTATGTATTTTTATTTTTGTAACCTGCCCGTTTCCTTGTGATTGGGTGGGCTATAAATAAATCATTTATTATTATTATTATTATTATTATTATTAATTTATTTATTAAACAGAGGCTGGATAGCCATTAGTTGGGAGGGAATGCTTTGATTGTGAGTTCTTGCATGGCAGGTGATTGGACTGGATGGCCCTTGGGGTCTCTTCCAACTCTTTGAATCTATACCTTTATGATTATAAGGCAAAATGTGGACATATGGAGCATGAATTGTAGTACAGTGCCATTTGGACACTGCACATCATCATCATTAATACTTAAAAAAGCTCCCACTGAACTCCACTACCTGAATTTGCACACACATGCATGCATGCACACACATGCAAATAGCAATGGCACCTGTATCAGTGGCCTCTGTATCAGTTAGTAAATCCACTCTATGTTTTGTTCCAAACTTTACAGGCTTTAGGGTAGAGTTTAGACAGCAGTTTTAAAGTTCAGATTGAAATCTGGAGAGTGTGCATTGCCTGACTGGCATGGAAGCCACCAACCACCAGAGAACAACCACTTTATTAGCATCCTGATTTCACCTCCCAAGTTCTGTGAACTCTCTTTCAGGATGAACTGCTGTCTCCACCATACCATTATAAGATTAATGGCTGGTTTGATCACATGAAATTATTTTCTTTTCTTTTGCCAGTCTCCAGAATTAAGGCTAAGAACTCAACTTTCCAAGGTTCATCCCCTCTATAGATCTAAAAAATGCCTTCCTACCTCTTCTAAAAAATAGTAATGCATGGAACACAGCATTCTTGCAGTTGCTTAGCACTTTAGAAAATTAATGCTCTCTGTTCTCAGTCATGCCATGAAAACAGCTCAACACATTTTATTGTGTTGCTTATTACCGAGGCAGTTATTGTGTATTTTTCCCTAAATATCGAATTCCAATGTTAGAGTGCCTGTCCCTAATGCTGATTTTTTTGTTTGTTTTTGTTAATCAATTTGAAACCAAGATTTTATTTGGCAACAGCAAGCAAGCCTTATAATTCTGTCACGGTGGAATGACAAACGGCTGAAAGTTTTCCACTGAATTCCCTCACTTGTAGTAATTAGCAAATAGTGTTTTTGCTGGATAACATTATTTAAACCCCATTGCTCTACAGGCTATTGCATTATTAAATGTTGAGTCTCTGGAAAGGGGTCAAGGCAGAGTCCATTTTCATTTCTGGTGCCACTGGCAAGAACAGCAATATCCATTCTCCTCACTGTCAGAGGGCAAAATCCATTTAAATTCAGGTTGGCTGGCAAAGATTAGTCTTTTGGGGTGTCTAGTAGTCTAAAATATAGCTGGGATTATGGCCAGAAACTTACTGCTTAGGAATAACATACCCTTCAACATTTCACAGACAAAAAATTGCTTGATTCCCATTATATGCAATGGCTTAGTTAATAAAATGGCAAATTCAAGGCTTTTTTTTTGGGGGGGGGGGAGAAAATAGTTGAATATTTGTAAGCCATGGATGGTTGACTCCATGGATGAAGAATCCATGGAAATGGAGGGACATATCCTTCTCCAAAAAGCTAGGAGTGGTCACTGCAGTTTGCTTTTGCCTGAGCCTAGTGGAAAGTACACAATTCTGTCCCTTCATTCCTTTCCCCCTTAAGTGAAAACTACTTTTGCATTTTGAGCACAATTTGCAGAAGCTGAAGTAAGTGGAGAAGAAAGGAGAAAAGTGGGGGGAGGAGAGAAACCAGAGCATTTTAAAAGAAGAGGAAAAAGTCAATGACAGATAATTAATTGGGACAGTCCCTGCTAAATTGCAATAGTTGGAAGGTGATCCCCCACCTTCATTTAAATAGTTCCCCCTTCACTCAGACAGGTATGACTTTTTGCAGAGGTTGATGCCACTGAATTAGACACTGGAATCAGCTAGCTGTCCATTTCTTGCTGCAACTCAGTGGAAGTGGCATAAACCACATCAGTTGCAATGACAAATGCAGCCCAGAAGCAGAAGCAATACATCCAACGAGGCTAGGCCTGCTCATTTAATAAAGAATGTTGCATGGTGATGCTTGGGGTGTCCTGATGTCCTAATCAGCAGTGTACTAAGAAATTCTGTGATGGTAGTGATACAGCTAGGGACTGGATGGGTAAGGCATTGTTAATAAAGGAGAGGCACAAATTGAAAAGCCCAGTTGCTACAAGCTGCCATGTAAAAGTTGTAAAGGAAGTAAGCCCTGATCAGCTGCAGATGAAGGGAGACACTGAAAATTCAGACAATCATTGAGTGAAAAGGTATGGGGAGGTACAAGGGCACAAAAATTGCAGAGAGAACAACATATGAGTCAGAGATGCATAGATGACAAAGTCTGAAAATCTTATTTTAGTTTCCAATAACTGGCTATATTGTTGTTCTGAACTGCAGGATATCACCTACTTCTCGAAATGCAAGTCAGTTACGTTTGATCATTTGCTTGATCTTTCATATGAACAAATACAACAGTTCTGACAAAGAAACTATCAAGTCAGTCTCACTTTTTTACAATATCCAAACATTGACCAATCAATGCTGCAGTGTTTAGCTCATATGCTGCAGCTAGTATTTCAGACAAACTACTAGTAATGTTAGCATTATGGTTGCCATGTATGATGTCCAAACAGGAACTGCTTCTCTACATCAGCAAGATGCAGGACTGGTAGTAACTGTCTGTCATTAGAACAAATGTGGATATCTTTCATGCAACACTGGGCTGCACAGTTTATTTGGAGAATAATATTATTATACCTACTACACAAAGCAGGTTTTGGCAGCTACACAAGAAGGATGTAATGTATGAAGTATCTCTTAGCAATGCCAAAATTAGTTCTTCACGGTCTCTGCACATTAGTTCCCTTCTGTTTGTACAGACTTTCTTGCAGAACTACCCAGCTCTGCCTGGTTTCCCCCCTTTTCCTTGAGAGGAAAGAAATAATCGGTAGATCCAAAAAATATTTTTATCAATGGAGAAACTGGGTGCAAAATGCATAAATGAAGGAAAATACACAGAAGTACCTATACTGGAAAATATATATGGAAAATGTGTACAGTTTTCCATATGGAAACAGTGTATGAAGAAGACACTTGAGAGGAACAAAGGTTATGATGAGAATTCAGGGGAATGTACCAAACTAGAGATTGGGGCTCCTTGCACACTATACAACTATGACTCCATTTTAACTGTTGTGATTACATCTTGTGGAAATCTGGGATCTTTAGTTTGATGAATCATTAAAGCTCCCTGGATGATATTTCTGAATGTCTCAAGAAACTACAAGTCTCAGGATTCCATAGTAAGCAGCCATAGCAGTTAAAGTGGAATCCAAATGCTACAATAGAGGGTTTTTCTTTCACATCTCTGATCTTGACTTATCCTTGTGCTACTTATGTTTATGACAAACACTTCCAAAAAACTTCCATCTTGTTCAGTTGTGCTCCCTCTTGCTTGCTTTCACTCTCGTTTTCCGCATTCTCCTTTTTAGATAATAATCTTTTAAAGCTGGATTTATTTAATTTTTTTCAAGCACTACCATAAATGTGATTTAACAAAGAAAGGGTATTATGCATTGCTGAGTGCATCTACAAAATGTTTGTATGCTCAAACAAATAATGTTTGCTTTTTATATACCACAAATCTGGTGTTAAAAAACTCTCCACATTGGCATAAACATTAAAATTATGTACATTTTCCTAGCACTTTAAATATAACACTAAATGCATGTTTCCCCTCAGCATTTTGTTCATGAGGAATCAATTAACAATAAAGTTAATTGCCACCTATAAAATTGTTAATTGAGTCAAATTACAAGTGATGGCTTTTTAATTTGGAGGAATGATTGGCTGAAATGGATACCTCAAAACCGTAGATAAGATCTTGCATTAGATTTTATGGACTGCATTCCTAGAAAACACATACATGGTTCAGTATTTCATAGATGCTTAACAGGATGCTAATCAGCTGCAACAAGTGTAGAACTCTTCATGTCAAAATACCTTGCTGAAGGAAGACAGAAGTGTCTTGCAGAGGGTGTGTGTGTGTGTGTGTGTGTGTGTGTGTGTGTGTGTGTGTGTGTTATGACAGACTGGAAACTCCTTCACTGAAAACTCTCAGACCAATGTTTGAAATGCTCTACACATTTCCTTTTCAATGCATCTCCTGCAGTCACTGTCTTTGCCAAAAATAAAAAAAATACTTTCTTTACAAATGGGAATCAAATAATGGAATTATACACAGAAAGTTCACATGGGCAATTTTATTGATTTGCATAATTTCATTAGATTTATAGCCTGCTCTGTCCCATTGGCTGAGAGTAGATTACCATATTTTCCCCAGACACGATATAGTTCTGTTCTCAAGGGTTTTACAATCAAGCAAATTTAAGTAATTAAGGAGCTTAAAGGGTTTTTTATGGCTAAGAAATTAAATGTTAGATTTTTATAGCCATAAAAATTAAAACAATTAAGAAACTTAATTCTGTCCCATTCACTGATGCCCCTTGTCCTAGTACTGCCCAGTTCTTCTCACCAGAGACTTTCCTTGTTTGTTATCATTCCTCTTTGCAGAAGTTTAACATTCCATTCAACTTACTTCTGATTTCATAAGCAAAGGTGAAGTAAGGCCCAAAAGACACTGCAGAAATCATCCCATTTGAGACCGCTTTAACTGCCCTGGCTCAGTGCTAGGGAATCCTGCGAATTGTAGTTTATTGTGGCACTAGAGCTCTCTGACAGAGAAGGCTAAGTGTCTCACAAAACTATGGTTCCCAGAATTCCCTAGCATTGAGCCAGTGCAGTTAAGGTGGTCTCCAACTGGATTATTGCAACAGTGTGTTTCGGACCAAGTTGCTATTAAAATCTGGGTAAGATCTTTAACAAAATGCTCAGGTTCACTATTCCAGGCCTGTCCATTATTCTACTCAACATCAGTGTTTCTCATTCTATCTAATAAGCAAGAAAGGCATTTTTCCTTCTTCTAATAGGCTAGGGACCAATAACACATTTATGTTCATTGGCCGCAAATGCTTTTTTTCCTCTTCCAAACTCTGACAGCTGATGGCTCTCAGAATGTTAATATAAAAATGTTAGAATAAATGGTTATAGATTACAGTGGTGCCTCGGGTTACGAAATTAATTCGTTCCGCCATTCCTTTCGTAACCCGAAAATTTCGTAACCCGAAACACTTTTCCGTTAGCACTGGAAAGCCTATAGCTGCACTTTGCAGCATTTGAATTTCGCGCCGAAATGAATTTTGTAACCCGAAAAATATTTCGTAACCCGAAACAGTTTTTGCCAATCCAACTTTTTCGTATCCCGGAAATTTCGTAACTCGATCATTTTGTATCCCGAGGCACCACTGTATATGACTTTTTAACCTACTCCATCAGTGGGTAAAACAAATCTGAGTAACTCTGGGGACAGATTACATCATATGTCTTCTCATTGGTTCTCTTTGACAAAGCCATCTCAAAAAATCCATAGATATGAACCCTATTGGTAGAACTAATTTCTTTTTTCTACTACGAAGAAGGTCTACTTTGGTCGAGAGTGCAGACTGCAACTCCAGAAATTTCTGAGAACAGGCATGGATATATTTATCTCTATAATAGATACTATTTAATTTTTAAGAAATTATGTTTTTATTGGCGGTTTATGTGTTGCCTCAATACCACAATTATAATGTGTTTTTGTCTGTTGTATAATAGCACCTGAAGAAGGCCAATAGGCAATAAGGCTAAAACACATGGGGATTTTTAAGAAATAAAAGCTTCTATACCATCAGACAGTGAACCTTGTTGGACCCATCCCCCCCCCCCGCCAGAATCAGGAGTAGAGGCGTCCAGTGCTTCTGTGGACTCAGTTATACTGGATCAGTTTGAGTCTGTTAGTACCGAGGATGTGGACAGGATCCTCAGCAGCGTTAGGAAGACGACCTGCTCTCTCGATCCCTGTCCTTCATGGCTGGCAGTTCAAGGGGGAATGGCGACAACAGAAATGCTGTGTCGCATCATCAATACATCCTTCAGGGAGGGCCTTTTTCCATCGAATTTAAAAACGGCCATTGTAAAACCTTTATTAAAGAAGCCCTCCCTTGACCCCCTAATTAGAAACAATTATCGGCCTGTGTCACTGCTGCCATTTTTAGGGAAGGTGATCAAGAGGGTGGTTGCCTCCCAGCTGCAGAGGGTCTTGGAGGATACGGATTATCTGGACCCATTTCAAACCGGCTTCCGGGCGGGCTATGGGGTTGAGACTGCCATGGTCGCCTTAGTCGATGATCTCCGTCTGGGCATGGACAGGGGTAGCGTGTCCCTGTTAGTGCTCTTGGACATCTCCGCGGCCTTCGATACCATCGACCATGGTATCCTTCTGGATCGCCTGGGGGAGTTGGGTATCGGGGGCACTGCTTTGCAGTGGTTCCATTCCTACCTCTCGGGTAGATTCCAGATGTTGGAGCTGGGGGACTGTCGCTCCGATAAGAGGGTCCTTACATCTGGGGTCCCTCAGGGAGCGATCTTGTCCCCTATGCTATTTAACATTTACATGAAGCTGCTGGGAGAGATCATCCAGAGACACGGGGCGCGGTGTTATCAGTACGCTGATGACACCCAAATAGTCTTCTCTGTGTCTCCGACTGATGCAGTGACTAGAGATGGCATCTCTCCGCTCAATGCCTGTCTGGAGTTGGTAATGGGCTGGATGAGGGAAAACAGACTCAGCCTGAATCCAGAGAAAACGGAAGTGCTTGTGATAGGTTCTCCTGGTCCTGGGAAGGAGTTTTGTCCACCTGTCCTGAACGGGGTCACGCTCCCTGTAAAGGACTCAGTCCGCAGTTTGGGGGTGCTCCTTGACTCGCCGCTTCACCTGACCCCTCAGGTGGATGTGACAGTTAGGAGCACCTGTTATCAGCTTCGGCTGATACGCCAGCTGCGTCCCTACCTCAACCGGGGGGACCTTGAAACAGTGGTGCATGCACTGGTAACCTCTCGACTTGATTTCTGTAATGCGCTCTACATGGGGCAACCCTTGTACCAAGCTCGGAAGCTGCAGTTGGTTCAAAATATGGCCGCTAGGCTGGTCACTGGTAGTTCCAGGGCCAGCCACATAACACCGATACTGAAAGATCTGCATTGGCTGCCAATTCGCTTCTGGGCCCAATACAAGGTGTTGGTTGTTACCTATAAAGCCCTAAATGGCTTGGGCCCAGAGTACTTGGAGGACCGCGTCTCCCCATACAATCCGCCCCGCACTGTCAGGTCAGGGGGGAAAAATCTTTTGAGCGTTCCCAAGACAAAATTTGTAATAACGGCACAAAGGGCATTTTCTGTGGCAGCCCCGCAATCTTGGAATGCTCTCCCTGAGGAGCTTAGCCCCCTCCCTGGAGTCGTTCAAGAAGAACCTGAAAACTCATTTATTCTGTCAAGCCTTCACTCACATGTCCTGACTGTTTTTCCCCTATGTACCGTGTGTTGTATTGTATTGGATTTTTTTTTAGATCGACTAGTAATTTTTAATTGATTCTGTGTGATTTTAATGATGTATAGTTATGCTGGTTTTAATTGGGGTGTTTCTTATTGTGAAGTTTGTTTTTTAATCTGTATTGTATTGCATTTGTATTGCCTGTAAACCGCCGTGATCGTGGGAACGGCGGTATAGAAATAAAATCTCAATCAAATCAATCAATTATGGGCACAGGAAGGGGATGCTCGGGGTCACGTGAGTCTGAGAAAAAATGCATTTTACCACACCTCAAAGTGTCCTCAAAATGGCCCCATTCCATAGCTTGACGCCTAGCCATTCCCATTCAGGATTGAGGCACATCCTTTGCTTCGGTCGGAAGAGTCAATAGAGTGGCACTATAACTTTCCTTGATCTAGACATTATACTTTTATTGATGCAGCCTAAAATAGCATTGACCTTTTTAGCTGCTGCATCACACTGTTGACTCATGTTCAACTTGTGGTCTATTAGGACTACTAGATCCCTTTCACACATAGAAAAAATGAAATGTGAAGATATAGGATGGGGGACACCTGGCTTAAGGAGACTACGGGACCATACAGGCAGACCAAAATAAAGCTGCTTTGGATCACTTTGGAGGTCTGCTGTTTAAATGACACACACATCTTAAGAGGCCAGAAGCTGTGTCAAAGCTGCACTCCAGTCCTTAGGACTGGAATGTGGCTTTGGTGAGGCTTCTGGCCTCTTAGGGTGCATGCATAATTCAAACAGCGTACCTCCAAAGTGACCCAAAGCAGCTTTATTTTGGCTTGTCTGTATGGGCCCGTAGTCTCCTTAAGCCATGTGTATCCCATCCTACATCTATGCATTTCATTTTTTCTACATAAGTGCAGTACCTTACTACTGAAGTTCATTTTGTTAGTTTTGGCCCAGTTTTCTAATCTATTAAGATCGTTTTGAATTTTGATCCTGCCCTCTGGGGTATTAACTACTCCTCCTAATTTGGTGTCATCTGCAAATTTGATAAGCATGCCCTCTGTTCCATCATCCAAGTTATTGATAAAGATGTTGAATAGCACTGGGCCCAGGACAGAACCCTATGGGACCCCACTGGTCACTTCTCTCCAAAATGAAGAAGAGCCATTGTTGAGCACCCTTTGGGTTCGGCCAGTCAGTGAATTACAAATCCACCTAACAGTTGTATTGTCTAGTCCACATTTTACTAGCTTGTTTGCAAGATACAGAATAAGCCCTAAACTGCAAAGGTTCTCATCAGTTCAGTATTCTTCTTGTCATTATTCCTCAGTCCTCAAAAAACAATTCTGAGCATTATTTTTTTTTAAATGATCAAATATACTTTCCATCCCTATACAGCATATCTACAACAGGTCTATGGCCATCTTTGCTAATTATAATTCTGTTCAAAATTAATCCTAAAGCATACTTTTCTCAAAACAAGCTTGTGATTCCATGAAAACTTCTAACTTCCAATATTTCCAAATTTAATTTGAGCTGAAAAATCTCTAGAACATAACACATACAAGAAGTCTGATAGAAAATGCATCTCGCTGACAAAAGATGTATCTTTCCCGTACATCCATGAAGTATTCATCCTAATGACCTCATAGCATAAAGACTGGGACAGGAACCAGGAAAGGGTTCTGGCTACTATAATGGATTACAGATGGCTGGATGAGAACTCCACAATGGTGGCTGTCTTCAGAATGATTAAGGAATGCACTCCTCATTTCCCACACCATAAATTCCAGCAAGCTGAGTTAATTGGAGGCAACACCTGCCATGCTTTTGAGGGAACAGATGCTACTGACAATCACAGAACTGTTGAGGTCAAAAGGAGTAAAGGCCATTGATACTATTTTCCAATTTTAAGACAGGGTCATCCTTCTATGTACCATATCACACATTAACCTATATATTCAGAACACAGTGTGCCACTGATAAAGAAACCTACGGGATTATTTTTTTGTGGGTTTCTCGGGCTATGTGGCCATGTTCTAGAAGAGTTTCTTCCTGATGTTTCGCCAGCATCTGTGGCTGGCATCTTCAGAGAAAACCCACAAAAAACTATGGATACCAGCCATGAAAGCCTTCAGCTTAAGGGATTCATTTCATTGCAAATTCTGATACAAACCAATCCAATTTATTCTTCCTGGCTTAATATGAGGGTCAGAGCATACATCTTCTTTGGATTTCACACTTTTCTGGATTTTGTGAAGCAATTTGTTACCTGAGAACCATATCCATAAGCCATTCAAAAGTGTAATTTGAGATAAAATGCTCTTGAGATAAAATACTCTTGGAAATGAATATTTTGGAAAGTAAATACATTCACAACCTCTTGAGAGATCATCAGTTTAAAAATAGGTACTTAGGTGTTTAAAAGCAAACTGTCACATAGATTTTTTGCCCCAGAATGGTAGGGTACAAGCATAATGCAGCCACCAAGCAGTCAAGTACTTAATATTTTAAAAGCATTGTTCAGGTACCAGGATGCAGTGCATCTGGAAAGAATGAGCTGACAATTCAATAACAGAGCAGTTTTCCAGTTATGTACATTTTTAAAAATTATGTTTATTTATGTAATGCTCAAGGTTTTATGTTCTGTGGTTGTTGTTTTTTAAAAATAACTTTTTATAGTACAGGTTTAATGCCAAGTTAATCCATCACATCATTCATTAACAACATTTTAAGATAAAGCTGCCATGGAAATGACACCTGTCAGAAACTCAACACCTATACAGAATTTTGTGCACTACCTGGTACATAAGACAATCACAAGCAAAAGTAGAACTGTTCTCACCACCTTCCCCATCTACAATATTTAAATATATGAATAAAAAAACTACAAATGTCAGAATAGATATCACAAGTGTGATGGACATGAGGACAACGGGATTGCGATGGATCTAGAGAGACCCAACTATCTACAGTATGTGTCTGCACACCCACTGCATCATCCCATTTGGTCCATTCCCCTTGGTGGCACCACCACCTTTCTGGTGAAGCACCTCCCTTCAAGAGCCTCGCTATCAACTTCTGCTGTGTTAAGAAGAGGGTGCCTTACCATCTGATCACCAAGGAGGGGCTCACTCTACCATTCCTCAATGATCACACAAGCACCCCATTCTAATATTAGCCAAAGTGATGGCAATAGCCAGGATTTTTCAGAAAGTTGCTTGGGTGGCAAGGCTGCAGTTGCAGTGACAGCACAGAGGGCTATGGGCCAGAAGGGCTGATGCAATCTAGACACATTTGGCTGGCACTGTGTCAATCTGGGGCAGCTCCAGAGCATAATACTCCAGATTAAGAGGGTCAGTGTAGAAGCACCCTCTGCCTCCCTTTCAGAAGGGATCTACAGAAACCCCTGAGGATGGAGTCAGATGGTTTTGAAATGTGATCCCTGTTCAATCTGTTGCTGAGAGACTGTTGTTTATGGATGAGTGCCAACTCTGCTGTTCCTCTTTCTAATCTACCTTTGTAATTCTTTTGTTCAAGGGCTGTTGTTCTGAGGTCTGAAGCAGAATGCCCAGTGAGACTGAAATGTTCTGTCACTGGTTTTTGTGTATTCCCATTGCTAATGTCTGATTTATGTCCATTTATCCTCTGGTGCAGGAACTGGCCTGATTCCCCTATGTAGAGTGTTGACAGGTATTGATGACATAGTATAACATAACATTACTAAACACATTTCAACACTATCTGACCCCATCCTCAGGGGACCATCCTACACTCATCTATTCTCTTTACCTACAGGCTAGTTTCCAAATGCCCAACTGGCCTTGCCTCTTCATTTCCATACACATTGAACAGTTCACAATGTCTTTGTTCTTTACTGACAATTCATTTCCATACACAAAGGATTTTGAATTTGATTGAGATTCTCACATACCAGCACCATATATATGTCTGTCCCTGGTTTCCACTTCACTATATGCACCTGATGAAGTAGACTAATGTCTACAAAAGCTCATGCTGCCAACTTCTTTATTTCAGTTAGTCCCAAAGGTGCTGGAATATCTCTCTACATACTGATTTTACAGACTAACATGGCTATATCTTTGAATTCTTTCAAAAGTGAGTTCATCACTGTGAGAGCAGCTGAGAAAGCCTTCTCTCATGTCCCCACCATATGTGCCCTCTCAGAATGGCGGAACTGACAGAAAGTCTTTCCTAGAAAATCTCAAAACCTAATCAGGCTGTCATGAGAGAATAGGTTCTTTAAAATGACCTGGATTCATGTGGAGGCCCATTCATGCTACACAATTATACCGCTACATTGTACTTTAACTGCCTTGGCAAGAAGTTCTGGGATTTGCAGTGCAGGAAGGGACATTTAAAATTCTCAGCCAGAGAGTTCTGCTGCTTCATAAAACTATAGACTCCAGGATTCCATAGGACATTGTCATGGCAGTTAAACAGTAACATAGCACACGTAACACTATATGTAATGTGAATGGGCCCCATGTCACAACTAACACTCCGAATTGTGGTTAGAACCAGACTAATAGCTGAGGAAGTGATTGTCATTGAGACAGTCACATGCTTCTTCCCCATAACATGAAGACAGTGGCAGCCTATGTGAATGAATGAACCAGTATTGTCTTCATTTTGTAAATGATGCACAATCTTTCAATTTTGGGTGCCTTCTAGTGGATCTAAAAAAAGTAATGTTTAAAGGATGAAGAGTTGTTGGTTTTTTTTGGTTAAAAAATTACAATCAAGTTGATAGTTATTTCATGTATTTTTTCTACATACTTTGATTGTTGTTGGCATTGGGGTAGCATGTGCTTTTGTGTACATCTATTCTTTGCTGAAGGGAGAATAAGCAATATGATAATTAATAAAGTAGCAATCAAATGGCAGACTTATTTCTTTCTACATGCAAGATCCAAATGGTCAGTTCTGACTGGGGCCGTGATTTCAAATGCAAATATACTCCAAACTTCAGAGATACCAAAATTCAATCTGAGAAATTAGAATGAGACAGTTCATTTCAGCTTTATTGATCAGCTTTTATTGATTTGTACTCCAGAAGAGCTCCACAAACATTTTTTAAATGTCAAAAACTTAATAAGAAAGCATAAAGCATTCATTCTGTTACAGGCCATTTTTCATGAATAACAAGCAAGGGGGCAACAGTCCAGATTTCTGCAGTTTATAAGACTACTGTTGTGAACCTCACTGGGGAAAAAGTGGGTTCCTCTGCCCTCTGCAGACTTTGATGTGGCTGTGGCATCTAGAGTAATTCTGACTTGTTTGAACATGCCATCTTGACATAGGAAACTGTTATATATTGATTCAGATTATGGATTCATCTAACTCAGGATATGTTCAACTGTTGACTCACCACAGTTTCCTGGAGGTGCTTAAACAGACCAACAGAATGACTCGATACAGCACAAAGCATGTCCACTGGCCATGCTGACCGGGGGATTCAGAGAGTAGTCTAAAAAACATTTCTCAGCTCTGGCCATGTCTTAATGGATTACAGACATTAGTATTCTGGTTGTATAGTGGGAAATAGCACCTTGGCATTGTTGGTTTTCCAAAGCAAGTGAACTAGGCAAAATTATTTACATGGGATAAAATGGCCAAGTAAGCCAAGTTAAGATCAGTTTCAAGAAATCAGTTCAAGCTGAACAGAGTGGAGCAAATAACAGTATCACTGTGGATTAGGACCAAGAAAAGGCCCCTATCAGCCACCAAACAGAGTAGGGATAGGAAGACCCAAGATGAGGTACACTCACTACACTAGTTGTGCACAAGAAATGTTCTTATATATGCACTACAGACACACACACACACACACATTCCCTGGCTGATATTCAGCATATTGACTCTTAACTCCCAGGTGTTCATGTGCAGCTCAGAGTGGGTCCTTTGTGCATATGAGTTGCAAAAATGCAGAGCCCTTGATCAACTGTTTATATTTATATGCATATGGGTAATGTTTATGTGGAGTTCAGGAGAAAAGAAAGCCCTTCCACATTTTCACTAAATATTGGTAGAATAGGTCTAAAGTGTATTGATAAGCAAACAAGAAAGGACAGTGATTAGCCAAATAGGGAATAGCTAGAGGCTAGGAAGCCTCTGGTTTGAAACAGAGACTCCGCATCTTAGGAAATAAGTCTTCTTTCAATCCCTGAGATTTTCTGCAATATTCTTGCAGGCCATTGCGGATGATGTCTTCTTACAAGGAAGATTCTGGGGAGGCCAGGGCCTGTGGTCTTCCAGAAGGTTTTGCTCTCCACATCTCATCAGTACCAAACAGGATAAACAATGATCAGGAATCATGGGTGATGCTGATAAACAATATATGGTGGGCTTCTGTTAATCAACAAAACACAACACCCTCTCAAAGCCCAGTAACCATGTAACCCAGTAACCTCATTTTCACATAGCCCTGTCCTTAGTGGCATGTAACAATCCATTTTTTAAAAGTGGAATTGACAAGAAGGTCCCTTCTCTTCCATTTCTGAATAAAAGCTATTTCAGTCCTGAGTCCTTTTCCTAGTAGCCTTTAAATGGCCAACTGTGCCCCCTGAGGGCTTCGAGGAGGGTTCAAGAAAACATTTCTCCCTCTCTGTCCCACTCCCTCCTCTCCCACTCTCTCTGTGATTCAGTCAGGGAAGTGCTAAGGACCCCACTGATACACACGTGCATCTGGGTGTGCTTTATATACTTTGGACTGCCACAGGGATAGCTAATGACAAAACATCACTGTGTATTCATTTTTCCTGGTTATTCTAGAGATCACAGATTAACTCAAGGGGAAAGGGGAGTGCAAAGAGGGTACTTAGACATAAGTAGAGAAATTTTGGTCAAACATCAATGCAAAAAAGCCTGGGTCAACTTATACTGGGGTTCTTCCTATCAAGGTTTCTTGACACTCAATTCCTGCCCCCAACCAGTTCTTTGAAGATTTTTTAAAAGATTCTTTCCATCCCATGTGATCCACACATCATGGGGGTTATTAAAATCTGAGATGTCATCACTGGTTTGTGCTATCTGTTTGCTTTCCTGAGAACTTGTTCCAGGCTGAAGGAAGCCTTGATTTTGCATGAGGATGTTGGTGGGAAAATAAGAGAAGATTTTCATTTATTTTGTTGGATATATAAACCTCAGCTTTAGACAGACATATTCCCACTGGATATGTAAAAAGCGCAAAATCTGCAATGAGTTCAGGAACTGCTATCCCAGGATAAATGACAACATACTCAAGCTCTTACTATATCATCTCAGACTCCAATATAGATAACACAGGCATTCTTTAATACAAAAGGAAACCAGACACATGGGCAACACATAATTAAAACAGTAGAGAAGCTGAGTTTTAGTAGATACTAATTGATGTGTTTGGTTCTTAATTACTAGACTGACTTGCTGGCTCTTGATTTCATGTTAGAGATTAGCATAAGAGCCTTTTCATGTACTTTAAGATTTAATCAAGCAAGCAGTGCCGAACAAGCATCTTTCTAGAGCTCAATTCACTACAGTATACTAAGCAGCATGTCTATCTACAGACTGACCAGTTCAAACTATCAGGAACTTGATGGATTTGAAAGAACTAATCTGGATAAAACTTGGCCAGTAAACAGACAAATGTCTTAGAAAAAGAAAGGAAAAGTCATCAAAACAGATCTGATATTAGCAACAAAGTTTTCCACAGTGTTATAGATATTTGGTTTTTAATTCAGTATGTTTTCCTACCTGCTAATGACTTTCTTGTTGATAAATATTCAACATTTCTAAACTCTAACAACACTGAATATTCACTCTTGTAGGAATAATTGTTCACCAGGTTTATGTAGATATCTCTGTAGAAATGGGTCTCTTCCATAAACCAAACACTAATGAGTGAGCTCAGCAAAATCAAAACAAAACTCTAAAACCTAGAATAACTGAATATTCTACAAGATCATTCTCAATGGGAAAATGCCACATGGGAAACTTGACAAGTTTGTGACCTGCTGCTCCATCTACTGACCAAAGGCTCCTACAGCAATGGAAGGAAAACTGAACAGAAAAAAAAATCCATCTGACAATCTTTCTTTGCTAGTTACAGAAGCACTACTCTGCCATCCAGACCTTGAATAACCTTCCTGTTTTAATAGATATGCCATAGCGAAGAAACATAATCAAACAATGGTTGAATAAAATGAAGGGCGCTGTCGTGATTCACAGAAAAGAGACTCTCTGAATCTGTTTCAGGGTGCTGTATCGTTCTCAAGTAAGGAGAATTTCCTTTCTGCCAAAAAGTGCCATTATAATGTAACAGGGACTCTGGGCCCGAATAGACAGGCCAAAATAAAGCTGCTTCAGCTCACTTTGGAGGTATGCTGTTTAAATGATGCATGTGTCCTAACAGCCTGGAAGTCATGCCAAAGCTGCGCTCCAGTCCTAAGGTGGGAGTGCAGCTTTGGCACAGCTTCTGGCCTCTTAAGATGCGTGTGTCATTCAAACAGCATACCTCCAAAGTGACCTGAAGCAATTTTAGTTTGGCTTGTCTGATCGGGCCCTAAGAGACTGAGTGGCAAAATAATATCCATCTGTTCAATTGTGCTGTATTTATGACCTTGCTTAGGCAAGTCATCTTTATTCAGCCTCAGCCTGCCATTTCTAATTTGTGGATAGTGAAGGAAGTGCAAGCTTCCCGGATAAAGCTTAGAGTAAGAACATCAAAAAAAACCCCAAAAACAAAAAACTTAGGGCTCAATTTGTCTCAAGAAAAAATTGAATGCTTTAGGGGTCTTGCCTCACTATTATATTTTGAGTGAGAGAACTCAGTATCAATGTAGTGGCCTTCCAACGTGTCAGAACTCTCTGCTACCTACCTTCCTTTCTACACCTCCACACTCTTTGTGAGACCCTACACACAAACACTTCACCTTCCCTTTCCTATTAAGGATTGTGCCAGTTTTCAGCTCAAGGAACTCACAATACAGACACAACTACTTTATGTTTCTCATCCCATTTTATACAACTTTTGGATTATGAATAGGATTCAATTTTTACTAAAAATTGTCTAGTTTACACCCCTCAGGACCCAAACACAATTTCTGATCAGTTCACACTGTAATATAGCATAATCCCCCTCCCAATTTGTCTGATACAGGACTGGAAAGAATATTTTAAAATATTCAGAAAATGGCTTTAAAAACCATGTTTCTAAGTGTCAGAAAATCCTGATGAGGAGAAACACTATTTTTTTCCTGCTTTATACTGTGCCAAAAATGCTATTTTTGACACAAAGCAATGGATTTTGTGCAGAATATTTCCTGAACTGGAGAAGCTTTGAAAACTGTACTAAATTACTTGTTTCCTCCTTCAAGACTGAAATGAGAAAATAATTACACTCCTAAACTGATAAATGAGCTGGAAAATGCCATACATTTAAAAAAAAAATGAATGTGAGAGTATGTTAAAATTTTCATCTGAGGAAAAATAAATATTGCAATCTGATGTGCACCCTTGGTGGGACAAATACACAGGTAGAAAATGGGAACCACATTGAGTTCAAGGTTTACTTATTCACAGATCCTTAATTTATTCCCCTTTGAGTTAAATCCAACTCAAAAAGAGGTTCAGAGCCAGCCTTTGCAACCATACTCTTCCTTGGTAGTACCCTCAGCTTCCCTAATTCCAAAAAGCCTGGCAGTGTGATGTTTGTTGCTCCAGCCCATTTCCTTGAAGTCAGCCTTTTTTTCCCTATTGGAGAAAATATTGGTGGTTACAAAGAAGTAAAGAATATCGGGGATGCTTTGATTGAGAGTCCCTGCATGGCAGTGGGTTGGACTAGATGGCCCTTGTGGTCTCTTCCAACTCTATGATTCTATGATTCCTAATTTTTCTCACCCTTGAGGAAAAGTAGTCTCTTGTAATGACACGGCTGAAAGAAAATGCCAGTCACCATGAGCCCCCCCCCCTTCACATTTTGGAACTTTTTGTGAACGTTTCTGAAAGGGTATTATACACAAATGCATTGCCCCCCCCCTTTTTTTTCCGGGGGGGGAAAAATCCCTAAATTTTTGCACCAAGACAGCTGCATTTTTGCTGAAATAATCGCTTGCATTTTGTTTACTAAATACAATATTGTAAGTCTGCCTTATGATATCACAATTCTCCTTTATAGTTGTTGCATACACAATGCCAAAAGGTCCCTTCCAGCAATCTTTTCAGCAGTGTGGTGTCCTCTCACAACATGGTTGTTTCCATGTTGCTGGAGATTGTGTGGAGTGAGCAGAGATGTGTCTAGGGATGCCTGTCACAGGGCATTTAGCTATCAGAGAGGACCTGAATACATCTCCAGCCATCTCCCTACTCACCAGCAACATGGAAATGGACATGTTTCGGGGGGGGGGGGGAGGGGTGTACTGCTGAAAAAAGAGGGTTTGGAGGGGGGGGGGAGGACTGCACTGGGAGACAAATCTATGCCATTCTTTGTAGCAACATCTCCTGATGCACAATCTTGTCCATTGTTTAATGTGTAAAAAAATGTTTTTGAAATTTTCACAATTAAGTCCAAAAATGCAAGGAACAACACACTACACACACCTACACACAAACGTTCTTAGTGAACAAGCAAAGAAGGAAAGGAATAGTAAGGATTTTATTATTTATTTATTTATTGCTTTCTTAGCTTGTTCATGTCAAACAATGCACAGAAATGTCATGAGGTTTTTCTTACAGTCAGCTGGAACATCTTAGAAGAGCAAGTGCATTTCATGGGATCTAGAAAGGGCGTTATAAACCATATGCCCCTCCTGAAGGTTATTTGGTGGCAGCAGCAATGAGAAAGCCTGCCAGGATGGCATCCATTAGGCCTTGGAAAAAGCATACTATATTCTGGGTGTTTCTTCCCATGTATAATATTCTGAAATAACAACAGAAAAATATATCAGTCTATCATGGTACATGCATGTGCCTTGAAGTTGCCTGATGATTTATGGTGACCGTATCAATGTCATAGGATTTTCTTAGGAAAGAAACACTCAGAGGTGGTTTTGCCACTTCCTTCCTCTGAGAGCATCAGCTCATCATTTGTGGTATCCCATCCAAGTACTAACTAGAGCTGAACCTGCTTAGCTTCTGAGACAAGATGGGATTTGATGCCTTTAGAATATGCCAAGTGTCACATGCAGTCATGCACATATAGCTCAATGTTCACATACCCTCTTGGTATGATTACAAAACACATGCTAGAGTAAAGTTAGGCAAAAACCACTTCCATGTTTAGCACCTTCCATTTTCTCATATGCAACAATATAAACAGAAGATTCAATTCCAATGCTAGGTTTGGAAGCATAGGTCTCAGACTATTTTGTGTTCCTTGAGGAAATGAATGGGAAGATACGGGAACAGAGGAGGAGCTGGAACCATTTATCCCTCTCTTTCTCTCCCTTTCAGAATTTCATGTGTGTTTAATTGTTGAAGAATAAATAATAGTTGCTTATTTGCTAATGTACTGACCCTCTGCTGTAGCAATCCTCCTAAATTTCAACACACAATTACTGACAGTTCACTTCTGTGCTGCATGTAGGTCACTCATCATAACAATGCTAACATATTTCCAGTGACACCAAAAAGGCTGATGAAAATGACTGCAGGGTGTCCTATGCTTATTTACATATTTTAACAAGAAACAGGAGGAAAAATAAATTGCACTAAGAAAATATTTATCCACAGGGACCAGTGATTCTTTTGTCCCTTTCAGCTATATCACCATTACTTTTAATTGCCTTGCTTTAGTAGCAGGCAGAAAGGAAACAACTCTTGCAGAGAAAAATAAGATGAACCTACTGCTCGGGCTGAACATTGCACATGATGTGTGTGCACACAGTCTTTCTCACAACTGTTGTTAAAGGCAATCATATTATAGATTTGGGAAAGCAATAGTTGGTCTTAATACAGCCTTTGTATAATTGCATTTAGAATAAGGCATTCATTTCTGCTTACTTTAATATTATGAAGTGCTTAGTAAATTGGAGGGAACGAGAGAAGAGCAATTAACATAATTATGAATCTGGAGAGATTTATGAAGAAAGATAAGAAATCGTGGGTGTGTATATATAGCTCAACCAAATCATGATTAACTGAGGGTATGACTTGTATTATAAACAAGCATTTGCAGGCTTCAGAGAGCATGTGAAGGGATATTACGAGAATGAATGGGCTGAATAAGGTGATATTTAATAGGAACGTTTAATAATAGTATTTAATGATACTTTGTGTAAAGTCAACTACTTTTGTCAAAAAGCAGCCTAGCTGCCTTAAATGCCCGTGATATGCAAAGGAGAACCAATGGAAGCACTCCTTTGATATATTTTATTCAGGTAGCAATTAGGTACATTAACTCTTCAAAATCTGGGTTTGAATTCATAGGTATTCAACCATGTAGCTGGTGTTAGATTTTTTTTTTCTTCTGAAGTCTTCATATTTAAAATCTACATGAAAGGCAGGTGCAACATGTTACTCTCATATTCAGCATGGTTGCATGTCTCCTACATGGTTCTCTCCATGCAGAGAATAGAGGTGCTGATCTATTCAAGTAGGTCAATACAAATTGAGGTGTGTGGTGTTTTCTCCCAACAAATCACTTTTTAAAAATAAAATATTTATTTGGAATAGAGGTGGGTTGAAATTTAAACAATACAAATGCAAGAGAAAGTGAAACTGGTAGATTTTGCCATTCCTACTGAGTATAAAGTGTGCATGACACACGTTGGTCCAGAATGGGAAGTCTTTATTTCTTAGATTCTCCATGTATTTCAATGACAAAAGCAGGAGAATCAATTGACCAGTACCATGGTCAATTCCCCATTTATCAAAATCAACACTTAAAAAATGCACCACTCTGAAATGTTCTTTTTAAAACAGGACTTCTGATGCAGGTGAAATATGAGGCTCTCTCTAACATAAAACGATCCCCGCTTCTAATCATGGAAACATACTTGCAGTAAAACACAAATCAAGTCTGGTGCTTCTTACAGAATTCCTCTGCAACCTAAGCAATTGGCATACTGGGAAGTCTTAACAGCCTAAGGGAGCCTTTCCTTCTCTTAAAGGTTCGGTGGAGAAGTATTGATTGAAGATGTAATGAGGCATGACTGGACTGATTTCCACTTTTAGCTTGCTGACCACCTGGCATTTTAACTTCAAGTGCTGATGATGAACATAACTTACAGGCTTCCCAAATTCAGGTCACTTGGAAAAATTGCTATGTCGTCTGTAGAGCAGTATGTCAGGACATGTATGGCATCAATGAAGAAAAGACTTTAAGATCTCACAAACTAGAGGTCATTGTTCTGACAAGGGACTAGAGCAATGCATTGATATTTCTCCCTTGGTATGCAGTCACAATCATATAATCATTTGAAGGTGCAGCCATCCATACAAGATCTATGATGATGATCAACAGCCACCACATATGAACTTCTGAAGTTGCTTTATACTGAGTTAAGCTACTGGTCCATCTAGCCTCTTTTTGTCTGTTCTGAGTGACTAAAAGTCTCAGGCAGAGCTCCCAGCTTATCTCCCTGGGGTCCTTTTAATAAGAGGTGCCAAGAGGACCCAACACCTCACTCATGCAAAGCTTTTAACTGTCACAGAGTTAAAGTCCATAAATCATGCAGAAAGTATAATCTCTATTTAGTGAACAATGTAGTCTCTATGTTTTGCTGGGTAATCACTACAAGATTGTTTCTAATGCTAAAATGGCTTTGAAAAAGACAGTAGTTTTTAGCATCATATGTTAGCCCACCAGAGACATAGTTGTTTTAGTCTGGAATATCAGTATGCAAAGGGTTCTTGTAGCACCTTTAGACTAAGGGCTGAAACAGATAACCCTTTACTGCTGCCATTCAGGCAGCTTCAGAGCACAGCATTTATGCACAGTGCACTCTGAAGCCACTTGGAAGACCACACATGGCCTGGCTTCCAGCACTACAGCATTCACTGACCACATGCCACTGGAGCATCTTAAAACTGGCTGCCAACCATGGCAGAGTAGGAAAAGCTGGATTTTTTCCAGCTGAAAAGGAGAGGTTCTCTGTTGTTCCTTTTTCAGCTGGGTTGAAGGTGAATTAGAGGAATGGCATGTGGTTGCCAAGGCCCCAATCTGTCTTTGGAAATGGCAGCTTGAAGCCACCTCTTCAGGGCAGTCTGTTTCGCCCCTAACTAAACAAAAGATTTAGCATAAGATTTGAGCCCTAACTGATCAAAAGAGGTAGCATAGGCTTGGTCTACTTCCTCAGATGCATGGAGTCAGATTAGGAAATAGACCAAGTCTACAAAAGCTTATGCTACAACTTCTTTACCTCAGTTAGTCTCAAAGGTGCTACAGGAGCCCTTCTGAATACAGTGCACCCGCATCATATGCAGGTGTGCCTTATGCATCTTTCAGCATACGCTGAAAGATGCGCTGGGAAAAGGGGCAGCATGCCCCATAAGGGATAATAGTGGTGCGTGCATGCCACCGTGTTGCTGCACCACCACGCTGCCGCATGCACGACCCCATTCATTTAAATGGGGCTCAAGAATATGTGGAATTCCCCTTACGCGGGGGTGTGTGTCCAGAACAGATCCCCCACATAAGGGAAGGGCAGACCGTAATGTTAAACTGTAGTTTTCTTGTGGCTTTGATAAGAGATGAAAAGGAACACAGAAAGGAAGGAAAATGTTTGTGGCAGATCTGGTTTATGTCTATATCTTATCTTGGCCTAGATGGCTTCTTGGAAGAACTGGTAAATATTACCTAACTTGATGGACCTAGAGTTTACAAAACCTTCATTGGGTAATTAGAACACATTACTGTTAGCAATCCATTTGTTTGTTTGTTTGCTTGCTATATTTACCTTCTATTACATAATTTGAAATTAACATTTCACTACAGAACCCAAGAATTCTGATTATCTGGGCTGAACAACAGTATGAATAATATGAACAATTGGGAGAGGCAAGACCTTTAGAAGTGTATGCAGTGTGGGATTTGGAAACTAGTGGAAGTACAGCATGGAGGCACCAACAGTGGTCATAGAAAATCTAATATTAAAAATGGTATCCCAAGAAAAATAAATTTGGTGCTGTTCCATGAGCAAATACACACACTTAGCACTACTCATACATGCTAAGTGTGTTCACACACATACACACTCAGAATCATGCACAGTTATCTGTCAAGAGTTAAGAGTCTTATTTGTTAAACATCGATTTACCTTTGCTTGCATTTCTTTATAAAACAAAATTTATAGAAACTCTTGCTGTATGAAATATTAAGGATTTTGCATGAAGCACAGCTATGAAATGATTGCTGATTCTTGTTTGAAATCAAAGTGCCATTATCTCAAGAAGGCTTCTGTGTTATTATATCTACCTCAAGAAGTGTGATTAATCAGGTTTCCAATTCTACAGACAATTGTTGTGAACCCTATAAAACCTTCTTATGGCAGACACCCAAAATAAAAATATTAAGGCATCTCATTTACTTTTGTTCGATATACACATGACTCTTCACTAAGGATGAAATGGGAATTTGTCAGTTTCCTAACAGTGGTCTAATTCGGAGTTCCTGAACTCTTGAGAAACTTGCATAGGAAGAAAAACTGCATGCTGAAAGTTTCCACAACTAGCAAGAACTTTTTTGTACTGTTTTGTTCTTAGCATAGCAGAAACAACACAGTTTTTGAAAACTGTGCAGGAGTTTGAGAAGCTGTGCACTGTGAAGTTGAAGGCTTTCACAGCTGGTATCCATGGTTTTCTGAGCTATGTGGCCACATTCTGGAACAATTTATTTCCCCTGCATCTGTGGCTGGCATCTTCAGAGGGTGGTGGCATGGAAGTGTGTGACCCTTGGCTGGGAGGAAGTGATTTACATGTTAACCTGTTTGTTGGTCTGTTGTTGAATGGCAAGGCCTCAGGGTGGGAGGATATGCTTGGTGGATTTGTGACTATTTAATTGGCAATCTATTGTCTACAGAGAAACCCTCTGACTCTGGGTGGTACAGGTACTAAGTCTTGATTTTGGTATTCATTTAAAATTACTTCATATTTATACTTTTGAGGTTTTTGCATAGTATTGTTTTTAAATACAGGTATCCTGCTAGCCACCTTGACTCTCATTACTGAGGGGAAAAGGTGGGATACAAATGAAGATGATGATGATGCCCTTTCTTCTGAAATAAAAAAAGGCTTAATTACAGCCTTATACCTATTGGATAAAAATATATTGGGATAGAATCTGCAAATGCTTATGCCAAATAAAACTTTTTCGGATTTTAAAGTGATGCTAAACAGTTTCCCCCATAACAGACCAATATTATTACCCCTATAATATCTTCCCATGTTTGTAGGTATTCCAATTTAAGGTATACAATGCTGCATTTGTTTGAGTACTTTGTTGAGCTGAGAGTTATCTTTAAAAATTGTGTAAGTTCAACACACATCATTGCATTCCAGTTTCTATATTAGGACGTTATCTTACGGGCCCAGGGGAACGCAATTAGACCGGGACGAAAGGGGATGGGATGGGGATGGAACAGGGAAATGACGCATTTTACTGCATGCCTGAAGCCACCGATGCCGCTGGAAGTCCCCGTTCTGTTCCCATCCTGCCTCCTTTCGTCCAAGTCTAATTGTGTTTCCTCAGGCCCGTGCAATAATGTCCTTAGACTGGGAAGAGCAAATCAGTTCAGGTTGCTTACAAATGAAGTATTTAGGCAATCCTTACTAGAATGAGGGAAGGGTTGCATTTTGTAGGGTTAGGCTTCAAAGGCTTTTTGAAAACTCAGGCTGGGGTTTCACAACAAAATGTTCCTTTTAACAATAACAATGTCCAATAATATGGTGTTCATGAAACCCCAATCAAAGGGATTTACACTGTAGCCTGAATGCTACCATTAGGCTCACCTAAAATAAACTAGTTGAATCAATATAGTTGATAGCTTATCTCATCACATGAGATTTCTCCAATGGGACATCTTTTTTTCTCATTCACCCAGTGCACTCTAATCTTCCCAAAGCTGTTCTTGAGAATCTACCCAAATTTTGTGGATCAGATTTGGAGTCATACATGGACTATAGTGGTGATCAGCATTGTGTAGAGCTTTGCGTGTTGGACTATGGCTTTGGAGAGCAGGGTACGAATTCCCAGTCAGCCATGGAAATCCACTGGATGGCCTTGGGCAATTCCCACTCTCCACTCATAGAAAGGCAAAGGCAAATCCCCTCTGTACAAATCTTGCCAAGAAAACACTGTGACGGAGTTGCCTTAACGTTGCCATAAGTCAGAAATTACTTGAAGGCAGATGACATGGGCTGCAGTTTGCAGGGAGAATCTCTTCCACCAGTGATGCCATTTCTACTGCAGAAAAACAACATACAACCCAAACTTATTTCATTGTTTATCTTGTTATGTTGTCTTTATCTTTCTTTAATGATCAACATGGTCTCATGGCATTGGTATTTCTGAATTCTTAACAGTACAGAAAAGGCCCTTGACTGTAAGAAATAAAAAAATATACCCTTCAAAATATGGTTTTTTCCCTTTTTAAACTCTAAATCATTTCCAGATCACACTTTTGCTTATTTACCTTTCAGATCTATTATAGATTTCAACTTGTTTTTCTACAGTTGTAATTACCATGTGTTTTCATTAATCTGATTCTGTTAGCTCTCTGTGTGCTTAAGTGATCATGGTGTCAATCAATTATTCTGCTAGCCCATGCATCAACCCAATTAGAAGAGCTCTTGGATTCTCTTTCTTGAGTCTTTAATTCTGAAGATTAGTTGTCTGTAAAATAATCGGCACCATTAATGGATTCGAGAAAGGGAATTTAAGGGAAAGAAACTGAATGCTTTTAAAAACATTTCTGGGACTAGGTGAAGGCAATAGCAAGTAATTTTGTACTAAGGGGAGTGCTGGCAGACCCCGTCAATTTTAGTTGAAATAAATAAAACATTCTAATGTAAACATTTAACAAAGGATAAGTCTCTTTGGACTCAGTAGGATTTTCCTTTGAGTAGAAATATATGACTGTAGTGTTAGAAAACATAGATCTGTATTTTTGATTGAAGCACATGTCATTGTGAAAAATCAGACTCTGGAAGTACCTAGTTAAAATAGCAAGTTACTTGCAATGAAGCAACTTGTATAGGTAACACATTACTTGTAGTTAATTGTTTTCCCCAATAATAATTACATTACAGTATGATAGTAACTTAATGAGCTCACCCTTATTGAATAGTGTAGACTTTTTTTTTATAAATGTTATTCTTGCTGTCACGAACAAAATAAATTCTCCTCACCATGAGAAAGTAATAGGTTTTGTAGACAATTCACAGTGCAGGACTTATTGTGCTAAAAAAATGTACAGGTTGTTTTCTAGGCATAAAATGCTGTCTTCTGTGCAAAAGCACCTATGTACACTTTTCATATAGAATACATGTGAAGATTGTTATCTGTCTAGGATTCTCCTTAACCGTGTTCCCAACACGCAAGAAATTTACCATTTTTTAATATTTTGAAATATCATTTCCATCCCTATAGTGGAACTTTTCATCACTTTAGTAAGTTCAGGGGTGTGGTTTCATTAAATGGCTGAGGAGGAATTGCACATGGTTGTCATATGATGTGCCTCATGCTACTGTCTCATGCTTTCTTACAGGCCCAATGAGCAGAGATGTAATTCTTCTTGAAGGGAGCAATGAGTAATTTTAGTAATTTTCTTCCCACTATAATTTTTTTAAATGCAGTCCCCCCCCCCCCCACTTATTTGCAACTCAGGGTTCATTCCATGCACAATTCACAAATTGGTTGTTTTGTGCAGGAAACAGAATTTTCTATGCAGATAATAATATTCCTATATAAACATATTATTTTCTTCACAGAATATGCTGTTTTCTGTGCAAAACAACCACATGCAAATTACATGCAGATTAAGTCCCAAACAACAGTGAATCTCATCAGTCCAGGATGCTTCTCATCAGGGTTTCCTCAACACTTGAAAAACTTGTAATAACTATATTTTTATTTTATTTTTTTCAAAAAAAATTCTTTCTATCTCTAGTGCTGTTGAAGCTACAATGAGTTTAATAGTAGGAGAATGTTTTGTACCATAGTCCAGTGGCTTGTAGCATTCATGTCAGTTTCTAAAAAGTATTGAAATGTATCATTTCCAGTTACCCTTCAAAAATGGGGAAAGTAGAAAGTTACTTTAGCCTTGGAATCACAACTGTAATTAATCATTTGTCAAAAGTATCATTCCATGTTCTAATTAAAATGTGGATTTCAGCATAAACTAGCATAAGCAACTGACCTATTAATGACAAAAGGCAGAAGTGGAAATCATCAAAGCCACAGATGGTATGTAAGCTGCTAAATATAACGGTGAACACCAGATACCAGAATATTTACGGAGAAACCAATGAATCAGTACATGTACTGAGAAACCTTTTAAATAAATAATATTAACAATATTTGCACCAGGAGCATACCTATTTAAACAGCATGAACTGTTGTTTCTACAGAGACAGAAATATTATATCAGTGCTTATGTCAAACAACCTGATCTTTGGATTTGCTGCATCAGCTATATAATCATACACTAGCTTCTGGGTCAGATCATTTGTATAAACCAATGTTCTCACTGTAGTTACAGACAGTTAAACCAACTATTACAATATTAGCATGATGTATGGCTTGCCTAACAATCTTGACAGCATTCAGCTTTTCAAAAAGATGTGTTTTGCAGTAATTCTTACAACACTTAGAACATTTGAGTGTGTTGTGAGTGATGCGGAGAATGATAGCAGCCACCGGTACCATCACTTCAGTGTGAAACACTCATATTCCATTTTACAATCCAATCTGAAAGCAAACTTTGTGAATATATAAAATATTTCTGGATATTTTGCATGTACACTGAAGGATATCTGGGAAACATAGTGTTTTATTTCTCTGTAGCACAAATTATTAGAAAAGAAGTGGGGATAGAATCTTATATTTCAGAAGAAAATGAAATTCTCATCAAACATTGCAACTGCATAAAGTGCTCTTACTCAAAGAATTTCCTTTGAAAATAGTACCATGAAACAGGCAAATATATGACACATATAAGATTATAATTAACAAGATGTTGGCTCCAGGAAACACCCCCCCCCCCCATGGATACAAAAATCTATAGATTCTTAAGTCCCATTAAATACAATGACATAGTAAAATAGTGTCCCTTAAATTAAATGGCAAAAATCAAGATTTGGTTTGTTTGTTTTTAAAATATTTTCAAGCCATGGATAGTTGAATCTATGGTTAAAGAATCCATGGATATGGAAAGTTAACTGTACTTAGACTTTTCTGCTAAAGAGTGCTAGTACCTCACAAAAATACAAACCAGGATGGAGCTATGGCAGTTAAAATAGCTTCAAAATGAATTATTTGAACAGTGATGAAGCAGTGCATTACTCCCAACATTTCCAACCAGGTTGGCCACTAGACTTCTAAGACTTTAACAGGTCTGATCCTACAATTGCACTTATTTATTCCTAAAGATATTATAGTAATTGGATGCTACAAAATCATCCCTGTAACATGGCAGCATTGCTCCTGAGTACTTAATTGAGTACCTTCAGAGAGCTTTGAATGCTTGAAGAAGGTCCTATGTCACTGTAGTTCCATTTTAAGTTCTAATATCCATCTTTAAGTTGGCTGATTGACTGATCAAAAGAAGACTAGGGCCCAAAAAAGACGGGCATGAAAGAGTGTACTGAAGCTGCTTCTTCTGATAGCAGGTCGAGATCTGGCTGACTGCACCGCCCACTCCCAAAGTGGCCCACATATGAACATCACAACTATATAAAGCAATGCTATTGGGTAGTTTTTTTTTAAAATTTCCCCATCCCCCATCCATGGGCACTGTCGCACAAACACACCACCAGAAACTGCCTGCTGCCTAGATGCCACCACATTGGATAGCTGTCATCTTTGATCGTCCACACAGTCACACCCGCAATTCTTCACCAGGTTCAGTAAAACACTGGCAATGCACAATGTCCAACCCCCCCCCCCCCCCCCCCCACATGCCCCCTTCACCTCATGTCCCATCTTGAACTGTCTGGTTTTATGTATGGTGTAATTATATCCATTGGAGGTGTCACACTTTCACTTCTTTGCATTGCCACTCCAATCACTTGGGTACAGAAGATTAGTCCTTTTTAAATGCACACCTGCATTGGGGCATTTACATGCAGCCTTAGGGTTAGGGTTAGGATAGATTGCTCCTTTACAACCACTCTTGTGTCAGTGCCTTTACACGCGCACTTTCTGGGCTAAATCAGATGCTGGACAGATAGGCATTACGGGAGGCCATTGTTATGTGCGAGGGGCGGCGCTTCCAGACACAACTCGCCCCCAAACGTGACAAAATGGTGGCGCCCTGTACATACGGGCACTGCCATTTTGACATGACGGATACCTAGCGTCCGCATGTCCTGGGGGCTTTGTGACACCGCAAGTGCGCCCTTGGTACCTTGCAACATCATAACCGCGCCGCAGAAAGAACCCGCTTTTTGTGGGTTCTTTTTGTGGTGCGAGGGAGCTGCGCAGTTTGTCTGCTGCGGTTCCCTTGCGTAGCAAACCAGAGCGGCAGGAGACTGCCCTTTTTGGCGGTCTGTATCCCGCCTCAGTTTTATTCTGCTTCTTTTTAGTCTGGCTTTTCTTTCCGTAGTGTGGCTTTGGCACAGTTTTTCAGGCAACTTCTTATGTCATCTAAAGGCCATGCCTCCAAAGTGACCGTGAAACTGCTTCTTTTGGCTTGTCTGTTTGTCTCCTATAACTGGAGAGGCAACCATGAAGGAACTAGATTAAGATCCTCAAGTGTGAAGACATACATTAAATAGTAAAGCCAGGATCATCCATAGTTTTTCTGATTTCTACATATAATGTGAAAGCTGGGCAATGAAGAAAGCTGACAAGAGGAAACAACTCATTTCAATCTGGTGATGGAGAAGAGTTTATATGGATATTATGCACTGCTAAAAAAATGAATAGGTCTTAGAGCAAATCAAAGCCAATTCTCACGAAATGAAGATGACAAGTAGGCTGTGATACTTGACTCATTGGGAAGATGGCAGGATACAGACCGACCAATAAGGGCGGCTGCCGGCGCCTCCTTTTCCACCGGCGGGAAGCTGCAGTGGAAAAGCACATGGTTTCCCACCGCAAAAAAGAACCTTCAAAAGGGGGGTTCTTTTTCTGGCACACTTGTGACACCCGAGTGCGCCAATGGCATACTCGTGATGTCACAAGTGTGCCACGACGTGCAGATGCTTAGCGCCCATCGCGTCAAAATGCGGTGCCCGTGTGTACAGGCACCGCCATTTTGATGTACGGAACATACTAGGGTTGCGGGGCGACTGTAAGCGATGCCCGAGGCAACTCTAGCACATATCCTTGCGTGCTAAAGGCACATCGGTACTGGGCCATGATAAGGCTAGATAAAGTAGAAGGCAAAATAAAAAGAGGGAGACTGCATTAAAGGTGGATTGGTTCAATCAAGGAAACCACTGCCCTGATTTGCAAAATCTGAGCAGAGTCATGGGTAACAGTGTGTCCAGTGGTCTTCATGAGTCACCATAAGTCAAACAACAGCAAACACAACAAAATTCCCATCTCTAGATTTTATGTCACTCTTTTATAGTAAGCAATTAATAGCTACTTCATTAGCATATGCGGTCACAACATTAAAGAATGGTGTACAAATGAAGAGTCAAAATATTCTCTCTCTAAGAGTTAGTTTCAAACCTTGAGGCTAAATATTTTTAAAGGAAGGTGGATTGCAATCTCATCTGAAGTCAGCAACAAAATTATAGGTGACATTGGCGGTTACAAACCGCCAAAAATACGTATGGAATACGTATTAGGGTTAGAAAGGGTGGTGCTTCCGCACCCTAACCAGTACGTATTCCATATACAAACATGACGGCGCCCTTTCCCACATGGGGGCCGCCATGTTACGTATCGGATGCTGTGCGTCCGCACGTGTCGCGGCGTCTATGACGCTCGCGAGTCCACCCTGGCGCCTCGCTCGTCATAGAGGCGCTGCAAAGAAGGAGCTCCATTTGGAGCTCCTTTTTGCTCTGCGCGGAGCCGCGCGTGTGGCTGCTACGGCTCCCTCACAGAGCAAGCGGGCGGCGGCGGTCTTAACCCGCCATTAAAAAGGTGAGTCTGTACTTTACTTGTTTAATAATTATCTGACTGGCCCAACTAAGACTTGTTGGGTCGCAAGAAAATGGTATACATAAAATTTTCTCAACACTGAATCAAACAACCTTCACAATGATGTTATGTTTGATTATTATGATGATGAACAGCAGTTATAACAGATGCAACAAATTATGGTAAGTAGCTTAGAGTCTTAAACAACAACTCACCAAGTGTTTTACTAAGAAGAAAAACAGGGCAGTAAAAGAGCAGACAACATGAACACTTGCAATTTACAACTGAATACAACCACACCAGAATATTTTTTTAAAATTTTTCTCATATTTATTTTAAGAAATAGCCTTGTTTCCTGATTTCAATCTATATTGCCAATTGTAACAAAACCTATTTCCTACTATACATTTTTCCTGAAGGTAAGGGCTGTTTACAGTGGAACAAACTCCCTCGGAGTGTAGTGGAATCTCTTCCTTAGAGGTTTTTTAAACAGAGGCTGGATCGCCATCTGTCAGGGATGGCTTGATTAGATTCCGCATGGCAGGGGTTGGACTGTGTGGCCTTGCGGTCTCTTCCAATTCTATGATTCATGAAAATCTAACTACAATAAACACAGAATCATAGAGTTGAATCATAGAAACCCATAAGCCTTAATGCAGGAAATCCAGCGAAAGTATCACCAGCATGTAGCTTTCTGAAGACTTTTTGAAGACATCCAGAGAAAGAGCCACAACCAATTCTCTAGGTAATGGTTCCATTGTCACACAACTCTACTCTCCAAGATATTCCTTAAATGTCAATCAAAATCTACGTCCTGTAACTTAAAACCATTTGACTTAGTCCTGCCCTCTGAGGAAGCAGAGAAACAACTGCATCTTCTTCTTCTGTGACAACCATTTAGATATTTAAAGAATGCAATCACATCTCTCCCCAGTCTTCTATTCTTCTGGCAAAATGACCCAACCCCAACAACCTTTCTACCGAAAAACTCTGCACAAAATAGTCCTCTCAAAACACTCTGTAATATTCAAATATCAGCAGAAAATCTGCAAATTCTGGCATCTGTGTTATTTTTCCTGACTGGGTTGCCTCAATGGGGCTGAAAAGACGTCCTCTAACTGGCAGCCTGCAACGGCCTCTTTCATCGCAGATCAGGGCACGGCAACTACAATGCTGCGCCCTGATCTGGCATTCTCACAGCACAAAAAGGAACCATAAAAAGTGGCTCCTTTTTGTGCTGCAGAAAGCCACCCACCGCGGGTGGTGCGGCTTTTTCACTGCTCTCAATGCACCCCATGTAAGCGCTGCACCAAAGATGCAGCTTGACACTGTCTGGTGTCTGGTCAGGTGGGCAGTGTGGGGGTGGCATGGGGCAGTGTCTGGGTGACCAGCATACAGAAGCCATGCCCCCAGGCTGGCTCTTTGCTGGTCTGCTGATGCCCAATATTGGAAAATAGATGTGTTTTTGTTTTTGAAGAAGAATCAGGAAACAAATAATGGCAAATATTTTTTCACATGTATGGCAGCCACACCACCACACATCCATCGCATCATATCATTCGGCAGGCATTGCCAGAGAGTATGGAAGCAAGAAATGGAGGACACAGGCTCTATGCTGATCAGAGCAAAGACAGTTTTTTTTTAAGTAAAGAAAAGAACTGATTGAAAGAACATTCTCCTCCCAGCACACTCAGTTTACTTAAGGTAGAAACAGCCCTCCCAGTGTAACAAGTGTCTTAAACAAAGCACCCTACCATTGCTTTTAGTGTTTTTATTTGAACCTAAAGTTGAACATTATTTTTCAGTATGCAAAGCCATCTTGTGAAACTGTGCAGAAGAAACTGTACGTAACTGCACCAATCTTCGAATCATATCAAACTCCTGCATTACGCCAGAAAGATGGAGTGAAGTGATGCTCAGGAGGTATCATTAGACATGAAACCTATGAAAATGAAAAGATGTGGGTATGGTGAAGAGGTGACAATAAGTTCATTTTAACTATGGCTGTTTGAGGGACAAAGGCAGGAGGAAATATGTTGCCCTATGGCCAATTGTGGTTGGACATCCATGAAAATGATAGGAGGGAGTTTTCAAACGTGGTGCAGGTAGCTTGGGAAACCAGAAAAGAGATATGTTAAATTGGCTAAGTGAGTCCAGTCCTTATAATATTTGCAATGTGGCTGAAAGCCACTGTCTTTGTTCAAACCACTGTGGATTAATTGGAGTTTGTGAATATTATTTTATTTATTTCAAGGATTTATGTCCCACCTTTACCCACAATGGGATTCGGTGGGTATATTGTAATTCAGCTGTTCCTCTTTCCTTTTTCACTTTGTATTTTGTTGTTATGTTGAAGTTTTACAAGTACCGCGTTGTGAGGTTCAAAGATGGAATGCCCAGGAATATTGAAGTGTCCTGTATCAGACTTTTGTTGGCAACCAAAAAAAACCCAGTAAATCTGCACACACAGTTGGAATTTTAAAAAGCATTAAATACCATTTCTCTCTGGCAGGGCTATCCAGATGATTTTTAAATTGTCCCATCTTAAATGGTGAAATAGAAGATGGATTGTTTTACATATTTCTTGTTTGATCTTTTTAATTGATGTGTATTTTTAAACTGATGGTGTTTGTTTTAATTGACATTTGTATTTTTGTTGGTTTGTTGTTCCCCGCCTCAACCATGGGAAGAAATGGGTAAATAAATAAATAAATAAATATCGTATTCATGTCTATTTTATCCTCTGGCTTTTGCTCAATGTAAGTTTCTGAAAAAGGCAGAGGATGGTGTGGGGAAAGTGCCTCTAATAGTGTAAGGTTAGTGAGTAGTTGCCCAGTAATGCAATTTCCCAAGTAGATGTGTGTGGGCAGAGTTTGTCACCTGGTTTGTGACAAGGTGTTGTTACCTGTCTCCTCATCTGTGTTGTGCATCATCTCATAAATAAATGGAGGTGGGAGTTGTGTTGTTAGGTCAGAGGAAAAATGGAAAAGGCATCCAGTGACAATGTGAAGCCATACACCATCATCAGACATTGACTAAAATACTGCATTCAAAATTTCTCCACTGTTCCAAATATTGCTGAAAATGGAACTCGAACCTTGAGAAACTCTTAACTTATCCAGAGTCTTGGATAAAGTTCTAATACCTTTAAGCGTAACTAGTACATATGTTTATATCTCTCTTTTTTTTCCCCAATGAGATCGAGAAATGGTGCGCCTAGTTCCCCTTCTTCATTCGTTATTCTCAAACACCCCTCCTAGATAGGTCAGGCAGACAGGCAAAATTCTATTACTCATTTTGGATTAGAATCTTGCTCCCAATCCAACAATTAGCACATGAACTACAGTAAATGTTGCTCCACCAGACTATTGATAATACTGGATTTTCTTCTACTTTCTTAAAATATCCACATGCAACTGCAAGAAAATGAATATTTTCAAGATTTATTTGGAGAGAGAAAAAAGCTCAATTCTTGCCAGTCAGGTATTAGGTGTTTGGGCTTAAACAGGTAGCCCAGAAGTGTCCCTGCAATTGCCTTCTCTTCATTCCACAATATCTGATACTGACCTGTAGTCTTTCCAGCTTCCCACACTTTAGTTTTTAAAACAACAACAACAGAGATTCATCAGGTAATTTTCCAGTGTGGTTTGTAAAATGAGGAAGTGCAAGCACAAGGGAGACAGCACAATTGGTCGAAAGAGGTCAACAGGAAGGAAGGAAGGAAGGAAGGAAGGAAGGAAGGAAGAAGGAAGGAAGAAGAAGGAAATGCATGGTGCCTTCACCCAATGTCACAACATATAAGCAAGCTCAAAAACCAAAACTCAAAAGTTGTTCAAAGAGAAATTCAAGGGAAAGTAAGAATAAGAAAGCAATACAGAAGCATCTTCCTAGAGATGAAACACTTTTTGAAAATTGAGGAGAGATTTCAGTCCTTCACTAACAGGTACCTCCATGACATTATTTAACAGCCCAATTCAATGAAATGTATTTAAGCAGGAATTTGGGGAAAGAGAAGTATTACTATTGAAGCACATTGAACCAATAAGAAATTTCCCACTTGTCTTTGCTTGAAAGTTGTCAGCTGAAAAACTAGGGATGGCACAAAAGAAAGTGACTATTGTGCAACTTCAATATTGTTCATGAGGATGGATGGTCAGTAAGTTCGACTATAGTGTCTGTAGGTAGTTAGGAGGAATAATTGACTACCCAAGTGAGCTTGCTCTTGTGTACACACAAGTCACTACAAAGTGCACCATCTGGCTGTAAAACAGATGCCTACACATATGCACTTAGCAAATTTTCATTACAGTTCACTAGAACAGAGAATTCTAGAGCAGGTAACAGCAAATAGTTGGTAACATTTTTAAAAGAATGGGGAATGACACTTGCTTAAAAGAGCTTGGATAATAAGCAGGTGCAATGTCATTCACCCAGATAGTAAAACACTGAAAACTAACAAATAAACTCCTCTCTCTCTCTCTCTCTCTCTCTCTCTCTCTCATATAGAATATATATATATAATATATGGAGGTGGACTAAAGGCACACAAATGGCAAGAACATCTAAAAATCATTGCAATGTCACCCACCTTGCAGATTGGACTTTACAAGGCCAGAAAACGGCTGGGGCACCATGACAGTGTAAAAATAGCTTGTGTGTATGGTTGTGGCCTCATCAAAGGTTAGTACAAATTATCCCTAGTGCTGCCTGTGGTTTTACAGGCTGCACACACAGCTCCTCTCTCACTTAGTGGCAAGTTGAACTATTTGCCCATGATGCAGTGAGTGAGTTCAAGGCTTGGCACTGTGTAATCAGTTTCACAACTGGGATTCAGTATAACTATTCGTATTAATGCCAAAGTGTCCAAGATCTTGGGCATAGGCTTTGATGAGTGGTGGGGCAACCTCAGTCCCCAAGTATTTTGGACTCCAACCCTACAGCCATCGAACATAAGTGAGAACAGGGGAATGCTAATGTCAAAATATCCACTTGTCCTAGTTTAGGACACAGTACCCACCAACAAACAGGTGGCAGAGAAGGGTTTGAATGAAAGACACAAGTGATTAAAGGTGTAGGTAGAAAGCTTTGTCAGAATTAGTTGAAATACAAAGAGTCCAATCCTACCAGTTTAAAAAACAACAAAGAAATGAGCCTGAACGAACCAAAAAGCATGCCAAGTCAAGAGTCCTAAGTCAGGAAGCAAAATAACATAAATGAAGAAATGTTTCCCGCATGGGGATGTTATAGCCAGCCATCGCGGAGAGGTGCAGCTGAGCGATTAGGTCAGCTCTTGTTAACTTTCTTAAATCTTGGCTTCTCTCTAGCGATCATTTAATGTCAGCATTTTTTCACATTGCGGGGTGGTTGGAGACATGGATCTGCCTCTCCTCTCTGCCTCCAATACCTCCCGAGAGAGTTGAGGCCAGATTTCTCCAGCTCTGTCATAGATTCCCAATGTTGGAGTCTGTTCTCCTCTTCAGTTAAGGAGGACTCCTCAAAGTAAGGCCTGAGATAACAGGCCAAAAATTTCCTGTTTTTTGCCTTGTAACAGATTCCATAGAGAATGGTTTCTTCCATAGTTTGTCCCATCTCTCCTTTGGAATCCAAATATTACAATCTCTGCTCCCATTTTGGGTATAGGGGAAATATATCCAGGGTCTGCAAACAAGAGGAAGCAATAAGGAACGGAACACATTTAAGTATAAACCGCACATATGTGTTCCGATCGGGTTCCCATCACGTTCCAAATGTGTTCTACATGTGTTCCAGGAGGGATGGATTAAAATGTGTTCCCAGCGAGCTGTAACGTTCTGAGAACGTTCCAAAAGAGGTCTGTGCAAGTATTCTTATCCGTTCTCAAATCGTTCTCTCATCCGCGTCTCCTCCCTGATTGGCGGAAAGAATGACAGCAGGGAGGCAGGCAGGCGAGCGACTGCAGTGAGGGAAGGGGGTGTGTGTGTGTGTGTGGTGTTGAGGGGGGGAAAGAAGGAGGGAGGAAAGAAGGAAAAGTGGATGACAAGTGGACAGGAGAGAAGAGAAAGGAGGGAAAGGAGAGAAAGAGAGAGGGAAGAGAACAATGAAAGGGGAGAGAGAAGAAGGATAATCCAGCGAGAAAGAGAGTGAAGGAGGAGGCACAAAACAGAGGAAAAAGAGAAGGAAGGGAAGGAGGGACTAGGGCAAGAGAAGAGGGAGAGGGCTGGCTCTTCTGGTGGGGGCCCTCTGGTGTCATTCCAGCGGGGCTCCTGTGCTGTCAGCATGCAGGAGCAGGATGCCAGGGATGTATCCCCTTCCCTCCAGGAGGGAACCCACAAAAGCTCCTCTGTTTGGAGCACCACACAAAGCAAGCAAACAACTCCCAGAATTCCATAGCAAAAGACCAGACAAGATTAAAGTGGAGAGGGAAGCTCACAACCTGAAGGCACACATTACATGCACACACACAGGAGGCAAAAGGGTGACAAGCTGCCAAAAAGGGAATTGGGATGACAGCAGAGGACTCTCCTTTCTAAACAGTTTAAAAGCTGCAATGGCTGCTGGGGCTCGCCCCTTGCCCAGTCCCCTCCCTGGCAGCTTGGCAGCTTACTTTCCCTCGGCTTGAAGGGACCTCCGTGGAGCTCCCTTAAAGCGGAGGGAAGCCAGGCCTCCAAGGAGGGGACTCTGCCCTGGCCCAGTCCCTCCCTGGCAGCTTGGCAGCTTGCTTTCCCGGCTTGAAGGACCTCCGTGGAGCCCTCCTTCCCTCCAGGAGGGAACCCACAAAACCTCTCTGTTTGGAGCACCACACAAAAGCAAGCAAACAACTCCCAGAATTCCATAGCAAGAGAGCCAGACAAGGTTAAAGCGGGGAGGGAAGATCACAACCTGAAGGCAACATTACATGCCCACACACAGGAGGCAAAAGGGTGACAAGCTGCAAAAGGGGAATTGGGTGACAGCAGAGGACTCTTCTTTTCTAACTGGTTTAAATAGCTGCAATGGCTGCTGGGGCTCTGCCCTTGGCCCAGTCCCCCCCCTCCTGGCAGCTTGCTTTCCTCGGCTGAAGGGACTCCATGGAAAATTTCTGCTGGAACGTTTCTCAAGAAAAAGGGATGCACTGTGCGGTAAAATGTGTTCCATCACATTCTCATCACGTTCCACTTTCCTCATGCGGTAATATCCGTTCCAGGAGCGTTCCCAGAATGTTCTCGCTTTAACTCTCTCTAGCTCTTTTGGCCTCCAACCACATCCAACTCCAACCATTCTCTTGGTCACGTCGTGACCTAGTCTTGCTGCAAACTGCGCTATTTCTGACTACCTGGCCTTGACTTTCCCACTATCTGACCATCATTTAATCTTCTTTGCTCTTACTTATACTCCTCCTCCTCGCCATACATTCAATGCCATTTTCGTGATCTTCAATCTGTTGACTCAACCCATCTTGTCTGACCCTGGTTTCATCTCTCTCTTCCCTAAATCTCAGGGATTCTGCTGATTCAGCTATGTCTTTATTTAACTCCACTCTTTCCTCAACTCTTGCCATTTTGCCCCTGCTCGTACACACTTCTTCCTCTAAGACTAGGCCTCAGCCCTGGCTTACCCCCAACATAAGTTTCTCCGGTCCCTGCTCTAGAGCGGCCGAACATCTTTGGAGAAAGTCCAAAGAGGGGGCTGATTTTATGCATTTCAAATTTGTTCTTTTCTTCCTTTCACGCGCCCTTCTATGGCAAAACAGAATTATTACAAATCATGATCGCTACCAAAGAGGTGCCCGCAGCATTTGTTCTCCACCTTAAACATTTGCTTAAACCTCCCTCTCCTCCTGTTCTCTTCATCATTCCTCCCAATGACTTTGCTAACTAATTTCATCTCTAAGATTTCCACTACACTCTGAGATAGTCCCTCCTGATTTTTCTTCTGCTCATAATCTTCGCTACCCTCGCCTAACAAATTTTCGTATTTCTCCTGCCTCTTTGGATGAACTTCTACACTTCTGAACTCTTCCAAACCTGCAACCTGTTCTCTTGATCCAATCCTACTCGTCTTCTAATCTCTATAGCTCCCCCTTTCTGCCCTCGTTTCTCCGTATCTTTAATCTCTCTCTCTCTACAGGCTCCTTCCCTTCGGACTTCAAACATGCTCTCTTTCCCCCCAATTCTGAAAAAAACTTCTCTTGACCCCTCCTCTTGTCTAGCTATCGTCCGATTTCCCTTCTCCCCTTTCCTTTCTAAGGTTTTGGAACGGGTTGTTTTTATTCACCGTCCTTGGTTTCTTGAGCCAACTCCATCCTCGATCCCTTCAGTCTGGTTTCCGCCCAAGGCATTCTACTGAGACAGCTCTCACAAGATTTCAAAGGACCTTTACAGCCAAGGCTATGGCCTTTACTCTGTTCTCATCCTTCTTGATGGGTCCTGCACCTTTGACACTGTTGATCACTGTCTCCTAATTGACATACTCTCTGACCTTGGGTTCTCAGACTCGTTCTCGACTGGTTTCGATCTTACTTGTCTGGCAGATTTTTGCAGTAGTTGCAGGGGGCCAGACGTCTTCGCCTTTCCCTTATCTGTTTGGAGTTCCCCAGGGCTCTGTTCTGGGTCTCTTCTGTTTTCTCTCTACCACTGTCCTTAGGAAAACTCATTAGCCTTTTGGCTTTTCCTACCATCTGTATGCCGATGACACGTAGCTGTATCTTTCCGCCCTGACCTTTCTCCAAGGCTTGAACAACAAGTTTCGTCTTGCTCACAGCTGCTCGTAGTGGATGCGCCATCGGCATTTGAAGCTCAACACATGTCAAGACAGAGGCTTCTTGTCTTTCTTCCTAAGCCCACCCTTCAACACTCCTTCTGTCTCTGTGGACAACATTTCTATTCAACCAGTCCAGCAGCCCGCAGTCTTGGTTTTATATTTGACTCCTCTGTCGTGCATCCCTCAGATCCAGACCACAGCCAGGCTTGTAGATTCTTTTTGTACAATATGACCAAAATCCGACCATATCTCTCTGCCCGACTGCCAAGATCCTGGTCCATGCCCTAGTGGTCTCACGACTGTGATTACGGTAACGTCCTCCTGGTGGGCTTCCTCCTTTCTCACCTCCGTCCTTTAATCTCTGTTCAGCATTCAGCTGCATGGATTATCACTTCCACCCACGCTCTGACCACATCTCTCCTGTGTTGGCATCCCTTCACTGGCTCCACTCCCTTTCTGCATTCAGTATAAGCTCCAGCTGTCGACATTTAAAGCCCTCCATGGACTGGCCCCTCCTTACTTATCAGACCTTTCTTCTCCTCACCTTTCACTCGGGCCCTCCGTTCTGGTAGTCCAAGGTCTGCTGTCTCCCCAGGATTTTCCTCTGCCCCATCCCCGGATTTGCCCCTTTTCACTTCCTGCCCCTCACTCCTGGAACCTTCTTTCCCAAAAGCAAGAGCCATCACTTCTTTAACCAGCTTCAAAACGGAGTTGAAAACCATCCTGTTCGAGAAGCTTCCCAGCATTGCATAATGTCGCACTATTTGATGTTTTTTGGTGCCTGTTTATCAAACCATTTCCTGTATTGCTACGTAGTGTATATGCATTATTGTACTAAGAGTAGTTTTTTCCCTGGAAATGATTAACCACCATTATGAAGCCAAGCCCCCTCCAGTCCATCGGCCTTGGTCCAGGCCTTGCAGGTAGAGAGGAACTGCTGGACCTCTTACCCTTTCCCTCCACCACTCCCTTCTCTCTGGTGCATGTCCTTTTTAGATTGTAAGCCCGAGGGCAAGAACCATCTAACTAAAAAGATTACATGTACTGTGCGTGTAAATTTACAGCGCTTCATAAATAAAGGTTAATAATAATAAATACGACTCGGAACGTTCTGAGAACGATATGCGATATTTTATAGTCTATGGTTTCTAAATGAGGACCCCCCATACTGAGCTAGTGAGGCTGGTTCTGTTGTATTATTGAAGTTCTTAGTAGACTACTTTTAGTTAGTGAATGTTTTCTTCCCAGTATGACATAATTAGCTCATTTTCTACATGAAAAGTCACACTCAGTTTTCTCAAAAGGATTAGCAAAGCAGTAAACACAGGCAGAGTGGTAACTGTTTGCATATTTCCTGTCTGCCTCTGGCTCTGCCATCCAGCTGAGTACTACCAGTGGTAATGGAATTTTGTCCTAGAAAGAGAAACATTGCAGTCTCATCTGACCTTCATGTTCAAGGAGTGGAGAGGAACAAGCAGTCCGAAGCTCCATCAATGTGCACCAACCAACAAACTAAATGTTATATTTATTATGCAAACTGAATTGTATAAGCATCCAATAGATACTTACAACAACAACAACAACAACAACAACATTTATTTCTTGCCTGCCTATCTCTATGGAAGGAGCCAGATACAACAGAAAAATTCAGCAACAGAGAACACACAACACAGTTAAAAGACATAAATGCCAGTTAAAAATACATAATCATTTAAAAGACAATAACACAAGTAAAAAATACATACATATTAAAACAACATCATTTTTAAAACTCATAATTTAAAAACCATCTGGATAGGTCTGCTGGAAGAGTTTGGTCTTAATGCCATTTAAAACAGATAGTGTATCCACCTGGTCAAATCCAACGCAGTATGAAAGACACTGAACAACAATAGTTAAAATCCTGGGGTTAGTTAGGCAGCAGGATATTAGCCCTAGCATTTCAGCACTTAGAGAACTTTCAAGAAAACGAATACTCTTGGCACTCTGTAACACCACTACAGTTGGTGTCACTCAGTGCAGTGGTTGTTTTTTGTCACCCCTCCATTAACCTCCCCCACTAATACACTATGCAGAATCCTTAGAACTTTTTTTGTACTAATGCTACTAATAAACTGTAATTCCCCTATATCACTGAATCTAATTGTAATAGTTGTGACATAAAAGAACTAGCCAATTAAAATTATAACTTTTAAATTACAATATCATACACACACAGCCTTAATGTATACATCATGTCATAGGCTTAAAGTGACATTTGTAAAAATGTCATGTTTAAAAAAATAATAAAAATTAAAGAAATATTTTTTCAAATTTGAAATTTTATTTTTTTAAAAGAAAAACCTGGGGCCTCCCCTTTCTCCTTCCACGAGCTTCAGTGCACTCCCCCAATGGATCCCCCTTTTAATGGGACACAGTAACACACAAGCCTGTTTCGCCCAAAGGCAGACATTGGGAGCATGGTGTCACCCCTCTTAAAATGTCACCTGCTGCACTCCGCAGCCTCCCCCCAGATGAACACTTTGGGCACTATCATTGTTTCCATGACCATCCTCCAAACACTGGGTTGTTCTACAGGCAGACCTTTTTCATTCAGACACTAATCTGAATCCAAACCTGATTAAGCCTTCAACAAACGGCAATAAATGCCGGCATCGGGGTAGAGTGGGTTGTGGCAACCACATCCAAATGCCCACTCCACCCCCCACAGCATCATGCTGCACACCCCACTACACGTCCACCATGATCAGGCCATATCTTCGGTGCTGTGCCAAAAAGCTGTGGAAGAGCCACAGCACAGCAAAAAGGGTACCATGTTCCACAGCACAAAAAGGAGCATGGCATGCAATTGCCACATCCCCTAAACCGCGCTTCCAGGCAAGCAGACACACAAAAAACCCAAAAAAAAACCAAAAACAAAAAAACCACGCCAAAAAAATCAAACACCCAAACACCACCCAACCTCGGAGCCGCCAGCAAACAAACACACCAGAACAAACCCCACCACACCTAAAAAGAAAAAACAAAAACAAAACAAAGAAAAAAAAAGCCTTAGGGCCATCACTGGGCCCATAAGTGTAGCAAGATGGTTGTGCCATGTGCTTCAAGAAAATGTCAAAAAAATATGATTCTCATGTAGAAAATTCTGGATTTTCTGTACAAAAGGAATGAATGAATGATGTCTGCAGAGTCATGTACGCAAATATCTCAATATGTGCATTTTTCAAAGACTTCTTGCATAATGACACAATCCAAACAGCTACGTGAGAGCACACCCGGATGCAACAACATGAAATGCAGCCAAGCAATAAACTTCATATTTCCTCTTCTGTCATTTAGACCATATCCCACAACTGTAAAAGAAGTTAAAACATACATTAACTCAGGGTGAGTTATTTTTCAGATGTTGAAAAGAAATGAACGCAAGTAATTGTTAGTAATTTAGCTTGCTTCCAAGCTCGGTTCCTATATAGGGTTCTTATATTATTCTCTTTGAGTTCTAAAAGTGTACTTACAGTATAGTAATTGAAATTACATAATTTTTCACATGCAATGAACAAAAATATTCATGGATCTCACTAATGTCCTAGTTTCTTCGTATTTGTGTTTTCAAGTGCTTCTGATTACTGAATTAACAACAAAAACAAATGAAGTGATATACAGACCTGAAAAAAAGTGATCCAGAGCAAGATGCACACAGAGAAAACCAGAAAAACACAATCCTTTAATGAGTTTTAGAACACTTTTTTTTTTTTTACCGGGGGGGGGGATCCAACAGAATTGCTAATGTATAATCAACAAATAGGAAATCTAAGTCTGACTCAATGGAGAGAATTGTAATTAACAAAAACAGGAATGTTCATTTATACAAACTTTCACAGAAAGTGATACCAAGCATTAACATATGATCTATGCCTGCTCTTATGATTTTAATCATTTATCTTTTCCACCTATAAGCTAGCTTGAAATCATGAAAAAGTCAAGATGTAACCTGGAAATAAATAACATAACATAAGTTGACATAAATGTAGGACCCTCGCATAAGGTTGATTCCAAAATGTTGAAGGATATTTTGTCTAGTGTGAACAGTGAGTTCTGTGTGAGCAAAAAACTGCTGATCCAAAGCAACCTCCTATGACTTCATAGTACGCTCATATGAATCTTACAGGTTCCAGGGTCCACAATTTTTTTAGCCCAATTTCTCTCGCTCATCAAGGAACAGGGAGGGGGTCATGTCAGAGAAGGAGTCTATGCCAAAACCTGGTAAAATTGTTTAGTTGAAATTACTTGAGTCATATTATATCTTTTTGTTCAGAAGTAACTGTACTCATCAATGTTTTTAAAAAAATGCCTATATAGTGGTCACCATTGGTTTCTATGTCATAGGTGCTGAATCCGTGAAGGTTTGAGTTCAAACATCAGATGTTGACCTGTCTCCAAAAAAAGTTCAGCACTTGATTGCTTTCTTAAACTTCAGTGGATTTTTCAAAGTGAATTAATTGTGCCATTGACATGACATCAACCATAAGGTACTCATGGACCAAAAATATTAACTCTCTTACTGCATTGTTTTTTGAGATGTAGCTTTGTTACACACTTCTTGTCCTGATAACAATTAGTTTGCAGGTAATGATACTGTAATTTATTGTCATTGAAAACTTATCCAGTTTGCATCTCCGGGAACTGAACAAATCCACATACAATTGGGATATCCATCGTAGTTTCAGACTAACAGTGTTTTTGCAAAACAAAATGTAAGCATTTAGGAGGGAAATGGACAGTCTCTATCCATTTGAATATGCAATGAAGAGCCTCACTTGTTTGAAAATATGGACAAACACAGCGTCATGGAAAGAGTTTCCAACCGAAATGCATTTGAAAAAAAAGGTTTGTTAAGTGACTTAAGATAACTCTCTTACGGTGATCCTGGCAACCATATTTTGACAGTTGTTGCCTTCTTATGAAGGAGAGATCAGGGCTGCCCAAAGCACCCAAAGGTTTCCAGGTATGAGAAGGGATTGAACCGGTGTCTTTGAGTCCGAGTCCAACACTCAAACCATTACATCCTCTCCTGGCTCTCATATAGAGACACACAAACACCCATACAAACCACATCATTACTGAAAAAGTGCAATATAATTGTACAAGATTTTTCCATGCCTTAGCTCAGTCATTAATCAAAATGGAGACTGCACCAAGAAATCAGAGGAGAGCTAGGATTTGGAAGGGCCAGCTTTGAAGTGTTAAGATATATAATTGAATACTAAGTTAGGATGGGCCATGCCATTGTATTTCCCCAGTTCTTTGTATAGTTTGTCAAAGCGGACAGTGAAGAAAGCTGATAGGAAGAAAATCAATTAGTTTGAAATCGGGTGCTGGAGAAGAGATACTGTTGACTGCTAAAAATATCTGAACTCTCCTAGAACCTAGGTTGACTAAACAAAGAATGTTGTACTTTGGCCATATCATGAAAAGACATCACTCTTAGAAAAGACAAGAATGCTTGGTAAGGTAGAAAGCAGTAGGAAAAGACAAGACCTCATTACAGATGGGTAAACTCAATCAAGGAAACTACAGTCCAAAGATTGCAAGACGAGAAAGGGCTGTTGATGCTAAAATGAACTGGAGGTCTCACATTCATAGGGTTGGCCTTAAGTCAATGTTAACTTGATGTCAGTTAACAACAAATAATAACAATGACCACACACACGACTATGTATTTGTATGCAGTTCTGTGCCATCTTTTATGTTGTGTTAAAATTCATGGGTTTGGCGATCAACACAAGTAGCTACAATGGTTTGTTTAAATGGAAAAAAATGCATCACCAAATATGTGAATGAATGCAGAACCAGTGTACTCAATATGTCTGAGAGCATTGTATATCTATTTCATTTCTGCAACCTTAAACTGAATGCAGATAATCTGTGTCAACCCAAATGTTCAATTGCTTCGCCAGGGCTCCTGTCATGAATAAGGAACCAACGGAGTTGCAGCCACTGCCTGTTCCCTCTTCAAGTTATCAGAGAGGATTTTCTCTGGTTCTATCTGAAATGTCGAGAGGAACTTGCGATCTTTGCTCTAGCATATATCAGCTCAAGCTCATCCCTAAAGAGTTCATTCTCCTCCACATCTAAAAACACACCATTTCAGGTATAAAATTGAAGTATTCCAAACTGTAGTCTCAGCACTGAAAGTGCTGGGAGCGTCATGATAGTAATTATGATTTACAGCATACAGAATTTCTGCACGCTGAAAAAAAATCCAAAATCTAATATAAGACAATAATTCTGTCAACAATAACTAAGAGCTACAGAGAGAAGTAGGTCTTGTACACATGATCATTAACTCGCCTTAATGATGAATAATATTTTTGGCCCCTTTTGCAATATCCAATTGCCAATATTCAATTCTTTCTTTCTTTCTTTCTTTCTTTCTTTCTTTCTTTTCGCGCAACTTCATATTTGGACTTAGAAATATAGAAGAATTTCTAGGTCATCATGCTGATAAAACATGCCCCTTCGAAATCTGACAGGGCTCATTAGCAAGTCACCTAGTTTGACATAGTGGTAAAGAACTGGTGAAATTCATAGCTCACATGTTAGTTGCGCAGGAAGCAATGCCTCTTGTCCCTTTACATCTTAGACCCACATGCCAGGTGCCAGAAGCAAAAGGCATAATATAGCCTATGTAGGTATGCAAAAACATTCCCTTCTAGACTCAGGACACCTTAAAATGTAACTGGAAGAAGTCTGCTGACTGGTTCATGGGTAACAATGAGGAACTAACATATCATATCCCATATTATAGCTGTAGCCTGATATTTACACCTAGCATAAGATGGAAAGCCAAGGATGATATAGAAAGAACTAATTTAATGCAAACAATACATACACAAGTATTGTAAGATGTTATGCCAGTGGGTAAAAAGACTATTAGCCATAGAAGAGTGATCAAAAATTAAAGCAGATGATAGCTCCATGTTACATAGAGATATAATCTTCACTAAGTTTCTTTTCAAAGGAAGCAACAAGTAATTTTAGCCATTTTCTTCAGCTGCAAGAATAACTTTGAAAACCAGCAGTTTCAGGCTTATTGTTGCTGAATTTTTATGTGGTTGCTTTGCTAGAAAACAACATTCTGTGTAGTTGTCCCCTCCTATCTTTGCATTTAGAAGTGTCTTCCCTTCTGCCTGTCCAAACAAAACCTGAGAAAATTATTAAAATACTTATATACAATTGAAATAGCGCAAGGGTAATGCAAGAATAGCTCCATATGTGTCATGATTCTATTTCAGTGGAAATCTTCATCTCTCATGAAAGAGTAATTAGAGTTCAATCTACAATTAGATTTGAGGGGGGAAACACCAATGTTTTGCTTGCTTATTTTATTCATTATCCCCCATGCACATCCATGGCTGAGGGCTCCAATGTCAGTGGGGCATTCCTGATTTTAATCCAGATATTTAAAGAAACCAAAACAGTTTAAGCGATAAGGTCCAGCCCTATGGTTATCCCCTTTAGAGACTAAAACGTGGAAAAGATTCATAACTCACTGAGATGGAAGTCCTCAGCTATCACTATATGTTCTATTTTACAGACATCTCTCTACTTGACATGTCAAATAATAGGCCTCTCAAAATTTTTATTTTTTTTTATTTTTGTATTTGAATGGCTGGCTGATCCAAGGCCTAAATGCAGTTGTTAGTCCCAACTACAGTAGGCTCACAGAATCAACAGGAACATAGTAAGTCAATCCTTGTATATGTTATCATGGTCCAGTGAGTCTACTAGAATTACAAGTAAGATTTGGATTTAGATCCAGGTATTTTTTAAAGAAGCAGAAGAAATGCAGGCAGGGTCTTTGCTCAACAACACATGGACAGAAGGTTGAGTATATACATAGTCATCTAGTTTTCCTCACTCTAGTGAGATATAATGCATTGCTGTTTAAATTACAATAATTAGTTGTAATCACTTAGAGATCCAGCATGGTGTAGTGGTTTGAATGATGGAGAGCATCTGGAAAGCATGGTTCAACTCCCTGATCAAGCATAAAAAAGAATCCTGGGTGACCTTGGCCAAATTACACTCTCTCGGTCTCAGAGGATGGCAATGGCAAAACCCAAGGTAACCCTATGATAGGGCCAGCTTAGGGTTAACATAAGTAAAAAATGACCTGGAGACCTGCAACAACAACAACAAGTTGTAAATCTGCATATACACATAAACATTTGCACATGCATTTCTGTGCAGAAAACAAGTTTTCTCTGTGGAAATGTTGAAACTGTTGGCACAATGTAATTCCTCAACTGTGAATAGCTTTTCAAAACTACAGTTTTCAAGGAGAAAAAATGGTAAAATTATTCATCCTTGCCCACAGGAACAAATTTTTTGATGTTATACTTCCCTAGGGTGGACTTGGACTGCAGGACTTTGGAGTATTCCTTCTTAAAGTGTTGCATCATTCCCACCAAACCTTCCTAGGGGGCCAAGCAACTTCAGCACATCATTGCTTTATTGCTCTCCCCCTCACTATGACATGTCTCTTATCTTAGGAATATTTCCCTTTCCTGTTAGCATATTTTGGCTCAATGTGTGCATGCAGCAGAATGAGGCAAGCATTAAAAAAGAGAATTCTGAGATGAGATGACAGAATGGATTGTTCCATTGCAGATGGCAGCTGTCAAAACAACATTTTCCTTAAAGTTGGCAGATACAAGCCTAGCTATCCTTTCACCTTCCTGTGCTGCATTTCTTTTGTCATGAAATGCTTTTCTCAGGAGAACAACTTTAAAAGCAGAGCTTGGGTGTAATTAATTACAAGGAACTAGTTTTATGGTGCTGGTGATGGTGGTGGTGGTGTGTCTTCAAGTATTTTATGACTTATGGTGACCCTAAAGTGAATCAGTAATGGGGTTTTCTTCACAAGATTTGTTTAGCTGATGATGAGGATGAGGATTCTATTTACTTCTATCCTACCTTTCCTCCACTAATGAGTCTCAAGGTGGCTAACAATATACCTGTATTTAAAAACAATACAAACTAAACACTATACAAAACCTTCAAAATTATAAATATAAAGTTATTTTAAAGCAGTTAAATAATTGATAAAGTTAAAAGCATTAACATGCATTAATAGACTGTATACAAAACATAAAAAATAGTACCATATATCATTAAAAGTCCATCCCATCAAGTTCTTCAAAGGGGTTTACCTTTGCCTTCCTCTGATGCTGAGAGAGTGTAACTTGCCCCATAGATGAGCAGGGATTGAAACCCTGGTCTTCAGAACTGAAGCCACTACACCACACTGGCTTTCAATTACACACCATGCTAGCTCCTTTCCTCAATTACAAAGGTACAGTGCATTGTGACTGTAACTGAGTGAGGGATAACCTACATTTATTGTCTATGGTTAATGTATAACATGACTTCAGTAAAGAAAGGATAGCACATAGCTCACGTCTGATGCTGTGCTTCACAATTCCTTGTGACTGTTGAGATGTTCTTGTGACTGCTGAGGTATAGCTCCTTATCACCCATTTTGTGGCATGCAGATACTTTTAAAAGTAAATTAAAAAAATAGCCATTCTGATTCAGCTTCCTTGGCCTCACTTTTATGCTGTGATAAGCTCTGCCACCCATGGCCATTCTGAGATCAGCTGGGATCCTCTGGCAGTTAATAAATGATGCCACCCACCTCCATCTACTTATGGGAACATAATCAGACATGTCTCCAATTCCCAGGCCATCTAGTAGCAACAGAATGGGGGGGGGTGAGTGCAACAGTGTGTCATGCTGGGTTTTCACCATTCCAGAGGGAGGAAGAAAATACAAACATCTACAACAACAACAACAAATAATCACATGCAAGCAAAGGTGGATTTGCACTATATGTCACCAACAGGTTGCTAGCCTGAATGATACAGATATCCGTCTTCTGCATTTGTATGCTATGGCCATGTGGGTTGAACAAAACAATCTATAAACTTCACTTCCTGCCTTCTCTTGGTTTTCTCTCTGGCCTTGTTAGGCTTTATGTGATTTGTCATTCCCATCAGACTTTTGGGCGGCTCTGCTCTTTGCATCAGATGCTGTGACCTGTGATTTCACCCTACCCCTTAGTGACACATTTTGCCAGACTACTAGAAAAGGTTTCATCCTGTGAAGTTCTACACCTTTCTTCTCTCTTCCTGAAAGGCAAGGACCCTCTCCAGTGCCTGACACAGTTCTGGAGGGTTGCAGCATCAAAAATCTAGGTGTAACATTACAGACTCACCTGTCATTCAGATACATTCCCACTATATGTGATCTCTCTCACTTGTTCTTCATAGCATATTTGATTGGCAGCTTGCAATATGGAATGTAAGCAGAAATACTTTACAGCATAGTCAATCTGACTTGGGCTATATTAGAAATGTAACTAATGTGCAGCAATGTGTCATACTGCCAAAAGTCACATCAAGCTAACCATGCAAAAAAGTTCACTGTATTCATGGTGCCTCCTACGTTTGCAACAAAAACCAAAAGCCCAATTTTCAGTAAATTACAAGAAAAGCTGATTGTCTCTATCACCATGATGGTGAACCTATGGCACGTGTGCCACAGGTGATACATGATGCCATTTTTCTGGGCACAGCAGCAGGGAAGAGGAGGGACACACATGTGCATGCTTGTGGCTCCTCCCCTGGCATGTCCCAGGCAGCTGAGGCTGAGAAATGGGCTCTGAAGGCAGGAGCCAGAGGTGCGCATCTCTGGCTTCCCCCGGGAAAAGGGGTGGAAGCCCTACCCCTAAAGGGCAGAAGCCCTGCCCCCAGAGACCAGAAGCCCCGCCCACAGCACTGGGTAGAGCCTGGTGCCACAAAAAATTTCAGTTGCTTCACACGGCCCCAAATCAAGGTTTGAACCATTACAGACTTGTGTAAAAAAAAAATGGGAACAATAAAAATGCTCAAAATACTAAATTATATATTAATTTTATTTAATTGTTTATTTAATTGTGTGTGTGTGTGTGTGTGTGTGTTATAGTTTTCAGCAAAGGGATTGCTATTCCAGACAATATTCTGGGAATATGCTACAATAGCACTTGGAGAGTTACATTTAAAAAGTAAACACATCAGCCTAGTTTCTACTGGTATTCCCTATTAGTTTAGATCAATTAATTCAATGAGATTTATATAGATGACTCACTGTTCAGCAACTGATTTAGTGGGTGTAGTCTAGTTGGAATTACCAATATACATTAATTGCTAGTTTGGAGGGGAAATAATGTAACATTAATTGTTATGCATCTTTGTACATGTAATGCGTCAGTAACACAGATGTCTAGATCCAGTAGAGCATATAGCTCTATACTTTATATGCTCTCAAAGAGGCATCTAGAACCTCCTTGTGCTAGTAGTTCCTACCACACAAATGGGGCTATTTGACATACTAGTTAGGTGACAGTCAGGCACTTCAGCAAAACTCTACTGCTGATGGATAGTGGCAGTACTCACTGTCATTCATCTCTTCCCTCTCTGTGCTTTCAGATCCTGTGGTACTACACAAGTTGGGCATTTGTTCTCCTAGCACTGAACTGGACCTAAGCCATTACTTTTAAACTCAATGGTAGTTTGATTTCCGTGTGTGTGTGTGTGTCCTCAAAGCCCGTCTCCCAAGAAAGCTATGTTTAAGAATACAGTAATATAGTAAATATGAAAAGTTTCAGGTTTAGATATCTGATGGCACTTTGCCTCATTGTTGCTAAAATAACCTCTTCCCCCACTTGTAGTTTGAAAACTAGGCCCATTTGTGTGTATTTTTTGTGTGTCTTCAAGTCATTTCCAACTTACGGCAACCCTAAGGTGAACCTATCATTGGATTTTCTTACCAAGATTTGTTCACAGGAGGTTTTATCATTGCCTTCCCATGAGGCTGAGAGCATGTGACCTGCCCAAGGTCACCCAGTGGGTTTCATGGCCAAGCTGGAAATCAAATCCTGGTCTCCAGTGTCATAGTCCAAGACTAAAACCACTATGTCACACTGTCTCTCTTAGCTCCCTGAAGGCTAAAAGAGAGAGAAGACATGGGCGTGCAAGCCCTACCCTCTGCCTCTGTCAACTCTCTCTTCAAGTCTGTCATCCTGAGGATCTTGAAGATAAATAAAGATGTCTGTGATTGAGGAGACACTGAGGGACAATGAGGGAAGGGCTTACACATGCACCTCACTTTCTCAGGTTAAACACCTACACAGATGAGAAAGAGGGAACAGGAGGATGATGGAGGAAGGGAGAGAGGAGGAAGAGATAGTAGAAGGAGGAGTGAGGAAGGAGGAGAAGGAGATAAAAGAATTACAAATAGAGGAAACAAATTGTGCCCAATTTGTTTTCTACAACATTTGAAACTGAAGCTCAGGTTCTTTCCATCTGTTAATGAAGAAATTGGGTTCATCATTCCCAATTTTGGGGAAAAGGTAGAATATAGATTATGATGGTGATGATGATGATACAAGTTTTGATAGTTCATATAGAAAATGACACAGCCAAAATTCTCACTATTATAAATTGGCCAATTTTAATAGGTAGAGCTATTCTGAATACATGTTGCATTTTCCTGCCATAAGTTATAGCAAGCAATAGCAAACACATTTCTATACCACTTATCAGTGCACTTAAGCACTCCCTAAGTGGTTTACAAAGTCTAAGCTAATTGCCCCCAACAATCTGGGAACTCATTTTAGCCACCTTGGAAGGGTGCAAGACTGAGTCAAGCTTGAGCCCTTTTGTTATTACTGTATTGAACTCACAACCTTATAGTTTGTGAGTGAGTGGCTGCAGTACAGGCATTTAACCACTGCGCCACCAGGGCTGGTTGCGCCATAAATTAAGATATGGAGCATGTCAGAGGATGAGAAAAGGATGGAAGCTATAATTCAGCACCACAAACATGGCTGAATGGAGTGGAGTTCAAACAATAGCACTGGGCTGTCCATGTCAATGAGAAATATGAATACACACCAAATATGAATTTGAAAGGAACCAGCCATACTGTAATCCTTTAAATTTGTAAGCTGCCTTGGGGAAAGGGCAGGATATAAATACAGATGATGATGGTGATGGTGGTGGTGGTGGTGGTGATGATGATGATGATGACGACGATGATGATGATATTGAACTCCATTTCCCAAATGGGTTTAGGACACTGGACAGTTATTTTCAGATTCAAAGTAACACCCAGAATATATTCATCACCACACGAGATGAAGGCCACTAGCCAACACTGGATTCAAACCCAGATTTCAGAGATAAGTAGCACTCAAAGCTTTCTGCTAAGAGGGACAAATCAGTAAGTCTCAAATTGTTTCACATTTGGATTTTTAAAATTTCAGCTTCTTCCTACCTCCTAGAAGGATATGTGTGACTTTTCGTCTATTCTTTTGAAACATGAACCATACAAAATTCTCGCTTCTCTGTAAGCCCTCTGTTTTGAAAGTGTGTGCATCAAAACCACTTCCACCTTTGTCTTTGCCCTCAGCCAGTTCCTCATTCACCTCTTTTTACTGATTTCAATATTTTATTTAGCCTTTGAACATGTAAACAAAGGGATTGTTAACCCTGGGCAGTCACTTTGTAATCCGGACCTTACACATGTCCAGTTATGGACAGAGAAGAGTACTATTTCATGATGTACAAAGCAGATGAGTAGGAAGAAATAGTTGCCTGGGTACATTGCACTGCTAATTCTAATCAGGTTAATGAATGAATGGAGGTAGAATATTTTTGTTCCTGTGAGAACAACATGTATCGGGTGAATGTCTCTCTTTCCTAGAAAAGGGAAGAAAAGAAACCTTTCTCTGCAGTAATAGTCATTACTGTTCCACTAAACCTAAATTTGTCAAGGCTGCTCTCGCTCTTTCTTCTGCCATTTGATAAATTAATGCACTGCTGCTGCCAAGCCAGCTTATATGATCAGCAATTTAATTGCAACACAGTAAATAATACTAAAATCCAGCCTCTTGTTGCTTATTATTTAAAAATGAAAAAATACATTTTGAATGGCCTCAAAGACTTACAGATCTTTGAAAGAATAAACATCTTTACAGCAGTTATTTATAGTTTTGCATTAGCCTCTATCCCTCTTTTATACTACTGATTTCTATAGAGGGCATAAAAAGGGTTATTATGATTGCTTCTGTTTATATACAACAGTAGTTACGCCTTAGATTTGTCAGGAGAAGCACTAGAAATGTTTAGCATCACATATACAAGATCACATCATCTGTGTACTTTGCACTAAAAAGGCCAGAGTAACAGCCATTCCTCTTCTATAGGATAAAAAAAAGTCCTTTCTACATAAGCAACAGAGAGTGAAGCTCTAGCTCAGCTTCTTTGTATTGCACTAGTTTGTTAATTTTAGGGTCTTTCCCCCTTAACGTATAGAATACTCAAAAATATTATTTCCCTAGTAACAGTCTCAAGTGGAAAAGACCATCAGGTAGCCCACCTCATTCTAATCCCAATTAAATTTGCAAGAGTAGCCTAATGTTGAGTTTATCCATTCAGGAGAACAAACTGGAGTTTACCGCACTGGTCTTCAGGGATGTTTTCACACACCAGTCCCTCACTCGTTCCATTCCTCCTCTCTACTGTTCCCATTCAGTTCCAGAAGCGAACGCTTTTGAGAACTGTTCTGAACAGTTCTCAAAAATTGCCCCCTCTGGAATGGATTAAGAATGGAAGAGAGGGGGAATGGAATGAGTGAGGGACGGGTGTGTGTGGTAAAATCCGTCCCCCACTCGTTTCGCACTTGTTCCTGCTCCTTCCGTTCCGTTCTGAGGACGGACCGTGCAGGAACAGTGCGGTAAACTCCACTGATAAAGTTGTCCTTAGACTGATGGTCTAGATTTCCATATGTCTAAACAGACACAAG
>NC_056524.1:257719286-257762564 GCF_019175285.1 Sceloporus undulatus | reverse complement strand
TATTATTATTATTATTATTATTATTATTATTATTATTATTATTATTATTATTTGCTGGGAAGAGGGAGATATTTGCTGACTGTACTCCTGTATTTGGCACAGAACCCAGATGTCCAGGAGCCCATTCACACTTTATAATTGTAAAACTATTATTCCACTATAACTGCAATGGTCCCCTCCTATGGAATACTGGGACTGGCAATTTAGGGGAAGGCATTTAGAATTCCAAGCCAGAGTGTCACTACAAAACCTCAGGATTCCATAGGAGGGAACAGATGGGCCCAATAAAGCAGGCCACAGCCACTCTGGCATGATTTGTGCTGGTGCCATGGCAACTGCACACACTCAGCTCTCATCTGGGCTACTGCCACAGTTGTGAACCAGACTGGCAAAAGGAGTAGTATTTTGCCACTCTTTTTTGGCTTGGTTCTTTTCGAAAGATGTGGCGTCAGCGTGGTTTCTGGCCACATTTGGGACTTGTGTCATCTAAATGCTGTGCCCTGAATATGGTGGAAAATCATGTCATTTGGCCTGACTGTTTTGGGCCCATGACAGTTAAAATGGAATAATAGCACTATAAGTGTACAGTGTAAATGAGCCCCAAGTTTTGTCAGGCTCAAGAGTGTGTCAGTATAATTAAGGCAAGCATGCCAACCAGTGGTGGTTGATGCCTTCTGAGGGTCTGTAGGCATAGGGCAAGAAACACCCCAGCCAACGCAAGCCAATAGCCCCAGGCCAGAATCGGCCAGTCCAGTGCTGATCCAGCAATCTCAGACCAACTCTGGCCCCAACGGGCCTTAGTGTGAGGCAAAAAGACCAGTTGTTTGCCACAGTTTCCTGGAAACTCTGTAGAAACAGCCCACAAGGCCTGCACACCCTTTACCTGCCATCACCATCACGTCTTCTCTAAGGACATCCATCATGGCCTGTGACATCAGATACAGGTGTAGTCAGGCAGCCTGTTTCCACCCTTATAGGCTGCAATGTGGGCGGGGGGGGGGGGCTTCAGAGAAGATGCAACAACAGTGGCAGGTAAGCAGTGCACAGCAGCAATGGCTCCATGGTACAGCTGCATGTGTGTGTGCATGTAAATGCCTGTTGCTGTGCCAGCCCAGGGACTGAGCCAGTTTAGAACCAGGGGGCAGGACACCATGGGCTTGGCCTATGGAATCCTGCCTGTCAGCTTAGGCTCCATATCAGTCAATGGGGAAATCTATTCTGGATTTTAGTCTGAACTTTAAAGCTCCTTGGACAACTTCTTTGAACTTCCCATTAATAATCTGAGCAGAGTCATCAACCCACTGATATGGAATCACCAGCTGCTAGTAATATCAACTGTGACTATTCTTTAAGATGTTAGCCACAACAACATTGCACATGCCATAATTATATGACATTTGAACATGCTCTACAGTGAGATCTGTAGACTTGGCCAGACTATTGACCAAGGCTACAGGACTGTCTCCAAAGCACATGTCAAAATGCTAGTTAGGACCTATAAAACTCTATGTGATGTTTGAAGATCATATTCTCAATGACAGACTTGACTGGGTCTTAAGATCTTTAAGACAGCTTTGTCTCTTGGTCCAATGATCCTCAGAAGCAAGGTTGGTGGGGATAAGTGGGTCTGAAAAGGATGAAAGAAGGCTTTTTGGTGGCTACTCACAGACTTTGGAAGTCTGCCAGAAGGTAAAGAACTTTTTATTCTGCCACATTCTGGCCATCTAGCTCACTTTAAATGAAGTGGTAGGTTGTTTCTTTTATCAATCTGTTTTTAATTGTTTTTTTCCCCCTCAATGGATTTTAATTTTAATTTTAGCTGTCCTGAATACCATTTATGGGCAAAAACTGGTTATATATACTGAAATGAATGAATAAATCAAATCTGGAAAAAAGTGATGATCTAGATTCTAATGACTGTATAAATAAAGTGTTGTTTACAATCTACCAACATTTGATAAGATCAAAATCTCTTGAAAGCATGCACTGATAATGCTGGGAAACATAATCTATGTTCTCTCTGTGAAAAGGACAAAATGGTTAAAATAGGTGACTGATTAAATATCATGATTTTGAATGCTGTACCTAACCACACACTCACACTCATTCATGTTACAGAGGGAAATTGTTTTCTCTTTCAGTTTTTGAAATTATGAAGACTGAAGTATGAAAATTATGAATGTGTTTTTACATTCAAGGAGTTTTCTCTATACTTGAAGGGGTTTTGTTAACATTTCTTGAAGAGATGGCTTTTTTGTTTCTTTCTTTTTGCAACGAATTATTTATGAAAAATAACTTTATTGAGCATATGCACGCAGAGATGAAGGTCCATTCTGGCATTGATTGGATCACAGTTGAACGGTGTTTCCATCAGATTTGGGAGGATCAGGCCTGGAGACGTCACCCAGTTAAATATACATAGGTTTGTTACAGACTGCCAAAATAAAGCTTCTTTGGGACTCTTTGGAGGTATGCTATTTAAACGATGCATGGGGTCCTAAGAGTCCGGAGGTCGCACCAAAGCCACACTCCATTCCTAAGCACTGGAGTGCAGCTTTGGTGCAGCATCTGGATTCTTAGGATGCATGCATCATTTAAACAGCATACCTCCAAAGAGACCCAAAGCAGCTTTATTTTGGCCATCTGTAACAGGCCGTAGTTACCTAGTTAAATATACTTACTGAGGTCCAAAACACAGTGCAGATATAATCCAATTCGAGACCAATTTAATTGCCTTGGCTCAATGATAGGGAGTTCTGGGAACTGTAGTTTTGTGAGACATTTACTCATCCTGTCAGAGTGCTCTGGTGTCACAACAAACTACAATTCCCAGTATTCCTGAGCACTCAACCAAGGCAATTAAAGTGGTCTCAAACTGGATTATTTTTACAGTGTGTTTTGGACCACACAGTGACTAATACAGAATTCTGACTTCTTTTCTCTTTTGTTAAAAATACAAAGGTACAAAAGTGACTGTCCTTTTGCTCTCAATCAGGGAGTTTACAATTTTTCATCCCTTTCTTAGAGAACACTTCTGAATGTTTGTTACATCTTTTTTTTAAATTACTCACAATATAGTATTCTCTTAGAAATACTGGAATTTTTTTTAATGGAGTAAAACAAAGGGTGATCAATTTTTAAAGAATCCACAGCAAAGAAGCCTTTCTTAAACCAACAATGCTTCAACTTCCACCCGTCCAATCTCTGCTTCTGTTGTTGCCCTCAAAGTACCACAGTCTAAGGACCTATGGATTAATGGAGTCAAGGCTTACAGAGTCAAAACTTCAGGACTTTTGGTGAATATGAACATCTGAAAACTCCAATGGACTCCCTTGCTTGCCTGAGCCAAGTCCCTCCCCACAGAAGCTGGAAAGAAGGTTGATTTTTTCTAGCATTAAGTCATTATTATGAGTTTTCCCTGTTATATTCCCAAGTATTTTTCACTGGCTTTGTGGCAATGGCAGGATGTATCCAGTTTATCAAAGACCTGCTACTAGTAGAGATTAAAATGTCTAGAAATTGGTGTTGTTGTTTTACTTTCACAGAGGGAATCCTGTAGATTAGGGATAGAAAAAATATTTTAAATCAAGAAACCAAATCAAAGCATCAGAAAATCCAAGCATTCTATACTAATGAGAATCCTCACAGTTCAGGACTTATTAAGTGCAACATTTGCATATGGTTGTTTTGCATAGAAAACAGCATTTTCTGCACACAACCACAGGAAGTGTTGTCTCCTGTGCAGAAAATGGGCTTTTCAGTGTAGATCCAGTCTGTACATATTTTGCACAGAGTAAGTCCTAAATTGTAAACTGGCTGAAAACTACATACAGTCGGCCCTTCTTATATACTGATTTTTTATACACGGATTCAAGCATCCATAGTTTGAAAATATTCAGAAAAAGTATAAATTTCAAATATCAAACCTTGATTTTCCATTTTTTATAAGAGACACCATTTTGCTATGTCATTATATTTAATGGGACTTAAGCATACTCGGATTTTGTTATCCATGGGGGGTCCTGGGACCAAACCCCAACATATAACAAGGGTCCACTATATTTTTTGAAGTCTTAACATGGGAATAAAATTGCAAAAATTCATTCTTCCTTTCTTTAAGAAGAAAACGAGTGATGAATTACATCCCTACTAGATAGTTTCCAGATGATGATCTGTGCAACTCGATACTTGTGTCTCTCTTCAGTAATGGCTGCAGTGCTCTCCCTGTAATATCTACCTATTCCGAGAAACTCAAGAATCACTTGAGGATAGTAAACTTGTGGGCATGGGGAAGAAAACGTTGGCATTTTAAAAATAGCTACATTTTTTTCATTCTCAGGTTTTCTGGAATGTTATCTATTAATGTTCTTAAACAGCCAGCATGATGTAGTGGCTTGAGTGTTATACTATGAGGTTTATCAGACTCAAGTTTTGGACCCTGCAATTGCGCTAAGGAAGTGTAAAGAACATTGCGAAATGACTATTTCGCGCGATGTCTTACCATATTGCTTGCTTTTCCGTCATTCACCCATAACATTATGTTAGTGCTACAATAGCGCGACGTTGCGCGAAAGTTGCGATTTCCGTGATGTGAAATCATGCATTGCGAAACTATTTACTACACTCGTGCCTTCCTTTTGTCTTTCGCATTTCGCAACAACATATTTGTGCATGCGCCTTGGAGGTTTTGGTAGCATCCTGACCTTTTTGCTTCGGGGGGGGGGAGAGGGGAAAGGGGAGAAGCCCCTTCCAGTCTCCTGTTTCCTGTTTTCGCCTGCAGTGTGTGCATATATATATGATTGCTATGAGCGATCATATATATGCACATGCTAGCTGTGGGAGGATTGTTCACATGGGGTTCACCATTTCCATCCTATGAGGCTGAGAGAGTGTGACTTGTCCAAGGGCTTTCTCTGGGAGGGTTGCAGGTCGAATTAGGGGGGGCAGATAGGGGGCAGGTAGGGGGCCTAGGAGAAGACAGTGGATGACGGGATTGGTGGCAGGCAGAAGGGGAGGTGCAGATGGACCTCTGGGGAAAGGCAGTGGATGATGGGATCGGTGGCAGGCAGAAGGGGAGGTGCAGATGGGCCCCTGGGGAAAGGCAGTGGATGATGGGATTGGTGGCAGGCAGAAGGGGACCCTTAAATTTCTAGCATCCTAGGTGTTCTTGCAGGGCAGAGGAATGGGGCTGGAATGGATGACCCCTAGGGACACCTTTCATTTGCAGCCTCCCAGGTGTCCATGCAGGAAAGAGGAATGGGGCAGCCTCCCAGGTGCTGGAGTGGATGACCCTGGGGGTTCCTTACATTGGAAGCCTCCTAGATGTTCATGCAAGACAGAGCCACCCCCCCCCTTCCCCGGTGGGAAAGGAAGGAAGGCCACCGGAAGGGAATGGGGTCAAAAAGCAGCCCAGCATCATGGGAACTTTGCAATCAGTAACTTTAGCATTACGTCGTGCTGCTGCCTACTACACCAAACCATTTCGCAACACATTTCGCAAGATAACAGGAGACCATGGCCTGGCTTCCACTTTTACCCGCAATGCCCAAAAGGGGGAGGAATGACGCTTAAACTATGGGAGCGTTGCGTAACGGGCTCCCATAGAAATGAATGGCGTCTGGAAGAACATCGTGCTTTCGCGTTATTGCGTAACGTTCGTGACGCTAACATTGCGCGATAGGCGGGAAAAATCGCCAAAAACTCACGTCTGATAAACCTCTATATCTGTGGAAGCCAGGGATCAATTCCCAGGTCAGCCATGAAACCCACTGGGTGATCTTAGGTAAGTCACATGCTCTCAGTCTTACAGGAAGCCAATGGCAAACCCCATGATAGGGTCGCCTTAGAGTTGCCATAAGTTGGAAATGACTTGAAGACACACAACAACAACAAAAACAAAATTTTTAAAGTACTCACACACACACACACAATTTTTATTTCATGTTTCATCCAGAACAGGAATGGGAACAGGAGGAATGGCTGCACATAAATTATAAAGGTTTTCTCTCACTCTAATGTTGGGAGTACCATTCCTTTTCCCACCTTGCCTCATTATTGCCTGTGAGCCTGCAAATATAAAAATGGAGGCCAGCTGTTGGTAAAGCTGCGTTTTAGTTGTTTTTCCAATGCTAAACAAAATTAGGTGGCTATTTGCACCTCCCATTTAATAACTACTGGATCAAATATCATTTCACATCCTTGTAAATTAAAACTTCTCCGGAAATGGATGGGTAACATCTTTCAACAGCTGGAAACAGAATTTATTAGAGTCCTTTCTTAAAAGGCACGCTGAGCTAAGAAACCGTGTCAGAGAAGGAGACATTAGTAGAGATGGAAAGAAATGGTCAAACAAGCCATGTTTTTCAAATTTGAAGTAACCTCTTTGGGAAGAACTCTGGACAAACAAGTTGTTTTGCAGTTCAGACCTTGCTCTGCACAACATTGAAATGTGGTTGTTTGGTTCAGAAAACATTTCCAGGAATAGAAAATGCAGGAAATAACATTTTTTTGCAATAGAAAAATATTAATATGGAGAAATATATTATGTATAAAAAGCTATTTCCTGCATATAAAATGCTGTAATAGGGATGCTCTAATAGGGATCTCATTCTGCACAACATTTAAACATGGTTGTTTTGCATAGAAAACATTTTCTGCCTAGAAAATAATATATCTGTATCAATTAGATCTGAACATCAAAATTTGTTAGTTATCTTAAAATATAACATGATCTCTTTGGGATCAGAACAAAAAGTCTATCTAATCCAGCTGAATGTCGTTTGATACAGTGGCCTGCCATTTACTTCTGGTAAGTTCACAGAAAGGGCTGTGAATGGGTTTACTATGTGTTACTGTTTGCTTCCAAGCAACTTTGCAGTACTGTTTGGCTCTGACGGCTAATGGCCATTTGTTCGCTTGTTCTCCATGATTTTGTCTGACATTTGTTAAAGCCATCAGAGACAGCTACCACTGTCAGCAGTCCATTCCAGACCATAGCTTAAATTATGCATTCTTTTAATTGCCCTGTGGATTGTGATGATCCATGGCACGCATCAGTTGGCATGTTTTTAATTCATCAGCCACATGGACAGAACCTATTTCATCTCCTTCCACTTCCCAGTAAGCCAATTGTTATTTTCTTAAACTCCACTTTGGGGCAGGTTAGGAGTGAGGGCACTGACTGATTTTGACTGTCAGTCAACAGCTATTTAGGGATGCTTGATACTAATTAAGCATATCAGCTGGGAAGCCTGACTTCAATAAGACAAAGACTCCCCTCAGCTTGATAAGGTTCTGTTAGGAGGGTTTAAAATTAATTCATAATTTCTTTTGTGTTTGTCCTGTTTGGTGAAAATGGACTGCCATTCAATTTTTCATAAGCCATGTGCATGCAGCAGAGGCTTAATTTCAGGCACTGCTCTGACAGGCCTGCGTAGTTTGGTGAACAAATTATGCTTACACACTTGAGATTGTGCCTCGGATAATTGGAGTGGCACATTGAACTCTCTAGCATGAAAATATTGCCTGACATCCCCCCAAGTCTCTCTAAATCTGCACAATCAGAAGAATTCTAACTCTCTCGTTCAGCTTAATACTTGGGGGCAAGCCCTGATTTTTATTATAAACAAAATTCGTTTTGTTAATGTGTGTGTATAATGTATAATGTAATGTAATTTGTTCATTTTTATTTTTTATTAAAAAATATTCCCTCATCACAACAGATATATTCACCTTTGCATCAAAAATGAAAACAGTTGAATAAATGAGACAATAATTTTAATGACAATATCCAAGTCATTAAGTTATACTAGGCCCCATTCTCACTGGGATATACAGTGACAAATCTGTTTCAGATTGAGCTCCCAAGTCGTATTTGAATCATGTCCATCATTACCATTAAAAAAGGGAGCAAATGGGCTCGGTTTTTCCTGACCCATGTCCTCGTTCCCATTGATATTTCTCAGTTGTATTTTGATGTAGACTTTTTTGTTCCCCGTTCCCATTGCCTGTCTTGAACTGTTTTTTTCCCCTTTTTTAATCTGTCAATCAAGCACTTAGGTGATTAGATGTCACGGTGACGTCAGTTGCTTCGATGCATTTTCATGCGGGCTATTTTTGTTCCCCATTCCCATTTGCGTCTTTCAAACCTGTTTTTCTGTTTTTTGTTTTTCTTTAGCGGTCAATGGATTGCTGAGGTGCCTGAGTGCTTGGGCAGCTAGGCATCATTGTGATTGGAAGAGGGAAAGAAGAAGAAGAGGAGGAAGAAGGAGAAGGGGGGAAGAAGAGGGGGGTGGCTTGGTGGCTAGAAAACTGGAGGAGACAGACTGGCTATGCAAACCCACTGGGAGACCTTGGGCACGTCACAATCTCTCAGCCTGGCAGGGGAAGGTAAAGGCAACCTCCTCCTGAAGAAACTTTCTAGGGAAACTGTGCAGGGTCACCATAAGTCTGAAAGTTGAAGGCACACAACGACAACAACAACAGAAACAGAAGTGGAGGAAGGGGGGAAGAGAAAGGAGGAGGAGGAGGAGGAGAATAGGAGAAAGAAGATAAAAAAGAAGAGGAGGAAGAGGGGAGGAAGAAGAGGAGGAGGAGGAAGGAGGAGGAAGAAGAGGGGAGGAGGAGGAGGAGGAGGAAGACGAGAACAGGGGAGAAAGAAGAAGAAGAGGAGGAGGAGGAGGAGGAGGAGGGAAGGAATAAGAGGAGGAAGATGAAGGGAGGAAGAAGAGGAGGAACAGGAGGAAGAGAAATAAGAAGGGCCCAGCAGGCCAACAACAAACCCCAACTCCCCTGACTCAGGGCAGGGGAGCAAGCACACACCAGAAAGAGAGAAGCTGCATCCACACTCTTGGCCCATCTTTCACCCTTTTCTGGCTCTAGGCTATGGAATTATGGAAATTGGAGTATGTTGTCAGGACCAGAGTGGAAGAGGAGGAGGAGGAAGAAGAGGAGGAAGAAGAAGAAGAAGGGAGGAAGAAGAGGATGAGAAGGAGGAAGAGGGGAGGAAGGAGGAGCAAGAGAGGAGGAAGAGGAGGAGGAGGAAGAAGAATAAGAGGGGATCCAATTCAGATCCAACTGTCTTTGTGTGTGTGTGTGTGTGTGTGTGTGTGCGCGCGCGCATGTACCCAGTCCCACAACAAACTCCATGCACGCACACGCCAGAAAGGGAGAAAGAGAGAGACTGTGGCTGCATCTACACTGGAGAAATCACCCGGTTTGGCTCAGTTTTTAAGCATCCTAGCTCAAGGGTATGGCATTCTGGGAGTTGGAGTTTGTTGTGGACCCAACTCCCAGAATTCCATAGCCTAGAGCTCTCTCTGTCTCCCTCTCTTTTGGGTCCCCTTGCCCCAGCCTAGCTATGGGCCTGCTACACACACGATCACTTCCCGCACCACTGAGGAAAGGCTACGCAAAAGTGAAAATGGCACCGGGAACACCAGGAAAGAGAACAAAGTGGGTGACACTCCCAGACCAGCCTCTATAACATTGGCCCTCCCATCCCAAAATACTCAAATCGGATACCCGACATTCCCATTAATTTACCCCGGATTGGACATGGTCCCTGGCAAAAGAACTGCTGGAAAAGTGGTGTCAGGATAACCTGGGTTATCCAGCGCTGATTCAGTTTTTTGCTAGAGAAATCGATCAAAGTTGGATCGAACGTGAATAAATGGGAACAATTTTCCTTAAACTAGGATCGAACGCAAGTTCAAATGGGAATGATGTTCCTATAATCTGATTCTTGATTCACTTTATAGCCCAGTGGGAATGGGGCCCTACTTGTTTAACTTGATAAACATGACTAGGAAAGAAAAGATGTTGTTTTATCTAGGCAGAGTGAGTGAGTGAGTGAGTGAGTGAGTGAGTGAAAGAGAGACAGAGAGAGAGATGCTATATTTACCCATCCAGCCATGTTTATATTACCTATGGTTTTTGGATTTAGCCATGAATAGTCCCAAAGATGACCAAGTTTGTCTGTTTTCTTTCCATTTCTCTTCTGTTCCTTGCCAAGGCTGCATCCACACTGCAGAAATAACCCAGTTTCACACCACATTAATGGCCATGGCTCAATTCCATGCAATTCTGGGAATTGTTTGTTGTGGCCCTACAGCTCTCTGACAGAGAAGGTTAAATGTCTCACACAACTACAGTTCTCAGATTTCCACAACACTGAGACATGGTAGCTAATGTGGTGTCAAATTGGATTATTTCTGCTATGAGGATGCAGCCCTAGTACTTTTGTTTCAGAGTGACAGCTGAGAAATCAAGCTATATGTGCTTTGGGTTGTGTCATTAATCATGAATACTCACTCAGATGACCAAACAATGATGCACTTTTAGGAAGGGGCATCATCGCCCTTGGGAGATGGTTTTTATTTACCTAGTTGGACAGATTTTACCCAAATTCCAGGTATGGTTTCAGATGTCCATCTGTTATTTGTTTTGTTTTGTGGTTTGGTTTTTGTTTGTTTGTTTTTTAAGGTGGCTGAGATTCCAAGCTTTTGTTAAGACAAAAATTCTAATTCTCTAGCCCTTCTGGAGTGGGAACTATTACAGAAAATAAAGTAAAGCCCTATTCTTTTGCAAGGAAAAAGCTTGCTTCTCCCTTTCACTGTATGCAGTCACTGAAGGCTCACAGTCACACTTCCTATTGAAGATTTTTCCCCCTGCTTGTTTCCTGGGCAAATGTTGCAATTGTAATATGAGGAAAACTTCTGGTCTGTTTGCTGAGGCCATCGGATATCTGTTTCTACAGATCAGTCTATACACAGTGCGTAGAAAGCTAAGGCACAGGATGAACAAGGAAGAGGATGTACAAAGGTAAAATACGGAGAAGAAAAGGAGAGTAAGAATCTATCTTTAATGATCAATAAGTTGACCCTTCTTATACACGGATTTTTTATACACAGATTTAAGCATCCATGGTTGAAAATGTTTTTAAAAAGTATAAATTTCAAATATCAAACCTCAATTTTCTATTTTTTATAAATGACACCATTTTGCTATGTCATTATATTTAATGGGACTTGAGCATACACAGATTTTTTTTATACACAGGGGATCTTGGAACCAAACCCCAGCGTATAACAAGGGTCCACTGTATTTCGAAAACACTCTAATCTCAAATCAAGGTGCTTGTGATGAAATGTAAAGCCTTAAAAAGCTAAAAACATTGGCACTTGAAGGAATATCTCTCCTTGCCCAAAGATCTGCTGGAGAGGGGATATTCCTCCAACTTCCACCAGAGAGGTCAATACACTGTGTTAGGATACAGGAGAAGTCTTCTCAGCCATTGCACCCCAACTGTGGAATGCCCTGCCCTTGGAGGCCCAATTGGCACCAACGTTGGTTTCATTTTGGTACCAAGTGGTATCATGGCTGCTTACTAAAATCCTTGAGTTTTGATGATTGATCTCAACATGCTAATACATATGGTTTTTAAAATGTTTTAATCTGTTAAACCTCTTTTAAATTGTATTTAATCTGCTTTCAGCATATTGAAATTATTTTTATTTTTAAAACTGTTGTAAATTCTATGCATTGATGTTACTTGTACTCTGTCGTGATATATGCAGGGCAGGAGAGAAATATATTAATAAAATAAATAAATTTTAATAAATAAGGTGTCACATTTCTATTTCTGTAGAAGTATGATTAACCTTTATTGGAAACATTATTCATGGCAATATTCTTCATTTTTTTACTGAGTATCCAGAGGAAGAAATGCAAAGTCTGTTTTCTCTTTCACTGGCTTCCACAAGGAGATAAACTGGATGCTACCAGGGGGAAAGGTATTAATAGAGGTTAGACAGCCAGACAGAAGCTTATTGAGGTAGATAGATGCTCACTGTGGTTCTCAGATTTCCAGGAAGTATTTTCAAATAATAAAGACAAAATAAAAACCTTCTGGCAGGACTGACTACACAATATTACCCTTAGGTACATGGTTTAGGCCTTTGAACCATGTACTCAGATGTACATCCTATGAATTTGTAAGTAACTAATTTCTATTTATTTGGAATCCATCCTCTTCCTTACTGCAATGTAACCTATGATAGGAGACAAAGCAACAGCTAGCAGTGTAGTAAGGATACAGGAAAGATTTATATCAGAGAAGTGATAGAAAAATATAGGAGGTTGACACTGAATGGGAAAAACAAGTCTACTACTGATATTTGCTTCACAAAGGTTATTTTTTCATTAAACAAAGGAACACATTTCAATATATTGAGAGGATATGGCCATGTTAATCTGTTACAGAAAACAACAACAAAGAAGGCATGCAGTATCTTAAAGACTAACAGGTTTTGAGTGTCTGGGCAGAAGCTTTTGTAAATAGTGGTGGTCTAAATTCTCTTTGTTGCCTGATGCAGTTATGCCTGCAGGCAAGGGGAAGAAGCCTCTCCCACCACACAAGGAAGCGGATGGAAGGTGGTAGTAGTATCAGTCAACCAGGAGAGCAAAGAGGTAGAAGAGGAGAAGCTGTCATTTCTGCACAAAGAGGTGATACAGGAGGCAGGGGTAGGAAGGCATGGCACTAAGAAGGAGCAGTTATTGCTAGCACACTGTGCAAGCAAGCAGGAGAAAGCAGGGCCAGACAGTAAGCAGGGAAGTATGCAGAAACAGCAGTCACTCACCACCACCATCTGGGTGAGTGAGGAAAAGTAAGTAATAGAGATGGAAGGCTATTGTAACAGAAATTTCAGGAAACTTAAAGTTCTAGGCCTGGCAGAGCAAAGAATTAACAAGAGGACCTAGTAAATTGAAAATCCATAAGTTTATTTCCAATTTGTCAACAAAGGAAACATTGAACTCAGTGGAATTCAAAGTTCCAAAAAGCTGAGGCCTCAAACAAGACAAGATGGCCTAATCTTATAGTCAATTCCACAAAGAAAGGTTTTCATCACTTCTCATTGGCCAATTACAATTTAAACATACAGAAATCTTACAATCAAGACAGAGATACGTGCATATATTAAAACTGCATTTCTTACTCTTTACCCCTCCCTCAGGAATTCAGTAGCCTCCAGTAGCCTTCAACAGTTGTATTTTGTTATCTAAGTTGTTTATGTTATGTCTTCCTTGCTGGTGCCAGCTCCTTGCAGGTCATGATGCACTCTCCACGCCTTTGCTCTAGTTCTTCTCTAACTTTCAAACCTCAATTTAAACTATTTTTCTTCTTCTAACCAAAGTGACTCCATCTTTCTATAGCTTTCTATTATAACAGGAAAATTCCACCACTACACTATGAGATAAAGGGAGAGCACTGGGTGGAGCAAGCAAAGAGAAAGAAAACAGGAGGTCTTGAAGTTGGAGACTGTGATGATAGAGGAGGCTTTGGAGATGGAGAAGTTGTGGTGGGATACAGCAGCACAGTCAAGTACCCATCCTGCCACTGTTTAAAGACATATAGAGATTGCCATGTTGCTCAAAAGTTGCTTTGGGGATGCTACACTGTGAGACATAACTATGGGGTGATACCTACTTGGCAAATGTATGCCTACTCAATACAGGATTTCTGCCAAGAATTTATAACATGGGCTTTCTTAATCCTACATTTTTAAAGACAGTCACACTATGAATATCTTCTTTATTGTAATTTTGTTTCCAGCATTATACCTGTAGGTTAATTAATCACAACTAAAATACATACGGGTAGCTTTAATATTCCAGTCTAAACCCACAGTCAGTTTCAGGTAACTGTGAAAGCAAATCATAGAGTGATAGAATCATAGAGTTGGAAGAGACCACAAGGAACACCCAGTCCAACCCCATTCTGTCATGCAGGATCACAATCAAAGCATTCCCATGGACAGATGGCCATCCAGCCTCTGCTTAAAGGCCTCCAAGGAAGGAGACTCCACCACTCTCCAAGAGAGTGTGTTCCACTGTCGAACAGCCCTTACTGTCAGGATGTTCCTCCTAATGTTGAGGTGGAATCTATTTTACTGTAGCTTGCATCCATTGTTCTGTGTTCTAGTCCCTGGAGTAGCAGAAAACAAACTTGCTCCATCCTCAGTATGACACACCTTCAAATACTTAAACAGGACTATCATAGAATCATATCACCTCTTAACCTCCTCTTCTTCAGGCTAAACATACCCAGCTCCCTAAGTCATTCCTCATAGGGCATGGTTTCCAAGCCCTTCACCGTCTTTTAGACCCGCTCCAGTTTCTCAATGTCTTTTTTGAATTATGGTGCCCAGAAGTGGACACAGTATTCCAGGTGGGGCCTGACCAAAGCAGAATAGAGTGGCACTATTACTTCTCTTGATCTAGACACTATACCTCTATTGATGCAGCCTAAAATTGCATTGGTCTTTTTAGCTGCCACATCCCACTGTTGACTTATGTTCAACTTGTGGTCTACTTGGACTCCTAGATCCCTTTCACATGTATAAGTCTCCATAAGCCATGTGTTCCCAATCCTTTGTGCATTTCCTTTTCCTGCCCTAATTGCAGTACCTTACACTTCTCCATGTTGAAGTTCATTTTGTTAGTCATCCCTCTTCCCATGCCAAGAAGGACCTCTCCATCACCGGAAGTTAGGTCAGACCCTGGTTGTCCTTTTAAACAGACTGAAACAAAAACAAAAATGTCACCCCAACCACTGTGTTGTTAGATAGCAATAGATATTTTGTTAACTATTCTTAGAAAATTTAAATAATTGTTTTGGGAGCCAATGGTTTTCATGGAAGATAATTGCATCACAGGGTCTCATGTGGTTCCATCATGCTACTTGGCTTCTACATGAAGCTCCATGGAAAGGTCATATGGGGTTCAGAGATACGTTTGCTTAGTAAACTCCTCTTTTCTTCCTTGTCATATAAATCCACTCAGAGAAGGCAAAGAATAGCTGAACCTCTCTTTGACCTCAAGTAATAAATTGGAACTTGATCACAGTAATGGTCCTTTCACTACACTATTATAGCACTATAACTATTAACTGGCAGGGCTATTCTTATTAATTCCCAGGGTTTGTAGTTTGGTGCTACACTAGAACTCTCTGGTTAAATATTCCTCTATGAACTGTAGATTCCAGGAATCCATAGCATGTCCCCAAGGCACCAATAGTGGAATCATACCTCTATAATTGTATAAACTGAAAGGGTCCTAAGACAAAGCTACTATAGATGGATGATTCCTTAATTTGGGAAGACGACATCCAACCTGCTTCAGAAGGAGATGCATTCTGAAAAGCCAGCCAGGTTCACAACTTGGGAATATTCCAGATGGAGACATCTTCAGTGTCATGCAATGTTGTTGTTGTTGTTGTTGTTGTTGTTTTGAAAGCTCTTGGAGCAGACCCACTATTATGTGTGTTCTTCACAAATCGTTTTTGCAGTCTTGACTACACTTTGATATTGCATACTTGCCTGTGTCCTGGTTTTCATCTGAAAAATGTTGGAGACTATGCAATTTGTATTGTAAACTGCCTTGAGATAAATATTCATGAAAGATGGTCTACAAATGTCCATAAACAGAGAGACAAAATGTGAGAAAGAGAGACAGACAACAAAAAAGCCAGTTTTGCTGAAAAGAGATGGAAACGTAATCTTTCAGCCTTAATGTAACTGTGAGTTTAAAAGAAGAAAAGAGGAGCAGACTTTCCACCTGCTGTTTGCTCTGGCAGAATGGGATGGTGGTATAAGGATAAAGAGATTTTCACTTGGCATTGAAAAGGAATGTTTATTTTCACAACCATTTTTATTTCACTCCCCAAAGGAGGGGGGGAGACTTTCAGGGTCTTATAGATAAGAACTTCATGGGGCCTTGTTATTGATTACTTCCTGTGGCAACTATAAACCTTGGTGTGGTTTTTCCTTACACAGGGAAACTGCTGTGTGCAAACAACCACAGGTGATTAGTGATCAATGAATTATTTTACCTGACACGATCAATGCAACCAAACATAAATGTTCATAGAGAGGGCTTCTCAGGTTTCCTTCCCTGTGGTGTCTCAAAAGTGGGATTGTTTTCCCTTAAACAGAGAAAAATAAACCCCTACAATGAATCAATATGGCCTGTTGAGTTGGTTGCTTATTTAAAAAAATGGGGAGTGGGAACCTTTATATCCCCCTGCACAATTATAAATCTTCATACAAATCTTTCACTCTAATTTTTTTCTGTTATTTTATATATTATGCTTCCAGGATCTCCGTGTGTGTGTGTGTGTGTGTGTGTGTGTGTGAGAACAACAAGGACGAGAGCCTGGAAACATTACTTTATTTGGACTAAAATTCCCCAAATACATCAGTTAGCATGGTCAACTGTCTAAGAAGGTATGGGAGTTGTATTAAAAAAAGGGGAAAGTTCCCAAGTCATGGGTAAGGCCAAGAGGCTCAGTTTTCACCACACATCCTGGCAAACAGCCTATAACTATCCAATAGCAAAAATAGGGAGCTGGTGCTGATGGTATTTTTATCCTAAGAAGTTCTGAGGTACACTGGAAGGCAGCTTGATCTTTGTGAATTCTGATACAAAAAATACCTTTAGTACATACATAGATTGGAGTCAGGCTCACTGAATTTTGCACTTCTTTTATATGTTGCAATACATATGGTTTACAGTGCTTTATAAATAAAGGTTAATAATAATAATAATAATAATAATAATAATATGTATTTTGAGACAAAATATACACAAAGCATTTGACAAGGACTTGTTTTTTGGTGGGAAATGGTGGGTTTTGTCGAAATGAAATATATGAAAACATGCAAAGGAAATGCAATGATATTTGACTTGTTCAAGAAAATTAATATGTTAATCTTAAAACATTAAGAGAAATAGATAAAACTAATTCCTTATGTTAATAATAACAGTAGTGTTAAATTACTCCAAACAGCCAACTCCTTGTAAATTGATGAATTATAATATAACCTGTCAATGTTACTTAAAAATAATATTACTGACATTTAACAATTAAAACAATGACATTAAAATTCATAACTGAAAATGTTAACAAATTAGAGGTAATGACTTATAGGTTAATGAATTATTTCCAAGTTCTGCAAGGTATGATCTGCCAGTTAGGAGACTTGCCTATCCTTTACCTCTAATGCTTTACAAGTGTTTAAGAACATGAGAATATTGTGTACTTTTTATATTCTTTCCCCAGGGAATTACATTTAGAGTGAAAACAAGATTAAATATTCTAAGTATGTTGGAAATAATTTGAGACTTCAGACCAAGACTTTGGAGTAAAACAAATATTTGGCTGGTGACCCCAGTATCAGTGGGGAGATAAATCTGCATTGGGCTCAACCCACAATTGTTTGGCAACTTGAATAGTTCCTTTCAAGTTCTGGCTAACACTCATAACTGAATCACTCTCCTAAGGACATTAAAGTTACCAGCCACCACTGTCTATACATATAGTTTTCCTAAAAAGGTAAAGGGCAGAGATAGGGGGACCATGCACACATATTATTAGATATAATAATAACAATGCAACTCTGTTGCAGTTACATTGATGGTAAAGAATTTTGGCCTTTATTTCATACAATGCCTACCCATTCACCCATTATGCAGAGAAAATTGTATTTTGTATAAAATCTGTCCACAAATTAGACCTTTGGGAAGAATGAAAGACCTCAAAACATCAAAATGAAAAGCTGACCATTTTCTCAATAGGATGTCTTCATTTACCTAGAAACTCTTCCTCATCAATGACAAGAAATTTCCCAAGCATTTGTTCCATCTTTATGCTGCAGGCACGGAGAGCCAGTGTGGCATAATGGTTTTTGTGAATGCTCAGCCACGAAATCCACTTCATGAACTGGGTAAGTCACATACTCTCGGCTTTGAGGAAAGGCAATTACAAACCTCCTCTCAATAAATCTTGCCAAGAAAACCCCATGCTAGGGTTGTCTTAAAGTTGCCATAAGTGGGAAACAACTTGAAGGAACATAACAACAGCAACAACAACATGCTCACACTGTAATATTTAAAATGCACCTCTAGGGGGATTATTGCATGTCCAATGAAAGGTCTGTAATTATGGTGTGTGTGTGTGTGTGTGTGTGTGTGTTAAACATTTTCTCTTAACACAAAAACACATTGTACCCCATCCTTCTGAGAACCCTGAAAGTGTGGCTCATCAAATAGGAAAAGTATTCATACAATAATGTAAAATGATACAAACAAAAATAACAACTGCAGATGATTTAAAGTTGATGATGAAGACAATGAAATAGTTAAAGATACTTTGGCTCAGTCATTAATCAAAATGCAGACTGTAATAAAGAAATCAGAAGAAGAGTAGTATTTGAAAGGCAGCTATGAAAAACTAGACAAGATCCTCAATTGTAAAGATATATCATTGAATACCAAAGTCAGGTTCATTCATGCCAAAGTATTTCCATTTTCTATATACACTCATGAAAGCTGGACAGTGAAGAAAACCAATAGGATCAACTCATTTGATATATGATGCTGGACTCCCAAAAAGATAAAGAAATGAATTGTAGAGCAAATCAAGCCTGGACTGTCCTACAAGCTGAATGACTAAACTGAAGCCATCATACTTTGGGCATATTATAAAGACAGCAGGATACATTAGAAAAGACTAATGCTTGGCAAAGCAGAAGACACTAGACTACAGGACAGCTAGATACACTCACAGTAACAGCAGCCCTGAGTTTGCATGATTTTTGGTCTTGGAGGTCCTTCATTCATAAGGTCACTATAAGTCAAAACTGACTTGACAGCAGTTAACAATGACAACTATCACAGGAGAAGGGAGAAAAGCTCCAATCCCTCAATTTCTGGTGATCCTCACCCTTCATCCTCTTAACTTACTGCTTAAAATCCTTCCTCTCCATTTCAACAATATATCTTCAGCTTGGGATAACATTCCATGAAATATAGTTTAATAATCAGAATGTTAGCTATGAAATAAGAAAATCCAGTTTCAGATCTCTAGGTGACCCTGGGTCAATCACTACTTCTCAGCCATACTTACCTTATATGGTTGTAATGGGAATAAACAGAAAGAGGAGATGCATGTAATGCATCCCTGCCTACTGCTGATACTTAATAAATTAATTATAATGATAATGACATTTTGTTATACGCAATATTTTGTTGGTGGCAAACACTAGGAATTGCAGGAGGGAAGGTGTGATTTTCTTCAGAGGTACAGATTAAATATTTATTTCTTTGTCCTGTTTAATTTTTCATCAACATAAATGTGTTGATCCACAAATTTATACTAGGATGTTTGTGCTTCCATGCAGCCTCAGTTAAGGTAGTGACAATGTTTCTTTCTTTGTTTGTTTTTTGGCAGTTAAATTTCCTCTCATCCCATTGATTACAAATGAATAACCCTCCCACTCAAATATGTGCAAAATAAGCTGCTAATTGAGACAACACTCCATGCATTTAAAACGGACTGTAGTCCATAAACAGCACTGGTGTCTCATTAGACTAGTACTGTCTTCCCTGCTGAGAGTCCTGCCACTGCTGTCTCATGTCCATCCCTTTTAAGCCCACCTTGTCTTAGTTTGATGTTGTATCACTCAGCCCTCCTCCATCTCCTGCACATCAATCTCATTCCCATTCAACTGATGGTGCTCCTGCTCTGTTTCCTTGCTACTCTGCCTATTACAGTCAATGTCTTCATAGACCATCATCTCCTGCACCTCCATTCCCACACACTTGCTCGATCCCTGCTGCTCTTTGTACATTGGGGAACAGTTGTTCCACTTTCCTGCTCCAGATACTACCTCCATCTTCCCTTCACTATCTCAGGGACTGCCTCCTCCCGTACAATCCTCCCTGCGCTCTCCACTCCTCTGGGAGGAACTTACTGCAGCCTCTAAAATCTAGGCTTGCGGTGACCCCCCAGAGGGCGTTCTCTGCTGTCGACCCCAAACTCTGGAATGACCTGCCGGATGAGATCCGTCAGATAACATCATTAGACAGCTTTTAAAAAGCGGTCAAGACGGATCTCTTCTGGCAGGCATTTCCAGATTAACCATCCCGGCCCAGGTTACCTGATTCCCTCATTCCTCCCGTGGCCCCATCTTAGTGATGGTTGAGGATCAACAGAGCGATATCAGGGTTTTTAGTTTTTAATTGTTGTTTTTATGCTTTGATATTGTGTTTTAATATGTTATATTGTTTAATATTGTCTTAAGAGGGGGAGGGATAAAGTGTTTTTAATTGTTATATTTTATATTTTACTGTTGTTAACCGCCCGGATTGGTTTGCCATAGGGTGGTATACAAATAATTATTATTATTATTATTATTATTATTATTATTATTATTATTACTTGTGCATCAGTAGCAGAAGCTGTTTCTCTTCCATCTTTCTCATCCATCCTGACACCTCCCTCTACTTCTCATTCATCCACCTACTTGGAGAACCAGGGCAGTGTTTGATTAAAAGAACAGGGAGGCAAGCAGATGGTTCCCAAGACGTGGGCAGCAGTGGTGCTTGTCCCACTCCATGTAGTGGGAGATCTTGGGTTGTAGCTCTCCATGACACCTTATGCTAGGGTTGCTCATTATACTAGGGGTGCTTTGAGTCTCCCTTTGGGAGAAAGTATGGAAAGGGATCTTGCAGTACCATACAGATTCAGATTCACTTGGGAGAAAAGTAAGATATAAAACAAAGAATAAATAAAAATCATTAACTATCGTTGCTGCTGCTGCTGCTGCTGTTGTCTCACCCCCAGCCCTGAATTCCAGACACTTTACAAAGGTCAAAAGAGATACAGTTTTAAAATTCATAGCATGCCAAAGATTTAAATATAATTAAATTATCAATATAAATAAAAGCAGTTAAAATAAAACCATTGCTTTTCTTTGATATTGATTACAACGCAGTGGGGAATGGTATGGTTTTCTATGATTACTTAGGTGTGAGACCCATTATGCCTAGTTGTACCTTTGTCAGAAAAAATATTTCAAACTGTTGTACCATATGTCCAGGATAAATAAATATGGAATACTCCTTCCCAAAGAACTTTGTCATTTCCTTATTATATGAAACCACCTTTCCCAAATTAAAGGTTCATCTAGCTACCTCAGTAAGTTTCTGCATATCTATCTACTTATCTGTGCATCCATCTTATTCCATTGTCTTCTCTGAACACTTTCCTGTGCAAGATAAAAGGTCACTTAGATTTTACTGGAATCCTAGTGAAGATTCATAAGACTGCCATGTCAAGGCTGCTGAAGCAAAAACAATTGAGTCCATGGCACCTCAAATACTAATAATTTTATTATGGTATTTTGTCTTGCTTTGCCTGGGTACATTACTGTGTTCGTTCCTATAGTTCTGCTCTATTTTTTCTTCTTCTATATTTTCTATACAGAAAGCTTTTTAAAAATAAACCAACCAACCAACTTCAGCTTTCTGCAGATGATCCTTTCCCCTCAAATTGCAATGTTTATCTGGAAAATGGATTGAAATCTCTGTGAAGCAAGTTCTGAAACTTCACACATTGGCTAAGCACTGTAAGTCAAGAACAGGCTCATTTCATGCCAAACTCTAGAACTGTTTTGACTTATAGCTCAAGTTTCAGAAGGGCAAGAGACTTACTTCTTCTTCTTCTTTTAAAAAATGAAGCTAGGAATCCAGGCTAGTTGATTATCTAAATGGACATGAATACAGGTAGAATCTGGGTAACAGCCAGCCAGCCAGCCAGCCAGTTGGGTAAGATGGCAATCCATCTCAAATTTCAGATGTTACAAGATAAAGACAAGAGAAATGTGAGCCATACAAATTTCCTTTCACTGTGCCTTATATTCATTGAAGTATTAGGTATTAATAACCTAATTTAGAAGATGATGTGATCATATTGTCCTCCTAGTTTGTTACACCCCTGGCTGCACATTGTACTCTGAGCTTAAAACATTTGTGAACTGCTACTCTTCTCCATTTTTTTCTTTTTCTTAAGTGCCTTTGGCAAAAGCCACTTCACTATAACAATCCTTTTCACTTTCACTAGGCCAGACCTATTGTGACAGCTGCCACCAAAACAAGCTCACAGTCCCAGCTCCTTGGGGTACCTTAATAATTTTATCAGGGTGAGTGCTTTGAGTCAGTAGGGCACCTTACACTTTACAAGTCTAAATGAGGCTCATTCTAATGACACCTGCAGTTTTATTACTATAATAAAATATAATGTAATCAGATTTTGATCCATGTGGCACATGAAATAAACTCAGTTAAATATACTGCAGATGTATAGTAAACTGCATTGCTATTTGTTTTCCTGGGTACACTTTTAAACTTAGGCAAATGAAATCCTTTTTCTTGCATTAATGGCTGGTTGGTTAAGTAAATTCCTGTTTTATTAGCTTCTGCACTGAAAGTTTGGCAGGTGCATTAAATGAAAAGAACTAACAGTTTCCCAAGATGAATGTGAAATACTTGTTTATTTAATAGTCAATCCGGTCCTAACGATTTGGTTAATAAGTCTAGCTAACAAAACAACCCAGTTAATCTACAAATGTTTTATTTGGGATATTGCAATTATTGCAGCAAAGTTCTGGGATGCCATCCATAGAATGGCACTCCTGTGGAAGTCTTATCTGAAAAGAATAATTGTGACATAGAAGAAGGCCTTTATAGATGACTGTCTTAAACCTTTTACTTCGCAAGGGGCTTTACTGATTATTATATTCCAAGCTGTAATGTTAAGTTATTGTCACACATTAAGCATAAAATGTGGGGTTTCATAGGGGCAAAACCCCCTGGCTATAACTAAAGAATAAACTGCTACAATATATTTTATGGCATGGTGCTGACTCAATGCTTATACATAGCAAGTACTAACTATATTATTGACATATCGCTAGTTAAGATCTCAAACATACTGTGAAACAAACATTTAGCCTTCAAACTAAACCCTGCTTCACTGGTAGGATTGTTATTTCAGGACTGTCTCAGAGCCTGAGGATTCCAGGGGGGAAAAACTGAGCTACAAGGATGGTGCCTTTTGATAATATTAAGCATAATGCATTAAATACCAATCTCACAGCTTTCCCTTCAGACCCACCCACCACCCACACACACACCATATTTTCCTGTTTGGAAATGAATATTTGGTTAAAGAGGCTGTTTCCATATCAAGGTGAAATGAGGGGATTATTCCTTCTCACTTACTTAGGGAGATGGGATAAGGAACATTTAATCTAGGCTGTTTACTTCTAGCCAGAAAGTGGATGCACAGAAGAGCATAGAATGAGCCACTGCACAAAAACAACTGGAGTAGGAAGAAGCTAAGTAAATGCATAGACACCAAGAGAGTCTAAATCAATTAATCCTTGGAAACAGTAGCAACCTGCTGCTCTACTAAATGAACTGGTAATTTGTACACATTCCTTTCCTCTTTCCTGGAGGTGAGCCCACCAAAACTGGAGAATTTGCCCATGGAAACTGAAGACTCAAGGCTAGGCCCTGAGATCTGGCAACCCCATTGAATGCCCTGTCTCTTAGAAGCAGTAGCAACAAAAAGCAGATTTCATCTCTAAGTATACTGCTGAAACGAAGGAAGCTTACAGTAGAAAAGCAGCAGTGAATATAAATGTGGAAGGTTATAAGCTGTCATTTGGTACTAAAATTGATTTTTGATGCTGTTATCAACTGTTTAGTTTTTCAGTGTAGGATACATGATAGCCTTTTGGCTGAAGAGTGGGGTATAAATTATTATTATTATTATTATTATTATTATTATTATTATTATTATTATTATTTAGATCTGCCTTTAAACATTTTAGTGCAGAACTTGCCTGCCAGCCCAAATCCTGAGTGAGGTAGATACCCATAAAGTATATAATACCAGTGGGATCTTGTATACCACTGTGTGTAAATAGCTCATTCTTCTTTCATGACCTCAGAAGCAAAGCTTCTGTAAACATCCGCTTTGAGTTCATGTCTATGTGAGAGGCTTTTTTTACTTGGACCACAGTTCAAATATTTTAGAAATGAGGATATTTGAGTCAGATCTGGGCTTTGTATGAGGCACTGGCACAGACCAAGCCAACATTAGGGATGAGGGAGAAATTTGTTAAATATATGTTTGAATGTGAACTCACCAAATTTTCCAAAACTTTGCATAAACCAGAACACAGTTACTTTTCAGAATTTTGTGTCGTAGTTCATACAAAATGGGTGAAATCCTTCATCAGACACAGACTGTCTGATCCAACCCCTGAAACCCACCTCACAATCTAGCCAGTTTCATCAGGGTACAGAGTTTGCTGCATTGATATAAAGGGTGCTGAAGGATGATATATCCAGCTCCTTCCTACTAGTGATCAGCAGTGTGCTGAGAGGAGAAGGGACACCTCTGAGGTCCTGTCACAACTCCTGTCAATCCCTGGCAGGTGGGAGCCAGTTACAGCATCCTTCAGCACCCTTCCTGCCAGCACTGCAGAACTCCATCCCTCGCCAAAGATGGGTGGATTTTGAAGGGATTTAAAATCGTGGCAATGGTACTAAAATTGTAAATGCAAATAGGAAAAAAATGTGAGGTAATACATCTATTTTAAGACAGCCAAAATGAATAAAATAATGTTAGCTCATTTGTTTATTAGAGTGTTTTTTTTTTTAAACAGGGAGCAATGTATACAAGAATTGATTTTCTACAGGAAAACACACACCAAAATGCTTTAGTCTACAGGGAAACTGCTTACAAAATGAAACACCCAGGAAAGTGGAAAGAAAAACCATACATCTTTAGAAATCCATGTACAAAATGTGGAAAAATTGTCATGTGGATGTTTAAAAAAAATCTGCAAACTGCCATGGAAATACAACAGAACAAAGTCATTGTGTGAAAAAGGAGAAACTGGGCTGAATCAGTCTTGAAAGATTTTGTTATTTTCATCTTCTTGAGCCTTTGGAAGAAGTACATTAGAATTATCAATCAATAAAACATTGTGCCAATAAGATTAGAGACTCATTATCCCCATTTTTGTGTCTTTAAAAAAATCTATTTTCTTACATGACACGTAGCGGCAATGACACAATTCAGTAAGAAGGGCACGAATTTCTGGGCTATAACTACTCGGAGGAGAGCAAAAACTATTTCAATGCTATAAAATCATTACAGGAATAGCACAACAGAAATGTAAACCTACCTTAAACGCCTACAAGAATGATAGATGCAATGTGCTAATTCTTGATGGCTAAGGAATGTTATTGCACTGCAAAGGTCATTTCTTCAATCTTGAGGAATATCCCCAGTGGAGAATGACAATTTAGAAACCTTAGTTATACATTACAAGGGGGGGGGGGAGGGGAATCAAAGAGTTGTTTCCCTGCCTTCAAGGTTTCCCATCTATATACAGGAACTACTAATTGAAAGCCCACTTTAAAAAGCCAATAATTTTTTCCCTTTCAAAAAAAAGCAAAAACAAAAATATTCATGTTAAGTTAGCTTAAATAATATCTTTTCTCATGTGTATTAATTCACAATTTGGTTTTTGTAAATACTATATTAATAGAATATGGTAATACTATTGGCTATTTGTGGTGCCCAGCAACATAGTCACGATTTTCCACCATACCTGTCGTCTTGCAATGTGCAATGCTACTAAGTTTGCTGGGTATGGAATTAGGGATATGTAGCCCCCAAAGTACCTTTTTAAAACTGTGCATCTGTGACACACCAGGCCTTAGCTCCCATGGTAAGTTCTTTGTTCCACTCAGGTGGAGCTAGGTGCATGAGCATTTCAATAATGACAATGAGAGAAGAGTAGGGATGCATAAAATTGGGAAGTATGTATTATCCATCTCTGCACTAATATCACCCATGTTCTATAGGAAGAAGTCAAAGACAAACAAGTCACAGGACACAGACAAGTCACAAGCCAAGCAGGTTAAGGAAAAATATAAAAGTGGAGCACTGAAGGACAGCAATACCTTGAAGGCTATGTTACTTTTGCCCATTTAGAGAGGGGGGAAAAGCCAACACCAGTCTCTGCTGCCTGAAGACTCAGTTCCAGCACAGATATGATGATAGCCTGCTTTAGTCCAGTCCACCCTGACAGAGCAATCTCATGAAAAGAACAACGTCAGGCCAAATAACAGAGGTATAACTCTAAAACAATTTTGGAGTGAATGCACTGTGACATATTTGCTTGTGGCTGAAAAGAAGTTCTTAATTATTCTGGGTCTATTACAAACTCTTTATTTGCTTGAGGTACAATAGATCCTTTGTTAAGTTACTGTGTGATTTTACAACCAAGAAGCCTCCTGAGATGAGTAAGTTTATGGATGTTCATGGAAGATTTTTTTTTCTTATTTTCTCCTCCCCCTTGCAGCTCTCTGGCCCTTGAGAGATGCTTTTGGGGTGATTCTGGTTGATGGGGTGGGTAGGAGAAGAGGGAAAATATAAAATTGCATGGGATTTCCTAAGACATGTGGGGGTCCATGGCATTTTGATATGGCCTCACAAAATCTTAGAGACCCTAATTTGAGAATCTCTACCAAAGTCAGATTGGGCACTACACAGTTATAACACTATTATTCAACTTTAACTGTCATAGAAGCCTTCTAGGGAATCCTGGTGATTATAGTTTGGTAAGGCACTAGATCTTGTTGTTATGCATGAAAATATAATTAAAAATCATATGTGTGTGTGTGCGTGCGTGTGTGTTTCTTGGGCATTGGAAAACCTTGACAAGGAAAATCAAGAACTGATAAAAAATATTTGCACTTTAGGAACTAATTTGTGTTAAATGTGCACATTGTATACATTTGATTTTAAATGTTGCACAGAAAAGATCATTTTCATTTCAATCATTTCAGATAATTTCAGAAGATAACATTTACGTGTAGAAAGATTATTCTCAGCACAAAAAACCTTGTTTCCTGTCCAAAAATGCTGTTTTCTGTGCAAAAAATTTACCACATACAATTTTTTTTGCAGAATTGCAGAAAACCCTGCACAATTAAAGACTTCCTTGCAATGAGAAGAAAATAGGTAAAATGACTTGTCATTTCATTCAAGAACAAAATTAGCAAATAATTGCATCCCTACTCTCTGGTTGAAAATGCTTAATATTCCTCCCTAAGCTGCAAATCCCAGGATACCACAAAATGTTGCCATGGCAGCAAAGTAGAATCATAGTGTGATAACTGTGTCATGTGAAAGGGCCCTAGGGTATCTGGAAGCATTTGGCTAATGCTTAAACTCAAACCCAGTGTTTCGGTAACACACATTTCACCTTCTTTCTTCATTTGATTTTATTTCTCAGACGAATTAAATCCCAACTGGTTTCCCTTAAGGTATATCTTGTAAGTATGTGCTGTGGGTGCCACAGCTGTTGGGAGAAAGATGAAAAACTTACATGAATCTATACAATAGATGAGAGCTTCCCTTTGGCATGTGAAGAAGAAATTGGCCTACGGGGTCTGAGCCTGGCAGATAGAAAAGAGAGAAGCCTTGGATGCTGATAAATCTCTAACCACTGAAAATATTTTCACAGCCTGCATTCAGCTCAGTAGCATTAGCTACTCAGAGACTTAGGCAAATTGATTAGTCTTATATAGAAGAATGCAAAAATTCTCACACATTTCCTCATTGTTAACAAAACAGTGTGTACTGTCAAAAATAAATGGCCACTTGGAACAAGATTCTTTTGTTTTTTCCATGTCAGGATCATAATGTATAAAATATCAGAAAATGTTAGGAAATACATCTGGCCCTCTGTATCCACAAATTCTTTATCCTTGGATTCAAAGTATTATATATACACAAATTCCAAGAAGCAAACTTTGATTTTGCCATTTCCCATTAGGAACACCATTTTACTACAATATTATATTTAATGAGGCTTGAGCATCCAATGGATTTTGATATCCACAGGGGGTCCTGGAACCAAACCCCAGCAGATACCAAGGACCCACTGTACTAATAAACAGATGTAACTGAATAGTGCAGAAATATCTTTATTGCAGTGCAGATACATCTTTATGGGGTGTTGCAGAATGACATGACTGTCCCATGCAATGAACACTGCAATGAAAAGTTGTGAGGTGTTCCCATGGGGTCCCCCGCTTCTTCTCTCCACAGCATTGCTTGTTAGTGTTAAGGGGTCAGTCACATCATTCTGCAGTACCCCACAGTTGACTGGCTTTTAAGATGGGGTTCTTGGTAATTTGTGGTTGTGGCAGTAGTACTACAATCACAAGTGAGAATATGAAGCAGTTGTAATGTCCTAAGTCCTATTTACAAGATCATGATCCTATGACTGGCATAAAACAAATGAATACAGCAGTCTGTTGGCATGTTAAATAAATAAATAAATAAATAAGAAGTAATAAGTCAGTGAGTCAAAACTGTTGCTTGTACAACACAGAACTGGCAGTTCTAGCCATCCTGTAAAAGACTAAGACACCACTAAAGGATGAGTAGTGAAGGTTCATCTTTCCAACCTTGGTGTCCTTAGTCTTTTAGGCATACTACAAGTCTGCAAGATCTAACCACACTCACCACCAGTGAAATTCCAAGTCATAGAACATAACTTTAAAATTGCAAGTGCATTTACAAATAACATTTTTTTTCTAATACAAAAAGAATGTGTTGCAATATGTTCATCCAGGATGAGCATACGGTGAGCATACCTACATCCTATGTGATCTGAGGTTATCTCAGTATTTGTCTGCTCTGCTGGTCCCTGAGACTGTAGAAAGAAATTACTGGGTCAAAATTAATCTGCTTCTGTTTGCTTCTGTTCATAATAGGTGTGGATAGACCTATTGTCAACCTCATTGAAGTTGATAATTAACACAGCAAAACTGGAATGACTGTGTTATTTCCAATTACTGCTGTTGTGAATGGTCAATTTGCTCATTCATCACAGTCTGTACATTTTTCATTTCATTGTCATTTTGCCCGATTTGTCTTCTAAATGTATCTTTGTATGTGTCAAGGACCTTAGTGGGGGGGGAAATCCTAGGAACTGGAATTACTTTTAAAAGGAAATTATATTATTGTTATTTTCATTTACTTATTTAAATAATAAATTATTATTTATTTATGCCCCACTCTTTATCCAGTGATTACAAGATGGCATACAATAAAATCAGTTTTAAATTTTTTAAAAAATATGTCAATCAGAAATAATAATTTAAACAGACTGCATTAAACCATTTGACATGAAAAAAAAATGAGACAGCTTAAACTAGTTAGAACTGTTTAAAACAATTTAAAATTATCCATGTGTGCAAATTCTGATTATGTTAGTAGTTGCAACAATCATGCCAAGGCATAAGAAAAGTTGTTACTCTTATAGGACAATCATGAAAGTAGCAGCTACATTCCAAAATTTCAGAAACAGCTAAAAAGTTACAATTAATGACTTGTATAGAATCCGAATGCTACAAGTCACACTTCCCTCCCTTCCACCTCATTGTCACCTCAATAACAACAAATGCAAATGAAGCAACAGCACAGTTGTTTCTCTTCCATCAGTTAGTGGAGCCAAAGTCTTCCAATTATAAAAGTGACTACATATTACATTTGCAAGTGATGCAAGTTATTTCTTGTTACATTAGAGTTGCGATATATCTTATTTGTGTCTTAGCTATTGGGAAAAATTAATTAATGAGGAATAGCTATTTATTTGCTACTATTTATTTCTGTGCTCTGAGACATCTGTCAGCTCAGGATGAGCCTTCGTGCATCCTACCACAATAAAACTTCCATTCATCAAGGTACCACAATAACTTGGTTGCTTTTGATGATGATGCTTACTTTGTAGCAAATTAATTTAATTTGATTAGCAATTGCTTGATTATGTTTTTCTTTTTTGGCCTGAATCACTGTTTTAATGTCTATTTATATTCTGGTGTAATTAGCCTCATCATAAATTGCTTTGGATCAAAATGGCAGGGCATAAACAGGAATAATAACAACAGTGACAGCACAGCTTCTTCCCACGTCCACACTGCCCTTCCTAGAAATGAAGGCAGTGCAGATGTGGGAAAACCTCTAAGGATAATTTAACCCAATATATCTTATGTCTTCTTTTTTTATCTTCACAGCTTGCGAAGGGGTCATGCTACAGTATCTCTCATGCCATAAATGCCAGGCACCTGCAGGTTCAGTCCAAGGCCAACTTCAGTCAGCATCTAGCTGCTCTCCTCAACAGGGGTCACCATACAAGCATTCTCTGCACCCCACTTAATTTTTCTTCGGCCCAACACTTTGAGCAGTAGACAATCTGCTTTGAGCAGTAGACAATTTGAATTTCCCAGAATACCCCTTATACCATAGAATCAGAGCTTAGGGGAAAAAAAATACTTTTTTTGAACCACAGTTCCTGGAATCCAGCATAGCCATAGGGTTGTGGTAAATTAAATAGCACCTACACTACTGCTCAGAGTTACCCAGAGTTCTTCTGCTTTTATCGCCATACATTTCTGCCCACTGAGAGAAGAGGAGACCTACCAGGGTGCATTTTTGCCTAAAGCCAATCCTCCATCTAATCTAGCCTTCTATTTCCAACCTCTGGTAAATACACAAGAACAACAAAAAGAAAACAAGGATGAGATGAAGGCATGAGTCCTGGCAATGTGACCACCATGTTTCCTATCCTCCCAGACATATACTATAACAAGCACCAAATGAATGGTTCTAGAGATATAATTTCCCATGCTACCAGCTAACCTAGGAATGTATTTCCCCCATTCGTCCATGATGAGAAAAGGTATTCTAATTCATTGGGACATCCCCATTGAAAAAAATGGTCAGCCCATGGAACTCCTGGAGAACCGGAGTCCCAGCAGACTGGAGGGGGGCAAATGTTGTCCCAATCTTCAAAAAGGGGGAAAAAAAAGAGGATCCAAACAATTATCATCCAGTTAGTCTGACATCAATACCAGGAAAGATTCTAGAGCAGATCATTAAAAAGAGAGTCAGTGAACATCTAGAAAGCAATGCCATAATCACAAAAAGTCAAAATGGGTTTCAGAGAAAGAAGTCATGCCAGACAAATCTGATCTCTTTTTTTGATAAAATTACCAGCTTGTCAGATGAAGGGAATGCTGTGGATATAGTATATCTTGATTTCAGTATTGCCTTTGACAATGTTCCCCATGATATTCTTGCAAACAAGCTTGTAAAATGTGGGCTAGACAAGGCAACTGTTACGTGGATTTGTAATTGGTTGACTGGCCGAACCCAAAGGGTGCTCAACAATGGCTCCTTTTCATCCTGGAGAGAAGTGACCAATGGGGTCCCACAGGGCTCTGTCCTGGGCTCAGTGATATTCAACATCTTTATCAATGACTTGGAGGACAAAATTGGGGGCATACTTATCAAATTTGCAGATGACACCAAATTAGGAGGAGTAGCTAATACCCCAGAGGACAGGATCAAGATTCAAAATGACCTGAACAGAATAGAAAACTGGGCCTAAGCTAACAAAATGAAATTCAACACAGAGAAATGTAAGGTACTGCACTTAGGGCAGAAAAATGAAATGCACAGATATAGGATGGGGGACACCTGGCTGAACAAGACTACATGTGAAAGGAGTCCAAGTAGACCATAAGTTGAACATGAGTCAACAGTGTGATGCGGCAGCTAACAAGGCCAATGAGATTTTAGGCTACATCAATAGAAGTATAGTGTCTAGATCAAGGGAAGTAATAGTGCCACTCTATTCTGTTTTGGTCAGGCCCCACCTGGAATATTGTGTCCAGTTCTGGGCACCACAATTCAAAAAGGACATTGAGAAACTGGAGCGTGTCCAAAGGAGGGCAACTAAAATGGTGAAAGGTCTGGAAACCATGCCTTATGAGGAATGACTTAGGGAGCTGGGTATGTTTAGCCTGGAGAAGAGAAGGTTAAGAGGTGATATGATAGCCCTGTTTAAATATTTGTTTTCTGCTGCTTCAGAGACTAGGACCCAGAACAATGGATGCAAGCTCCAGGAAAAGAGATTCCAGCTCAACATTAGGAGGAACTTCCTGACAGTTAAGGGCTGTTCGACCTTGGAACAAACTCCCTCGGAGTATAGTGGAGTCTCCCTCCTTAGAGGTCTTCAAGCAGAGGCTGGATGGCCATCTGTCGGGGATGCTTTGATTGTGATTTCCTGCATGGCTGGGGGTTGGACTGGATGGCCCTTGCAGTCTGTTCCAACTCTACGATTCTATGATTCTATGTTTCACTCCAATTCACAAGTGAAAAAATATGGCTTGGTTCCAGGCTATTTGAAGGACCGTTTCTCCCTGGATGAACCCTCAAGAATATTGAGGTCATCAAGAGAGGCCCTTCTCTCTGTTCCACTACCCTTTCAGGCATGTTTGGTGGGAACAAGAGAAAAGGCCTTTTCAGTCGCTGCTCCCAAGCTCTGGAACTACTTCTGGTGGTAGGTAAAGATGTTTTTATGCCACCAGGCTTTTGCATGACAGGAATGCTGTTTTTGTTAAAGATCTTTAAACTTTAAATTTTTAATAATGTAATGTTTTTAATTGTTTGAATTATTTATTTGTTTTTTAAACTTGTATTTTGCATGTTTTATAGTGTTTTAACTTGGAATGTTTTAGACTTGTAAGCCACCTTGAGTCCCTGGACTCGGAGGAAGTTGAGATATTAATAATAATAATAATAATAATAATAATAACCCAGTGCTTTTTAATTTGGTTGGTTGGTTGTTGGTTTTTTTTTTAATAAGATTGTGTTTTACCCCAAAAAAAAGTTTTTATAAAAATTACAGTGCATTTTGGAGCAACAAACAAACAGACAGACAGACAAAAGCCCAACAAAATTCTTCATGATTTATTTTGGTTTATTTTTGCCAAAAGTTATCCCAAAAACAAAATAAAGAAATTATCTGAAGATGCCAGCCACAGATGCTGGTGAAACATCAGGAGTAAACTCTTCTAGAACACGGCCACATAGGGGTAAAACAGATGGCCCTGAAGCGGTGGCTTGATGCTGCCCCTTTCCGCACCCAATCAGGGCTACAGCAACCACACACCCTGGGCCCGGTCTAGTACTTTGCTGGCCCTCAAAGAACCAGCAAAATGCTGCTCCTTTTTAGAGTGACAAAAAGCTGCCCCTGCTGCTGCACCAGCTGCTTTTCTGGGTTTCTTTGGAGCAGCGCATCTAAATGCTGTGCCAAAGAAATGGTGTGATACTTCTCATTGTGAAGCTAGGTGAGTGGCCAGGGTGGATTTGGAGCATGTGGCATGCAGCCCCCACACCCCCACTCCACTCGGATGCCGACATTTTATACCGGTCTGCTCAGCCCCATTGTCCAAGGAACCCACAAAAAACTATGGATGCCTGTCGTGAAAGCCTTTGATGTCACAAAATAAAGAAATAGTGGGAAATGTCCAGAAAATCTCACAGCAATACCCATGGAGAGAAAACCTTCTGTTATCTTGTGCAATAATGATAGAAGAGATCATTTCCACTTCTAAGAATCACTCTGTGGTATTCTGAGAAAATAGAAGAATGACTGGCCACAGCCATCCAGCACTCTGTAGATATTGCCATAAGAGCCATGTTATTATCTTACAAGCCCCTAACAAGGGAGGGCACATCAAGAAGCATGTTACATAGTTTCCCCAAAAGCTAGAGCTGTGCTTGCAGAGGGAGGGGGAAGCTATCAATTTTTTATTCCAATATTTTATTTACTTGCTTATTTGATCAATATATATCCCTCTCACCATTATTTTATCAATAGATATCAACCAGTATAAGGTAGGCTTCTTTTTTAGTTTGGGCTTGAAACACCTGCCTCAGTTTCTGCTTTAACCCTACAATGATGTTATAGTGAGGTTTCCACTGGGAAATGTAACTGTACATTTGTAGCTCTACTCCTTTTTGTTTGTCTCCTTGTGATCCTTCTTTTCTTAGCATGAAAGAGCATTCCACCTACTTTTATTCCATTATCCTAAGTACTTAAATTTCATTTTCAATGAAGCAGAGCTTAATGAATATTTATGAATAGGTCCTGCAGTGTTCACTCAATGTGTAGACTTCCCTTCGCAGCAGGCTACAGCTTTACATTATGCCTTTTATTACTAAAATGTTAGCCATACAAATCGATGTCACAAAGAAGAAAATAAGAAAATAACAGCTTCTCCTGTAAGTTTAACACTTTTGTCTGAAGCGCTTCATGCATCACACACTACCAGCCCCTCCAAGCCCTACCCGAATTTATACTTTTAAGACATGAAGCTATTTAACTTTTAAAACACCCTTGTTACTTGAGGGTTTTTTACAGTTGCAACTTCTGAACCATATCTTGCAAAACGCCAAGAAAAGTGATCTCAAAGAAGCCAGTGGGGTTCGATGTAGCTGCTTAAATTTATTATACTGGAAAAAACATATTTATTTTCTAAAAAGTATACCCTGAAACAAAATGATAACATTCACAGAATCCAGAGACAAACTTTGGCTTTGGATTCTGGGGAAGGGCAGAGGTAGGGCAGATAGAAAGAAATGTTTATACATAAAAACAGATTTGAAACTTGAACAAAAAGCCTCCACATACTCACTTTGAAAAGTGAATGAAATATAAGACAGCTATACCATCTGGATGTTTCTTTGAGGATTATTTGATATTAGACAGATAGCGAGAAGTATTATTTCTTTCCATGTGTCTACATAAAAAAAAAAACTGCCTCAAGAAAGGAATGGACTGTGCAAAATATAGGCCTGAATCTTGTTGGTTAGTCCCAACTAGGGTAATTCTTTTCACCAGCCACTGTATAATAAATCAACACATGGATGAAACCTAGACTGTATCTACACTGCAGAATTAATGCAGTTCAACACTGCTTTAACTGCCAAGGCTCAATGCTATATAATTCTGGAATTCGTAGTTTTGAGATATTTAGCCCTCCCTGTCAAACAGCTCTGGTGCCACAACAAACTACAAATCCCCATATTCCATAGCATTAAACCACGGTAGTTAAAAAGCAGCATCAAATTTTCTTAATTATGCAGTGTAGATGCAGCCTAAATTTCACCCATGTGTTGATTCATTATACATTGATTGGTTAAAAGGATTACCCTGTTTGAGACTAACCCAGAAGATTCAGACCTTTATTTATCACTGTCCATTCCTTTCTTGAGCAGCAGCCCTAGTAGTTCAGTGAGTCCAACAATATGAGTCAGGCCATGATCATCCTTTTAAACATACATATGACTCCTGACTGAGCAACTTTATAATCTCCTTAATGCCAGCTATTGGTGGCATCCTCTTTCTTGGTAGCTGTTTAAGGACTATTGGCCAATATCCTGCTTCATAAAACAAAGCGTAAAGTTTTGCCCTGGTGAACTTACACCACCCTCCCCATTTTTCCTCTGCAGGACTCACCTTCCTCCTGCAGAGGCCCGTTGTTTCATGGCCATTTAATGGCTGCTGGAGAGTAGGAGTGGAAAAGAAATTTTTGCCTATGTCCCTGTAGCAAGTAGCACAATGTCATCTTCTAGTTCCTTGTGTGCATGGGCCAAAATGTAAAGAGATCCTTTTTGGGTGTCTCATTCTGACCACAGAAGCTAGAGCCTGCGGTGGCAGCAGATACACCAGATGGCCCAGTGGGATGCCCAATCAGACAGCCATTGCAGTGCAAAAAATGGAGCCCAAGGTAATGGATGCAGGTTGGTGCAGTTTTGAGGTCGTATTCTGGGCTGGCTCTGGAGTATCCTGGCCAGTGCAAGCAAGACCTAGGAATTCCAGTGGATTCCCCAAGAGGTCTTACAGGATGCCCTTGTCATACTGTGTGTGGCTTTAGAAATCTAGCCAGAAACTTCTCCAGTGTCTTCACATTTCTGAAGCCACTAAATGGTTGTGGAGAGCAAGCCCACAAGGGAAAGGGGAGAATTGAGATGATTGGGATGTTTGCGTAAATGTGGTTGTGAACTTCACTCTACACAACAACCATAAAAAGACATACACCTTTATAAAATGGGTTTATGCCTTCATATGTCACTAGAAGGATGCCAGACAGAATTTCTGGGACCCCAAACTTTGGCAGTGCAGTCATATATTCTCTTCTCCATTTCCAGTTTGTTCAGGCAATATATGGGCATCTGCACAAAGGATATCTGTTGGCTGTGGGATTCTGGGAGGATTCTGGGATTTGGACTTCAAATAAGAACTTTTTCAAGCTTAACTAGAGAATATCTCATACTGTAGTAGTCTTATATATATAGCTATGACTCAGGCTTATAAATCTGCATTGTGTGTCTGCTCCCAAACTCAGGGCTAAGGATCAAGTGGTATTCCAAAAGTTGTTAGTTAACAACTCCAGATACCTCAGAAAGATGGTGAAGAATGCCAAAGATGGCAGTTCAACAAGATTAAGAGGGAAGCACAATTCTCACCCATATACACTTGTTTTTCTGTTAAGAAATAGACCCCACAACATTTTTATATATGATTGAATCAAATACACAATTGTGGCTGCTATCATATCTAGCATAAGCCCAAAGCTGTCAAGAGAATGCCAAAATGAACACCATTGAAAAAATGATTAGCATCAACAGAAATGCAAAGGAATTTGTAAATTAGCCTATAAAATAATTTGCATAAATGCATTTCAAGAAGAAGAAGAAAAAGAAACAGAAGAAGCAGGAGCTCCATAAAACTTTCCCAGCAACGCCTCATTTAACATCAATATGGCAAGTTTTATGACTCAGTCCTGCTGCACTACCACAGACAGCAGATGGCACATATAGAATCATAATCAGGTAACAAACTAATTAGTTATTATTGGATGCAATCATTTATTTTTTTAAAAAAAATTATAATCTATTATATCAATAAAATGTGTTCATCTTCATAACAAACTGTAAGACAAGCATCTGCTTACTTCTTGAAGACATTCTGTGAGTTCCGGAAACCACTAGGTATTGTCCAATTCTACTTGATGGCCCAGAGTTTTGAGAATTATTGGGAATAAGAATGTGAGTCACTCAGTCTCCTATGCTCAGCATTTTTGCCAGGAAGAAGAGCTAATTAAACCAGAGAACCTGTTTCTATAGTTAAGTTTGGAAAAGCTATTTTAAAATAAAAAATCTCCAAGGCGCCACAGCCACTGGGAACTATTTTTTAAAAAGATGTTGCCAAATTCTGCTCCATGGTTTGATAAGTGTTTGTCCAAAATGGGATATCTTATCCTACTGATCTTCTCAAGAGCAAACCTTGGTTTATCTCTCTGGTGGTGGCAGCTGCTGCTGCTGCTGCTTCTCATCATCATTTATTTATATTGGGACATCATTGTACATGGTGTTTCACAAGTAAAGCAACAACAGTGCCCTCTCCTCAGGCATACAATCTCATTAAGACATGAAACAAAAGAAAAGGAGATGGCAGTGTGGGAAGGGATTAAGTACAAAAGATACTGCCTTTTCCTCTCTCCCTGCATGGTCAAGGCAGTGGCAGTTGGAATGGAAGGAAAGGCCTTTCATCTGCTTCTGGGCCTAGACATGATAGTATGACTGGCTGTCTCTTTTTTCTCCTTCCAAGACCAGGGCAGTGACAGTTGGGATGGAGGGGAGGACCTTTCATTCATTTCTGGGCAGACGCAGATTCTTTGTTTGCTTAGTCACTCCTTGCTGGTAAGTGAAGGAGAAAGCAAACCACGCCAGCAGACTTCGTAGTAGTATTAGACTCTAAACATTCTGACAACCAAATAATTCTGGCTTCACAAAATAGGTAACAGGATCAGGAGACTTGGAACTCTAACTTTTAACTGTCTTAAATATTAATTGGTACTCCTGCCTCCAGTTCTCACATTATATTAGGAGCAATGCAGGATAAAATTAGTGGCCCCTTTCATAGTTCCATTACTTGGAAATAGTGAGTAGCAAGCCATGTAGTCACCTGTTAATGAATTACGCTTTTTTGAAACAATGGTAATTTGAAAAGTAACTTAATGAGAAGAAACAAAATTATGTTTGTAATAACCAACAACTAATGATATTTTGTTAATCTAGCCTTTCAAGGCTATTTCAAGGCATTTTTTCCTAGCCATTCTTGAAAGGTTTTTTTCCAAAAGTCTTTATCAATAGTACAAAAATGGTGAACAATGGCACAAATAACCTTTCAAATACTACAATGAGCAATGACAAATAATTATTTTAATATGCTATCATGGCCCAGTTCTGTCAGTTCCAGAAATGAAATGGAAGTTTGGTTAATTATTACTTTGCAAGAGAATGATAATTTACAAGATGGTGGAGGAGAATGAAACAATGTAAAGCTCACCTCTGTTGCCTGCAATCCCTGCCCACTAACTGGAAACCATTTTTATTTTCCCAAAACTTCTGGAGCTGATGCCGAATGATGAAGTAGTATCATTTGATGGTGGTGGGGAGACTCTTGAGAAAATGGGGCAATGAATTCCATTAGGTGCCATCATGTTTCTTTCTCATTCTAATTTCTGATGCTCTTCCCCCCGCTCCCAGTAAAGGGCAAAAAGCCCCTTGATAGAGCTTTGAGGTCAACACTGATTTGGACAGAGCACCATCAATACAAAAATAATTTCACAACATCAGATTTGATTTGTGAATAGTTCAGTGAAATATAATCACTCTGCAAGGACAGATATTTACTGCACTAAAATTAATCCTGGCAGAGCTCCCAACCCATCCATGGGACCTTTTTGGAGGTAAAAGAGCCAATATGAGATGGATCTAAATTGTCTTTTTAAATTACAGTCACTTGCTATATGACCATGTAATGAAAAAGTTTCTTCATATTTTTTCTTCAAAATGTGATAACGGATATTGTGCCATTTGGAGGTCCTTGAAAAGACCACTCTAGTTAGCATGGTGATTATTGCATTTCTATTACAACCTTGTGAATTAGGCCAATTTGATTTGACCCAGTCTAATTCCATAAGAGAGCCAGGGTGACGTAGTGGTTTGAGCATTGAGCTATGAGACTTTGGAGACCGAGTTTGAATCCCTACTCAGACATGAAAACCCAGTGGATATCCTTGGGCAAGTCACACTCTCTCAGCCTCAGAGGATGGCAGTGGCAACCCCTCCCCCCTTATATGAAGGCATATAACACACACAATTCCATAAAACTGTAAACTTAGGCCCAGTACAAACCGGCACTTTGCACCAGCCTGAAACCAAAGGTAGAGCTCAGGAGAGCAGAGCATCCGTATGCTCCCGAGCCCTACTGTGTGTCATGGGTGCCATTTTGGAGCACCACTGTTCACACGCAGCATGCCATGATGATGTGCCTCGTGCACCACATCAAAATGGCATGGTGCATGAGGGATGGCACAGTGCTGTGCCAGGGTACTTATGGCACCTTGTCAGCGGTGGAAAAAGCTGCTGCGTTTCATGGCTCCTTTTTCCGGGTGCATCATTCCTGCAGCATGGAGTCACCATGGCAATGATCTTGGGGAGAAAGGGGCGGCCTCTGGCTGCCCCTTTCTCCTCATCTGTACAGGCCCATAGCTAGTTGATTACTGAGATATGGAAACATTTCTGAAAATTGTCAGAAATTTCAGTTGTAAAATGCTGGATATTAACATGTTATCTTTTCATTTTCTTCATTAATGATTAATTACACTTGATTGATATACAGCTCCTAGGTTATTTGTTTGTTTGTTTGAGGAAGCTAATCTGCATATTTAATCATAACCTGTCAGATAGACATAGGAATAATAACACTGAACCTTTCAGAATGAAGTTATATAAAATAATCCAAAGGTCTAATCATCCTGTAATTGTTGAAAAACATATTCTAAATGACAAACTACATGTAGGAGACCTGACAGAGTTTGCATCTGCCTATCTTATCCTGTATGACTTTGCTCACTATGGTAGCAAAGGTCAATGTACTGGGCACACAGGGCTTAGAAACAAGTATTTTTGGGGGGAAGGGACAGCAACACTCAGAATCCCCCATCCATTACAGAATTTCTGATCTTAACCTTTTCCCTATTTTAATTTTAAAAGCCTTGGTGTGTGTGTGTGTGTGTGTGTGTGTTTGTGTGTTTGTGTGTGAAAGATAAAGGGAATTGGTTCAGTGGGTGGGCACAGGGAAGCCTGTAGTTTGGGCCCTCCATATTGGTGAGGGTTTGGTTCGCTGCCTCCTCCTGTCATGGATATGAAATATTATGGGACCTCAAGTCCATATAGGTACAGTAACATGCATGTGTTCACACTGATGCAGCTGTGTGCACAGGGCATGACTGACAAATATGAGGTGGAGGTAGCCATGGATGTTCCAAATCACAGACAGCTAGCCTGCCGCAGTTGGCCCACTGTATTTCCTAATATGTGCATAGTGGAGGAGGTTGCAATTTGCTGAATTGTTTTTGCAAAGCATTATCTCCCCTGCTAGAAATATCTTTGTTGGATAGATTTCAATGGGACAGAATGATGGTCTCATTTTCCAGCCCTGTGATCCAGATCCAGTTCAGTCCCCACTTTCTGTAGTTGCTTTTAAAAACAAACAAACAAACAACTGGATAATGTAATTACAATTCTGCTGTAACCTATCTACTCTGTGTGTATGTATGTATGCGCATGTGCACATTCAGTGTGCCTGTTGACCCTATTAATTTCATAGGGTTCTCTTAGACAAGGAATACTCAGAAGTGGTTTTGCCAGTTTGTTCCACTGAAATATAGCCCACAGCACCTGGTACCCCCTTCTTAGCTTCCAAGATCAGACTAGATCTCATTCCTTCAGGGTATTAAAGAAGTAACTCATCTAGTTTAGAAATTACATTAAGATACATTATAAATTAAACAGAATAAAAACCAGAAGTAGTCACACAACTAGCATATTAAACAATCCCTTTATCACAATGATTCTCTGTATTCAACTTCCATGCAGGTCACATTATAGATCTGGTATCACAGATTTAAAATGAGCAAGGAGTACTATACTTTAAAAACAAGATTCGCATATACTACGGTATTAAAATGATATCTTTACTTCCAGTAAGAAAGGCTTATGGGCAAAATGAGTACTGAACACAACTCAAAATCATTTTTTCCTTTTCTTAAATGTAAAGAGATGAAAAAGCTACCTAGAAGAAAACAACATCTCAAAATAAATAAATAAAAATAAGCATCATGCCCGGAGGTGCATTTCAGCAGCCTGTTAATGAGACCTCTATGAAATTCTCTGTTCAAAATTGAAATCAATACTTCACTTTGTACTTTTCTTCTACAGTGTCCCTCAATAACTAATGCTTTCATTAGTGGCCAGTTTTCAGGCAAACCTCTTCAACAGTCCAGTGCTTAATTTAGAGAAGTTGACACTTCTATTCTACAGGTTTTCAAACAAATTTTACCTGTGATGAACAGTAAGCAGGTGTTGTGTTCAGTACTCATAGCTTCCATCATCCTTTTATTTTTTGCCTGAGCATTAGGTTCTGCCTCCTCTATGACCATTCCTATCACTCTCCATGTATAGAAAGCAATTGTTTGAAGTGCAAAGTCTCCTCTATACATGAACTATCTCTGCACAGTTTAAAAACTGTGTATGTGTCGAGGGGGGAGGGAATCATGCAGCCTGCAGCCTATTCTATGTAAGCCCCTTGAGGATATTTTGTGTCTGTTTATGTTCCCCAGAGCCTCCCCCTTTGTCCTTACTTTTTTAAAAAATGGAAGAACTGCACCTCCACAACTGTCAGGATGAGTGGTTTCCTTCTAAATGGAGGTGTGGGTAGGGTTGCCATATCCCGCCCCCCGGTGGGACAGTCCCGGTTTGGGCGGTGCCGTCCCGGTCCCGGTCCGGTTTGGCGCCCAAACCGGGACGGCCCCGCCCACCGCGGCCACCTCAGCCGTGGCGGCGGCTCCAAGGCCTTGCTGAGGCCTGGGAGGGCTCTCCGCGGTTGGAGCTCCAGCCGCGGAGACGCTCCCTCCTGGGCCCCAGCAAGGCCAGGGAGGAGGAGGAGGAGGCCGCTTCCCACCGCGGCGATGGCCGCGATGAGGGGCGGCCCTCGTCCTCCTTCCCGGCCTGGGAGCCGGCCGAGGCTTCCTCCCAGGCCGGGAAGGAGGAGGGGACAAGGTCCTACATTTTTAAACCTTGTCCTACATTTGTCCCGGTTTTCAGTTCGCCAACTATGGCAACCCTAGGTGTGGGAGGAGGAGGAGGATGTGGATGAGGGAAGATGATGGCAAAAGAAAAGATGCTTCCTAGTTACTAATTACAGTTGTCCTTCCATATCTATGGATTTATTGTTCACAGATTCAAGCATCCACAAATTGAAAATATTCATATATATATATATATATATATATATATATATATATATATATATATAGCAAACCTTGATTTTGCCATTTTATCTAAGGGACACTATTTTATTACACCATTCTATTTAATGGACTTAAGCATCTATGGATTTTCGTATCCACAGCAGGTTCTGGAACCAAACTACAGCAGAAACCAAGGGCCCACTGAACTTTCAATTTGTCTGATGGAGAGGGTGGATAAACCTCAACAGGTCGGGGTGGTAGGAAATGCCTCAGATCTTGCAGTTCTCCCAATTTAGAGTGCTGTTTTCCCAGGGTTCTGAACTGCACAGAAATTGTTCATAGACAGAGACTTTGCATTGCAGCAAGTTGCTATTTAAATGTTGTTGTTGTTATTGTTGTGTGCCTTCAAGTCATTTCTGACTTATGGTGACTCTAAGGTGAACCTATCATGGGGCTTTTGTTGCAAGATTTGTTCAGAGAAGGTTTACCATAGCCATCCCCTAAGGCTGAGAGCATGTGACTTGCCCAAGGTCATCCAGTGGGTTCTATGGCTGAGCAGGGAATCAAACCCTGGTCTTCAGTAGGGGTCCTCAAGAAAGACACCACAAGAGGTACAATCCTTATCTCCAGGATTCTTCTATTCAGACACAGGGGCTACATACTTCAAGAGGGCTCCTCTATCATACCAAATATAGTTTTCATATCACCAAACTGCAATGCTAAGAATAAATATCTACACAACTTCCCTCCATACCACCTCAGAGCAAACTGCAGACAGTGATTTCCAGACTTTAGTCCTACAGATGTTTTGGACATCAGGTCCTGGAAACCTCAGCCAACTTGGCCAACAGTCAGGAGTTCTGGGAGCTTAGGTTCAAAACATCTGGAGAAACAGAGTTTGGGAATCACTGATGTAGACTGTGTGACTCTATCATGATCAATTTCCTTCCTCCACTCCCCTTCCATTCTTGTCTAAAACCATCTTTGCCTGCTGAAGTATGTGTTTCAAAAGTATGATGTTTTGTCAGGATTGCCTTAACAAAGGGACTGCCACAATACAAGATATACTGCAGAAAATATCCAGGCTATATTACAGAACAGTATGAT
>NC_056524.1:257707605-257719276 GCF_019175285.1 Sceloporus undulatus | reverse complement strand
TCTATCTATCTATCTATCTATCTATCTATCTATCTATCTATCTATCTATCTATCTATCTCCCAACTTCCTCCCAGGATATAAGGAACAACTGAACTGGTTATTATGAATGACTACTTTGACAGCTCTTCCACAGAACTGCAAAAATAAAGAAGTTGACATTTCTTTAACTACCATAACTCTGTTCTACAGAACACTGGGATTTGTAGTTTGGTGAGGCACCCGAGCTCTCTGACAGACCAAGCTGAATTCCCCACCAAACTACAGGTACCAGGATTCCACAGGATGGAACCATGACAGTTAAAATGGTGTCAAACTGCTTTACAGTATTTCTGCAGTTCTGAGGAAGAGCTGTCAAAGCATTTTTTTAAAAAAAGGAAAGAAGTCTTGTTAACATCCACACTGTCTTCCAAAGTCTCTAACCTACCACAAATCTGCTCATAATTTTCTATAAAGCATGCTATGCATTGTTTATAGGAACAGATGCAAAACTTCCCATACTTGGCCCTAAAACTGAAATTCCAGGACAAAATGAGGGGAAAAAGAAGGAGAATCCATAGATTTATGATCGCCTCATCATGCCCCAAGCAGTATATCTGCGTAATATATTGACTTGAGTGCACAAAATCATGTGTAGACTAACCAAGATCTGAAACTGATATTAGTAATAGAGCAATACATCCATGGGTTGTCAGAATCCAAGCCTAGTATTATGTTTCCACTGCTCTACTTAACTGCTTCCTATGATCCGCTGAAATGAGTCAATGAACTAAACAGTAGGATCACTGCATAGCATAGTCTTTTTGAAACAAGAAAAATAAAATAAAATCCTGCAAACAGCAAAATCATCTCTCTCATTTAGGATAATTTCTGCATGTTAAATATCATGGATAGGGAAAAGTTAATTTTAATCACTTCCTATCAGCAAGACTGCATAAAGCATCTTGTTGAGATAAGGCAAAGATTCCTTTTCAGAACACTGCCCCCAAGATGTTTGATTTAATGGATTACTCTATTAAACTGAGTTACTAAACATCTATCTTCCCAGTCTGCAGTTTCTCTTGTGCACAATATGCAAACATTATTTGTGTTGCAGAGTCGTATTTCCTCCTTGACAACTCCCCTGAAAGCCCTCCGCTTGTAGAACTGTCTGCACCTTACCAACGACACACTGTCCCAAGGAGCTGCAACTACAGCACTGGCAACTCCACAGGGGTTCCACCTTCCTTGTTATGATGGGAGCCAAACTATATTTCTCTTCCCTTCCTTGAGCTATGCCTTAAAAAACTTGAGGCCACATGTTTGCTGAATTATTTATCAGAAGTTACTATGCAAACAAGGTCTGAATAATTCTCTTTGAGCTTCCTGTGGTAAACACAGAAGCTAGGGGCAGATTGCCTATATGATATCTGCATTCTTTTACCATATTTCCTGGGATAACAAATTGTGGTTTGTTCCCCCTCCACACATGCAGGAAATGCAACATTTGATTTTTACCTTTTCTCAAACAATGGGCAGAAGGTGTGTTTTTCTCCCCCCCCCCATTGAATCAGGACCATAAGTGAGCAACTGGACTTGAACTGGTGAAAAGAGATTTCATTTCAGGTTGTTCACCAGAATGCACAATGAATAGGTTTGAAGACTCACAATTATGGACTTCCCCTTCCTCTCTCTTGTTGGTGTCTTTGACTCACTATCCTTAACTGTATATGAATATGTGCTGCAAGATAATAGTGAAGAAAGAAAGGTGCACTCTGTTCTGCTTCTCCAAGTTCATTGGACAGATCAGATGTAAACTTGACTCTACTCTGATGGTGACAGGGGGATTTATAACTCTCTCAGTTCCCACAGACACTGGCTTCTCATTTATAGATCCATTTGGTCTCAGAAGACATCAGGCAATATCCTCCTAGAGGGGCCACATACTCCTGAGGTCAGCTCTGCAGCTGTTCAGAACAGGGTGTGTAGTGTGAAAGTATTCAATATGCTTTGAATTACATGTTTTGTTATTTATGTATTGTGGTTGCCGTGCACCTTCAAGACTGGTTTGTGATGCCCATCTCATCAAGTCTTCTTGGCAAGATTTATTCCAAGAAGGCTCATCATTGACTTCTTCAGAGATGGAGACAGTATGACTTGCCCAAAATTACACACTGGGTTTCCATGGCTGAATGGGGATTTGGACCTTGGCCTCCTAAGTCCTAGTCCAACACTTAAACCAGTACACCACACTGGCACTATTACTGATGAACACCAAAGTAGAAAACTTCAAATGTAACTGGCTTATAAACGTTCATAAATACTTAACTAAGGCCTGGGACAGAGTGCCCAAAAAGCGTGGCCTGATGGCGGCTTACTTTTCTCCAGAGGGAAGCCACAGCTGCCAAGCCGCATGGCTTCCCTCTGGAGGAAAAAGAACCTAGGAAAAGTGGGTTCTTTTTCTGCCGCACGGCGGACGGAATGAGTGAGGCAATGGCACACTTGTTACATAAGTGATCACATTTGTTCCCTATAGTCAGGGGTAGGCAACCTATGGCCCGCGGGCCGAATCCAGCCCGGGGAGGCCTTGGGACCATCCCCAGCCTGGTCCTGCCGCCAGGGCCTTTGGCCTCTCGAGCAAGGGGGCAAGGGGGGCAATTGTCTATAGAAGCCTCAGAAACATGCATTTATATTAACATTTTTTTAAAAAAGAGCAACAATGTTTTCGTGTGTCCTCCATTTTAAAAAAGGTGTCCTCCATTTGAAAATTTTGCCCTACATTTGTCCCGATTTATTTATTTAATGTTTTTAAAATTATTTAATTATTTATTTTTTGCCTCCGGTCCCCCAGTTGTCTGAGGGACAGCAACCCGGCCCCCGGCTCAAAAAGGTTGCCTACCCCTGCCTATAGTCATTAGTCTGTAAGCAGATGATGACATCCACATCAGTGGGAGAGTGTATCTGCTCTGGGGTTTAGTCCAAATTGTAAAGGATCTGTCCAAGTTATGGGACCTGTTTGGAATATAGGAGCCACTACTTTGGATAGATTCTTTAAATTTTGGACTAAAACCCAGAGCAGATTCATAAAAATCAGCCATCACAAGTTTCAATAATACAGGAAGGGAGAATACCAGAGTCTTATAGTATCTTCAGTGCAGTTGCTAGATGTTAGCATAATGTTTGCAAAATGAAATCCTGACAAGTCTAAAAAGGTCAGATTGAACATTCTCTATGTTATTCTACCAATATTCTTTAGACGGGACTGACAAGCTTCAGTTGCTTTTGAATCATAAAATTCAATATAATATATTTGTTATTTATTCAATAATATTTCCATTTTACCACATTCTTCTCCTCATATCTTGATTTTTTTCAGATGCATATTAATTAAATATGTGTGTATATAGATATGGCTTTTCATATGAAAAAAGAGAAATAAAAAGAAAGCTAATGTGAGTTTGATATAATCAGACAAAAGCAAGTGATGATGTCCTGTAGATGTTTTGGAGGAAAATGTGATAAATTGCTGAGCACAAAGCAGTTCCTGGAAACAAAAGAGATAAAACAATCATTTGTAGCTGTCTAAACCAAGCATGAGTCTACCTTTATCACTTTGCATTACTTGTAAAGCCAATGTAAAATTGGAGTCATGATTTGCTGCAGTGAACTCCCCATGACGATGGAGATTGGTTTTCTGGATACTTCAGATGGGAACCTATTTAGAAAAAAATCCACACTTACACCTTTTAAGCATGGAAGACAACACATTTCACTGTTTGTAGCAAGGAGGAATGGATACTTATTTGTATGTTGGACTATGTGTGTGCCTTCAAGTCACTTTATGGGAAGCCTATCACAGGGGTTTCTTGGGAAGATTTGATCAGCAGAAGGTTTGCCATTGTCTTCATCTGAGACTGAGAGAGGGTGACTTACCCAAGGTCACCCAGTGGATTTCCATGTCCAAGGGGAGATTCAGACACTGCTCTCCAGAGTCTTAACATCCAAATCACTACACCAATGTGAGAAAGAGACTGAGAGGGGTGGAGAGAAGGGTTCCACATAATCTTGTTAAGCTTAGCATTTGTACGTAGTAGGCATATGTGTGTGTTCTGTGCCTTCAAGCTGTTTCCCACTTACAGAGACTCTATCATGGGTTTTCTTGGCAAGATTTGTTCAGAGGAGTTTTTGTCATTGCCTTCCCATGAGGCTGAGAGCATGTGACTTAATCAAGGTCACTCAGTGGGTTTCATGGCCAAACAGGAATCAAATCCTGGTCCCCAGAGTCATACTCCAATGCTCAAACCACTATGGTATTTTTTTTTCTAAAAGTAACAATGCAAAATTTCAGGAATTTTCTTTGTGCTGTGAGAGAGTCTTTGGGATATGCACTGCACATGGTTGTTTTATGCAGAAAACAGCATTTTCTGTGTAAAAAATACTTCACTTCAAGAATATTAATTTCTATGCAGAAAATGCTACTTTCTGCACTGAAAATGCTATATTCTATACAAACCATGTATGAATTTTACACAAAACATATCCTCAATTACACTAATTTGTACACAGAAAATACATTTTTTATATAGGGATTAAGATTCCCGTGCTGAAATATTATTTCTCATGCAAAAATAATGCCATTTCTGGCATAGAGAATGCTGTTTTCTATGCAAAACAGCAACATGCAACACTACTGCCCTGGAAATCTACAGTAAGTGGTGTCAGATATCAAAGTGATGTCAGATATCGATAATCATTTAGAAACTGACTGTTTTATATAATGTTTTTGTTTGTTTTAGTGTCATGACATTTCTAATATAGGCTTTTAAATTAATGTTTTATATATTTTTAATTCTATAGGCAGTTTAATATTCTAATATGTTTTTAGCTGCATAGATCCTGTACCAAGATAAATGTAGAATATACATTATACACATATATAGATATAAATTGTTTGTATCTGTGGTTTTACTTGTATTTTACTTGTCTTTTCTCTCCATGAGTCCAACTCTTGAGAAAAAAGATGGGCTATAAATACATTGATTGATTGACTGACTGATTTGAAATGTCTATGCAATTTTTAAATATTCTTCACTTCCATAGCAAGAAGGAGTAGATGATATTTACATACGTGTTTTGGAAGGACCTTTTCTACTATATGGTTACAATGTGATCTTTGACCATAGTGTGGATGATATTACATCTATACATGCTATTTCTCTACTATTTAGTTTCACCTGTTCAGGATCTTCTGGAGATCCATACAGTCAGCTATAGTCTTTGTCATTCTAAGAAACTGTGGAGTAGTTTTTGTAATTCATAGCCTTCTACCTTGTTGCTTGCAATCAATAGCTTTTGATCTCCATTTTCCTGAAACCCAGGTAGCTGGTGAGGCTGAAAAAAAATATGAGAGAAGAGAACTTCAGAGACACTGTAAAAAGTTCTAGCCACATATTGACAATTCCAAACCAGGCTCCAATGCTGAAGGATGAAGTCCTGAGGCCTGTTATTCTGGAGGAGTCAGAAATAATCCACATTTAAAATGCTATGCACAGTTCTGGTAGCCAAGTCTCAAAAGAAATGTCACATCTGGGGAAAAAGAAAAACAACTCCAACAATGTGAGGATGTATACACCTTCACTTCAAGGAATGAACACCACTTTTTAGTTTTCCCCCTCAAAAGGATGACTAAGATGACACAGGGGGAAGCTTACATAATTACAATTCATGTCAGGTGTTAGTGAGAGCACCCCATAGTACTGCATTAGTATTTTTTTTTACATCTGATTTCTACACTTTTGTAATATATAGGATTATTTCATTTTGTTTACGTCTGTTGGTTGTAATATAATATGCAATGGAAAAAATTGAAAACTTTTTTTTTTTTGCAGTCCCTAGAAAACAGCATTATTTCCAACAGGTGAAAGTGAAGTGCCAAGCATTTTGGTCTTGCACTATTGTAGAAATGTTGGTTCCACTTCAAGTGCCATAGTCAATCTCATGAAATCCTGGGATCTGTAGCATGATGAGGGACTTAGATTGTCGCCTAGAAAGCACTAGCGGACTCCTCTAGTACAACATTGAGCTTTTCAGAAAAGTATTATGGACTTCATTAAACTACAGCCCCCATGACTCTCTAGGATGGAACCATGAAAATAAAAGTGGTATCAAACTGCATGTAGCCCTATACGTGGCTTTCAGCTTATGCTGAAAACTGCACAACAAGTAGGAAATGGTGCACATGCCCATGGCGCTTGCACGCTGTCACGCTGCTGCACCCAAGCACCATTAGTTTCAATGGGGCTCAAGCATACATGGAATTTACCTTATGCCTGGGGGAGGGGGGGTCTGGAACAGCTTGTACCTTGGCTTGTGCTTCCAATTGTATGGAAGAGACCATGTCCCAAGTTAAAATTGAGAGAGAGATAATGTTATACACATCCCTACAATAGAAGCAAAATAATAATCATGCCAGCCAGTTTCTGCCTTGGTTTGTGCTTCCAATTGTATGGAAGAGACCATGTCTTAAGTTAAAATGGAGAGAGAGATAATGTTACACACACACACACACACACACACACACACACACTGCAAACTTTGGTGACATCTGGACCAGCTCTCAGCATTGTATCGTATCTATTTCAAAAATACCTTAAACATTTTAATACCCCCTCAGTAAATTAATCTGTGAGGTTCAAGGTTCTTTGTGAATATCTGTTATGATTTATGAGCCTCTGTATGTAGAGAGTTATGACTGGTATGGAGGAGGTGAGAGCAGAACTCTTTCAATTTTGCAAGCTGCCCTTATACTCAGAGAAAAATTGGAGCCACACAATTAAATTGATTGGCAGCAGATCTGGGATAAAGGGGCTACTTCAGATAAGACATAATTCAATTATAAGATTTATTATAGCAAGATGGCCACAAACTTGTGATGTCTTTTAGAAAAGGTTTAAACAAATGTATGAAGTTTGGCAGAAGATGAGAAGTTTGGCAATGTCTGTCAATGCTGGTAGGTAAATTAAACCTTCATGTTTAGTGGCAATATACTTCTGACTGTTCCTCCCTCCTCCTTCTGCTCCAGCACCTTGTTTCTGTCCTGTTTCAGCTTCAGCAGAGACTTTCAAGTAATAATTCAGATACTGCTCCTACTAAGGAAGAAAAATTTCTTTCCATAAAGCCTGATCACATAAAAGTTACCCCAGTTTTTCCTCTTCCCTCCTTGCACCTTTCTTTCTTTCTCTCTCAGTTTCCCAGTGCTCACTCTGAAATTTATAAATGGGGTAAATTACATTTTTGAATGCAATTTTCTACCATTTTGAAATGCCCTGAAGAGAGATTTTTTTTTAAAAAAAGAAAAGGGACTGAGCCACAATCACAGATGAGAAGAGGAAGAAAAGAAGCAGAACAATAATTAAACGGACTTCTGTGCCAGAAGCAGTCCCCCCAGCTATGTTATGCAGAATGACCATCCAAGCCAAAAGCATAGATTGTTTTAATAGAGCCACCGTGGCAGCCACCTACATATCAGGTTCTTGTTGTTCTATGTGTACATCTGACAGGTTGATTTGGCCTTAGTGGCTTATTTGTTGTAATTTTAATAGAAACCTTCATGCAAACAGTTCCATTCTTTCTTCCCTGCTCCCTCCTTCTCTCTGACAGCAAGGACTTCAGAAAGATCTTGGCTCTGACCTACACATTTCTCTGCCAGCAAAAGTCTCATTCATTGCAACTGGGCTTAGGCAAGTAAGCTCACAGTCCTCAATGCACCAGCTATAGAACATTCTAGTGAGATGTTTGTAATTCACAAAGCCCTGGACATTTGCTAGTACTACTCCAAAACTCCTCTATTTGATGCCAGAACTATGCAATTCTCTGGAATGAGAATATACATTTTTCTTTCTTTCTTCAGTTTCTTCCAGGGTGTTGGCCAAGGCATCTTTATTTTGTCTCTTTGACCAGCAAGAGCTTGGCACAGGAGCCCTGGATTTTCTCCTCTCCATATGATATTCTCAAGCTTTTTTTTTTTTTTTTAAGATAAAAATTATAATGGTCCAAAACACACTGCAGAAATAATGCAGTTTGAGACCAGTTTAACTGCCCTTGCTCAGTGCTAGGTAATTCTGGGAATTGCGGTTAATTGTAGCACCAGAGCTCTCTGACAGAGAAAGCTAAATGTCTCACAAAACTGGACGAGGGCAGTTTAAGCAGTCTCAAATGGCATTACTTCTGCAGTGTGTTTTGGACCAGTGTTGGTTGAGTCTTTGTTGACCTTTGCCCAAAGTCAGCACCCTCTCTCTGCAATTAGTATGATGTATCCCATGTATAAAGCATTATTTGTTGATTATAAGACAGTGGAGATTATCAGACAGGGAAGGGAGCGAAGCGGATCACTCTCCCATCCTTATCCTGTCTGTGACAGCGATCATGCCAAAGATAGCCATACATGTTGTGCTGATCCTGTCATTAACCTGTCAGATAAGTAGAATTATATTAATAGGTTCTTCTGTTATTACAAATTGAAGGGCAATCACGAGACAATTCTATCTCACTGACAGGACAATGACAGGATCAGCACAACGTTGTATAAAAGTCTTTCACACCATTGCGGTCACTTGCACTTCACAGATGGGATAATGTCCGTATTAGTGCGAAAGTCCTTCCTACGACAGCAGACAAAGATGGGGCAAGGATGGGAAAAGGACGGGACAATGACACCCTTTTCCCTGTCTGATAATCTCCAGCGCCATGATTACATGGAATGTGGCAGATCTTTAAACAGAGGCTGGATAGGCATCTTTATTCCTGGGGTTGAACTAGATGGCCCTTGTGGTTCCTTCTAGATCTATGATTCTGTGATTCAAAAATCTGAAAAGTTTAGTTTGTGAAATTTTTAGCTCATGGACCTCAGAATTCAGATTCTAAGGCTGCAATCCTAAACACAACAGTGAGTAGGACTGCATGTGCACTGCAGAATTAATGCAATTTGATTCCACCTTAACTGCCATGGCTCAGTGCTATGGAATTCTGGGATTTGTTGTTTGTTGTTGTGGCACCACAACTACTTGATAGCAAAGACTATATATCTCACAAAACTACAAATCCTAGAATGCCATAGCATTGAGCCATGGCAGTTAAAGTGGTCTCAAACTGCCCTATTTCTGCCGTGTTGATGCAGCCTAAGGCTCCATGAAAACATCAGCATTTACATCTAAGTAGATATAGGATGTATAAGATGACACTGGAAGACTCTGAAGCCACTCTCAGTAGTAACTCATCTGCCCTCACATTGGCAAATCCCTCTATGATATCAGTGCATCAAAGCCAAAGGGCTTGAGGGGAGCAATATCACACACATACCATACCAGGATAGACCCTATATAAAGGAACTCAGACAGAGGTATGTAGTGAAGCTTATGTATGAAGATATGTGCAGGTGGAGGTTGCATGAGCAAGGAAGTGAGAAAGAGGATTCAGAAGGATGCCTGAATGAATCTTCTTCTAAAATCCATGATTTGTCAAACTGATGGCCCTTTGCTTTTATGATAATGAAAATGGTTAAAATAGCAATTAAACAATGTATTTTGACCACTCTGTTACAGCATTGCCAGGCTTTTAAAATAGTAATAAGTCAAAATGCATGACACTAAGACTTGACAAACATAAAAGTAGCTATTAACAAGTTTGTGTTCTGCCTAATTACCAGTATTGATTTCTGTTAACCTGCAGGTATAAGGCTGCTAGAGTGAAAACTGAAGGTGGCTCCTGTGCCTTTAGTATTTGTGTAAAAGAGAAAATCAGAACATGTACTGCTTCTCATGAACCACATTCACATTACACAATTATAGTGAGATACAGTGGTATTGTGATACAATTCCATTCTAACTGCCATGGCAACACCTCATGGGGGATGACAGCAGAGACATTTAGGATTCTCAACCAGAAAGCTCTCTAACAGCTGACCGAACTACAAATCTTGGGATCCCGTACAATGTTGCCATGGTAGTTATAGTGGAATCTAGTGTTATATTTGTGTGGTGCAAATGGGCCACAGGTAGGAAGCAAAATCACCTAAAATTTGTTCAGAAGCAGGAGCCTTCTGGAGTTTTTGCTGGAAACCTTATCCAGTTGTCCCTCTGTATCAACATGTTTTTTATCCATAGATTCAACCATCCATAGCTTGAAAAGATTCAAATACATATATGTTATATAAATGCCAAAAAGCAAGCCTTGATGTTGCCATTTTATATAAGGGACACCCTTTTACTATGCAACTGCATTTATTGGGCTTTAAGCATTCATGGATTTTGGTATCCACAGAGGGCTCTGGAACCAAACCCCAGCAGATACCAAGGGGCCACAGTATATAGTGACCTAAATTGTGATTATGTTTGCAATATTCAATTGCATTGAGGTCCACAGATCCCTAAAAGAGGTAGAATAGCATATGGATACCAGGGGCACATTGTTGTTTTGATGTTGTTTTAATGTATGATCTAAATTGTTAAGGTTTAATTGATGTTTTAAGGGGAGGGTGGGTTTGGGGATATGGGATTGTATGTACGTTTTAACTTGCAAACCACCATGATTGTCATCAACAGAGAGGTGGGATATAAATAAAAGATTTATTTATTTATAGGTCATAAGATACTAAAAGAGTTTTCCACAGTTGCACTGGTGGTTTTTGCACCAAACCAATTCGCAACCTCTTCGGTGTCGTTGATATTCTCTCTCAGTAAGCAGAGAAACACATTTTTGAAGGGTGAATAAATAAGGGAGACTTTGTAGAGGGGTGGGGTGGGTAAAGGGAGGTCCTTTAAGCTTAACAGAAACAAACACAGGCCAAGACAAAGAGAGGCTTTCATATGCTATAATTTTGGGGGCCTTTTCAACCAGCCTCAATGCAAGAGCCTTCCCTTTCACTCCGTAAACAGAGGGACCTTTGCTGAACTGATAGTGAGTCAGAACCAGTCAACAGAGACTGCCTTGGGTCACGTGGATGCCCAGAACTGTTGTTGCTGTGGCAACCACACTATGACAAATTAGTCCTGTCTCTGCTAAGCATTCGGTTTGCTTAGATGGCTTTGAAGGTGCTGCAATTCTTATTTATTTATTTATTTACACTCACACACACTTACTTTCACTCTCTCCAATCCCTTGCCTTTCCTTCGCTCTGTCTTCTCCTTCTTTGCAACCTGACTGAACTTTCTTTGCAAGCTTTGCTGACCTTTACTGTAATAACACACACACACACACAAATACTTAGGGAGAAACTTAACCATTTAATAACACTCTATTACAACTACACCCCAAAGGAATGAAACCACAAGTCAATAGTCATCAACAATGACCATATTGCTATGTATATAAGCACATTGTAGTAATACTACAAAACACAGGATATATAACACAAAATACAGTAGAGAACTATATATTCCAATTAACTGTATGGAAGGAATAAAGCATACCAATGACAATTGACATGAGTCAACAACACTGAAGGGCAAACAAAACCTATACTATTATTGTGAACATTATATTCTGGAGATATACTGTAACTTGAGTTGTGGTTTCATTCTTTTGGGACACGGTTGTAGTAGAGTGTTACTAAATTGTTAGTTTCTCCCTAGCTATTTTTTGTATTTTCTATGAAACCCTCTTGTTGTGTGTTTCCATTTACTGTAATAAGATATCAAT
>NC_056524.1:257668165-257707595 GCF_019175285.1 Sceloporus undulatus | reverse complement strand
ATCATCATCATCATCATCATCATCATCATCATCATCATCATCATCATCATCACCATCATCTACAGTCGGGCTTCCATACCTATGGATTTTTTATCCATGGATTCAACCATACATGGCTTGAAAATAATATTTTTTTTAAATTCCAAAAAGCAAACTTTGATTTTATCTGACACCATTTTACTATGCCATTATATTTAGTGGGACTTTAATATCCATGGATTTTGGTATCCACAGGGGACCTGGAATCAAACTCTAGCAGATACCAAAGGCCCACATGGCACTTTACAAAGAGTTACAAAATAAAATGTTTATAACGATTCAATAATATGAAATACTAAAATACAACATTAAAATATTATATTCTGCTCTGGTCAGGCCCCACCTGGAATATTGTGTCCAGTTCTGGGCACAACAATTAAAAAAGGATGTTGAGAAACTGAAGCATGTCCAAAGGAGGGCGACCAAAATGGTGAAGGATTTGGAAATCATGCCCTATGAGGAACAACCTAGGTAGGTGTGGATGTTTAGGCTGGAGAAGAGTTGTTTAAGGGATGATATTATAGACATGTTTAAGTATTTGAAGGGGTGTCCCATTGAGGATGGAGCAGGCTTGTTTTCTGCTGCTCCAGAGACTAGGACCTGGAACAATGGATGCAAGCTACAGGAGAAGAGATTCTACCTCAACATTAGGAGGATCTTCCTGACAGTAAGGGCTGTTTGACAGTGGAATTGTGGTGGAATCTCCTTCCTTGGAGGTCTTTAAACAGAGGCTGGATGGCCATCTGTCAGGGATACTTTGATTTTGATTTCCTGCATGGCAGGGGTTTGGACTGGATGGCCCTTGTGGTCTCGTCCAACTCTATAATTCTAGAAAATAACAAAGAAAATGATATGTAACTCTTTGCCATTTAATTGCCACAGTATTGGTAAGATGACTGTTTTATATATTTAAAACACAGCTCTCTCTCACACAGCCTTGGTAATACTAATACCATTGGGCTCTTTCTTTTAAAAAGCTATTACTACAGGGGCTAAAATGGACTCCCCCCCCCCCCGCACAAGTTTAACTATTTTCATAACAATTACTATTTGGGATGAGACCCAGCATAGTCTAGTGGTTTGAATGTTAGACTATGACTTTGGAGACCATGATTTGAATCCTCCACTTTGCCATATAAACCCATTGGGTGACCTTGGGCAAGTCACACTAGCTCAGCCACAGAGAATGGAAATTGCAAACCCCCTCTGAAGCAACGTATCATGAAACCCCCTTGATAATTTTTCCTTAGTGTTACCATAAGTCAGAAATGACGTGAAGGCATACAACAACAACAACAATATTTGGGATAAACTGCCAAACCTTACAGAGTTGGAAAACAAGGGGAGCAACTGGTGAAAAAAGCACTAGAGACAATTTATTTTCAATGTATATGCTAATACAATTTCACCCTTCTATTCCTATGTCAAAAGTAAGGACGTTGCTTAACCCAGGGATATCACTTGGTGGTGCAGAGAGAGGGTGGACATGTGGTGAGGCAGTGCATCTTATGGGACTCATGTGGCTGCTGGGTAAGCAAGAAAGTGCAATCATAAGTCAAAAATGCACTAATATAGAGAGTTTGAATTTGATATAAGCCTCTTATGCGAACTGAAATCCTGCCCTATTTGCAGAGATGTTCTTTGGCAAAGATCTAAGATTTGGTGAAGGCAGTCTACAGTTATAAGAGTTGGATGGGGTGATGGGGCAGATGAAAAGGACAGACTGTGTTGGGGTGAAGATAAAAGTGAAGCAAATATTGACCAGGCCAGGGACACAGGCATAAAACAACAGAAAGACGTGAGAATATAAAAAGTAATTTCCAACATGGGATGTGTTGAATCTAGCCCAATTTCACCTGGTTTAGTCATGGTTTGGTTAGCCCTTGGCACTTTCAGGCTGCAATCTTGTGAATTCCTGGTAATGAATAAACAAAACCTGTAGTTAAAGTACATGCAACAATTGTAGAATATTCCTTATATTTTTAACACATGGCTTCTCCCCTCAATCATGACCCTATATCATTTTCACATTTAACATTGTCAAGCTAAGTGTCCTTGTCCTATGTATATATTTCATTTTTCCCCTGCCTAAATGCCTTACAATTATCATTGTTGAAGTTAATATTGTCAGTTTTAGCTTAGCTCTTCAGTCTGTTAAAGCCATTTTGAATCCTGATTCTGTTCCCAGAGGTATTAACCACTCTTTCCAGTTTGCAGTTGATGAGCATCTCCTCCATTCCTGCATCTGAGCCAGTTATAATGATGTTAAATAACACCAGCCTGAGGACAAAACCGTGAGATATCTCCCTAATCACTTCACTTCAGCTCAGGAGGAATCATTGGTGAGTACTTTTTGGTTTTGGTCTGTCAACCTGTAAAATCTACCCAACTGTAACATTATCTAGCTCACATTTTGTCTTCAAGAATGTCATGAGCATCTTGTCAAATGCCTTACTGGAGTCAAGATATATTACATCCACAGAATTCCCCTAATCTACAAAGTGTGTAAGTCTACATATTCCTGTAGCTACATATTCCTGTCCTGCCCCTTTATATGTTTTGCTCTGTAGTCCTTTATTCTATACATCAACCTTTATTCTATTTGCACAAGGCTAACTATTTTTTTCTTTTTTCGAAAATGCCAAATCAAAGTAGGTGTTGAGTAGTTTCAGCTTCTCTCAGTAGTCTATTAGCATTTCTCCAGCTTCTCCATGTAGCGGCCATACCATTTCCTTTTTCTTCTCACTCCAGACATTGGCACAACACCCTTTTATTATTTTTAAGCTCTCTAGCAAGGCTGAGCTCATTCAGAGCTTCAGTGTGTTTTACTTTCCCCCAACAATTACGGGCTATTTGCTTGCATTCATTTTTGATGAATTCCCTTTTTTTCTTCTTCTTCTTCAATTTCTTATACATGTTCTTTTTATATCACAGTTCATCTAATATCTCTTTATAGGGGCACCCTGGTTTCTATAGGCAACTCCCACTTTTGTTTCTCATTGCAGGTGTTTACAGTTGTGCATTCAATATCTCACACATCCATCATGAATTCCCTTCCCTCTGAGCATTTCTGACCATGGAATCTCATTATTATAGAGATTCGTGTTCAACCATATCTGTACTGTGTACACAGTTTTGGCCATGCACCTTAAAATATTGTTTGAATTGAAAGTGTGCATAAAAGGCAACTAAAATATTTGAGGGACTGGAAATACTCCCATATAAAGGAAAAATTACAGCATTGAGGGAGCTAAGCTTTTTGGGAAAAATACAAGTTGGGAGAGACATAGGCTGCAGAAATAATCCAGTTTGACACCACTTTAACTGCCATGGCCCAGTGCTATGGAACTCTGGGAATCATCTTTCGTGAGACATTTAGCTTTCACTGTCAGAGGGTTCTGGTGCCACAATAAACTACAATTCCTAGAATTCCATAGCACTGAGCCATGGCAGTTAAAGTGGTGTCAAACTGGATTATTTATTCAGTGAGATACACCCATAGAGAAGAGATGTACAAACGTATATATGATGGTGAGATAGTAGAAAGGAAGAAAGTTTTCACTCTAGTATTTCTCTAATAATGCTGCACTGATGTCACCCACTGTAGCTAAATGATGAGAGATGCAGGACAGATAAAAGTAACTACTACATCACACAGCACAAGCTGTGAAATTAACTGCCACAAGATGTAGTAATGGCCGCCAACTTGGACAGCTTTAAAATGGATTGGATAAATTCATGAAGGATGGAAACATCAGTAGCTACTAGTCACTGTGATACTAGCTACTAGGAGGGATATGTATACTCTTCAGTAGCACAGACATTGTATATCAGTTGCTGGAGATAGAGGATGCAGATGCACTAATGTTCAACTAATGGCTTCCCATAGACAAGAGACTTATGTAAACACAAGGTTGGAGCAGACTGAATCTTGGTATGATCCAATGTGGCTTATCTTATAGTCTTATGTTTATTGATGAAGTGATGAACAGAATCAGAACTGATATTATGATCCGAGTAGAAGAAAAGGCAAGAAGCTAATCTTAATTATATATTTCGAAAGTTTTGAAGTAGAACCCACACATACTTGTAGTTTAGCTCCCTGATAAAAATTAAATGTTCATCTTTATTAAATTATCTTCTTTGAAAAGGAGCTACACTGACATTTCAAGGCACATATCACTCCAGTTTTAATCTCTGATAAATGTACCCTACTTTGCTTTTTAAAAATATGGATATGATAAATTATATATCCTGATTTTTAGGGAGGAAATCCCTGAAGACCTCTTCATCTGTTAGCAGGTACTCAAGCCTCCCACCAGCGTTAATAGAAACCAAGACATGTATGTCAAGGGGCAGAGTGGAGTTAAATGTAGAGAGGCTCTCTTAATTAGAATATTTTAATAAAAAATTACATTGACATTTGTGCAGTGGAAGCTAAAAATAGTGTTTCATTGCTTTCGACAGATCTAGGACTTCATCTTAAAATGGAGCAGAACTTACTTGGGCAAAGCTTGCTTAGGCAAATATATATATTTGTGAACTACATGGAGACAATGTTAAGTTAAAACTCATTATTCTTTGAGGGATAAACTGACTCTATATTTAAGAAACAAAAACATTGATAGGGCTGAGAAAGATTCGTTCCCAATAATTCAATTTTGTAAAGCTAAGTGGTTTAAGGAGGGGGTTCATTGATATTGAAAAGCATGGATGATTGAATAACGGTAACAACTAATAAACTTAGTCTAAATCGATAGTTTAGAAACTCTTCAGAGGGACTTTATAGATTTAAAATGAATACAAGTTTAAGTTTTGAAAATCCGACGATAAGGATGTATAAATCACAAATTAGAATTATGGGCTAAGGAAGTAATTGATTGTTAAGAAAACTTTTGTAGGATTATATATGAGATAATGTATAATCGTGAGAATCATGTAAATAGCTGTTTCATTTTTTTCTTTTTTTTAACTTACTAAAATAAAATAAATATAACTTAAAAAAAAAACAAATTAAACATAGGATTCAAGGCAGCTTGCAGCTCAAAGTAAATACAGCTAAAAAAAACCCCAAAAACTCATTATTGTGCTCATTTCACACACTTTAGTACTGCTTTAGTACTTTGAGCTTTCCAAAGCACAAAGTGTATTTGCTTGTCTCAATATCTGCAATTTAAATATTTGCGTGTAAAGGTGAACCTCTCAAACACAGCTTACTTTCTGTTCTCTGCTCTGAGACTGAATTCAAAGATCAAAGGGAGTGGGTATATACAGTGCACATGTGTCATATGTGGGCGCAATGTATACGGCTTTCAGCATATGCTGTAAGCTGCACCGGAAGAAGCAGCACCACATGCCAGAAAGAGTAATGGCATGTGTGCCCATGGCATGCCACTGCATGCCGCCACGTGCACGAGCCCCATTGTATTTTATGGAGCTCATATGTGAGATTTCCCTATTGCGGGGAGTCTGGAACAGATCCCCCATGTAAGGGAAGGGGCCACTCTATAAATAGAGAGAGTTAGTTGCTGGTAGCGCCTCCCCCAAACAGGCTCAGTGACTCAGAAGGAGCCCCGTCCCCCTCAAGCCATGTGCTCAGGAATAGTCCAGGGCCAAAAGCAGACAAAAGCCCCCAAAAAGTCACTTTAAAAAAGTGAAAAAGAAAAGAAAAACCCATCACTGTTTTTCACTGTTTGTTTTTTTTTTAAAAAAAGGTCCTATTGCAAAACAAGCCGAATACATTGAGATCATTCTACTTGGTGACAGATCATGAAATGCCTCATTGGAAAAGGGAATAATTCTGAGAAAAGTTGGAGGCATCTGGAGAAAAGAAACTGCGTTATAGTTTGATTGTCTAAATAAATTAGGGATGTGAAAAGTGTGGCTTGCACTTTTGTGGCCTCCCAAGTGTCAGTGTTTGTGGAGAAAAATGAAAATGCCCCTTGAGGGGGTGTGAGGAAAAAATTCTACGTGATTTTGCTCCCTGGCCTTTTAAAAAAAACAGGAAGTGAGTTGGATGTTGACTTCCAAGCTATTTCCTTAGGGGGGAAAAATCCTCCCCGACCCTAAATGACCTAGAAAAGGGTAAAGACATGGAAGAATTGCCCATCATTATCTAGGAGCTGTTTGAGGGCAACAGTTGCATATTTTACAGATGGTTAAGAAGAGGCAGAATTACATCAGGCTAGCAACAGCCAATCAGGAAAAAGCTAGCTACAGCCAATCAGAAGTCAGCTGGCGACAGCCAATGGAATGTTGGCTGGTAAGAGGAGAAGAATTCAGCTGGTGACACTTGGAGTCAAATAGGGTTTTGGTTTCAGACAATTAGGGTCTGGTTGTGTGAAAGTCCAGAGCTTAGGGACTGTGAGAGCTAGAGTTTGGAAGGGAATGACTCAGCTCTAGAACATGGCCTGATAGGGAACAAGTTCATAAGTGAGGGACTTGGTTCTAATACAGCACTCCAAGTGAGGGAGTTGCTGGTCTGATCTCCTGAGGGATGGGGTTAGCCTGAGGGATAGTATAGAAATAAGGTCAGAAGGATAACAGTAAATGAAGATGGTGTGAGGGTCCTAATTGGGAGTACAGTGGTACCCCGGGATACGAAATACCCACGTTACGAAATTTCCGGGATACGAAAAAATCCCATAGGAAATAACTGTTCCGGGTTACGAAGGTTATTTCGGGTTACGAAGAAAATTTTGGTGCTTTTCGGCGCTATTTCACACGAAATCGCGGCTTTTCCCCATTAGCGCCTATGGGTTTTCGGCTTGCGAAGGCTTTTCGGGTTACGAAAGCGGCGGCGGAACGAATTAATTTCGTAACCCGAGGTACCACTGTAACTGGAGTTATCTAGAAGGACAGCAACAAAGTATAACTAAGTTCAACAAGGGAAAGGAAGCGGGTTCTGCGACGACTAGAGCGCAACTGGCGAAGACACCAGCACTTAGCTGAAAAGGCACTCCTAGACTCTCACTTGAAGGCCTACGGAGTGGCAATAAGTGCAGCAAAGAATTCGTTCTATGCTGCACGTATTGCATCCGCGGAGTCGCGTCCGGCAGAGCTGTTCAGGGTAGTGAGGGAGCTTACTCAGCTGCCCTCCTCCCTGAACCCTATTTTGGAACCATCCAAGGCCTGCTGTGACAAATTTAACAACTTCTTCACGGATAAAATCTCTCGGATAAGAGCTGATCTCGACGCCAGGATCCAGAGTAGAGGTCTCCAGAGCTTCTGTGGACTTTGTTGTACTGGATCACTTTGAGTCTGTGAGTACTGAGGAAGTGGACAAGATTCTTCGAAGTGTTAGGAAGACAATGTGCTCTCTCGATCCATGTTCCTCTTGGCTAGCAGCTCAGGGGGGGACAGTCGTAACTACCATGTTACTCCGCATAATTAATTCATCTTTTAGGGAAGGGCGATTTCCATCCAGCTTGAAATTGGCCACTGTAAAACCGCTGCTAAAAAAGCCCTCCCTAGACCCCCTGATTCGAAGTAATTATCAGCCTGTTTTGCTGCTGCCTTTCTTGGGGAAGGTGATCGAGAGGGCAGTTGCAATCCAGCTTCAATCAGTCTTGGATGATACAGATTTTCTAGACCCATTTCAAACTGGCTTCCGGGTGGGCTATGGAGTTGAGACTGCCATGGTCACCCTGGTCGATGATCTCCGTCTGGGCATGGACAGGGATAGCATGTCCCTGTTAATGCTCTTAGTCATCTCAGCAGCTTTCGATACCATTGACCATGGTATCCTTCTGGAATGCCTGAGGGAGTTGGGTATTGGTGGCACTGCACTCCAGTGGTTCCGTTCCTACCTCTCGGGTAGATTCCAGATGGTGGAGCTGGGGGACGTGTGCTCCGATAAGAGGGCACTTACATCTGGTGTCCCTCAAGGAGCTATTCTGTTCCCCCATGCTATTTAACATTTACATGAAACCGCTGGGTGAGATCATCCGGAGACATGGGGCGCGGTGTTATCAGTACGCTGATGACACCCAAATATGTTTCTCTCTGTCTCCGACTGATGCAGTGACCAGGGATGGCATCTCTCCTCTAGATGCCTGTCTGGAGTCAGTAATGGGCTGGATGAGGGAAAACAGACTCAGCTTGAATCCAGAGAAAACGGAAGTACTCGTGCTAGGTTCCCCTGGCCCGGGGATGGAGATTTGTCCACCTGTCCTGAATGGGGTCACGCTTCCCCTGAAAGACTCAGTTTGCAGTCTGGGGGTGCTTCTGGACTCGTCACTCCACCTTACATCTCAGGTGGATGAGACAGTCAGGAGCACTTGTTATCAGCTTTGGCTGATACGCCAGCTGCAACCCTTCCTGGGCCAGGGGGACCTTGAAACGATGGTACATGCACTGGTAACCTCTCGGTTGGATTTCTGTAACGCGCTCTACATGGGGCAACCCTTGTACCAAACTCGGAAGCTTCAATTAGTGCAGAATATAGCAGCTAGGTTAGTCACTGGATGCTCCAGGACTAGCCACATAACACCTATTTTGCAAGATCTTCATTGGCTGCCCATTCGCTTCTGAGTCCAATACAAGGTGTTGGTTATTACCTATAATGGCTTGGGCCCAGGGTACTTGGAGGACTGCCTCTCCCCATATAATCCGCCTCACTCTCTCCGATCGGCCGGGAAGCAATTGTTGAGGGTTCCTGATACGAAGTACACCGTGACTGCACAGAAGGCGTTTTCCAACTCGGCCCCGCAGCTTTGGAACTCTCTTCCCAGCAAGCTCCACTCGGTTACCTCCCTTGACCAGTTCAGGAAGAAGCTGAAGACCTTCCTCTTCCAACAGGCTTTCCCCCAGACGCTGTGATTTCTGCTCTCTCCCCGTTACACTAGCATTTTAAGCTAGTTATTGTTGTGGTTTTTAACCTTGTAATTTTTATCTTGTTTTTAATACTCTGATGTATTGTCATGGATTTTTTATGTGGTTGCTGTTTATAAATTTGTACATTGTGTAGTACCTTTGTTGTAACCCGCTTTGATCTCTTTGGAAAAGCGGGCTATAAATAAACAGTATCATCATCATCGTCATCATCATCATCATCAAGTGAAACAAAAAAAGTGAATGTACCAACTGAACAAGTGAAACATTGTTTTTCAAATAAATTTTTATTGTGAATTACTTACAAGATTGCCTGGGTCTGAAATAAATAACAACGCAACTTGGTATCATCCTAAAGGAATTCTAAAAAGGGAAAATAAGCAGTTTTCGTGGTTCTCCTCACATTCCTCCAAGGGGAAATGTGGCCTCCTAGCCCCTGACAGTTACTCACACTTTATATCAACCACAGTCCGGGCAACTAGACAAAAGTTGATTGCTACACAGCTGATAGCAGACACTAGCAGCTAATGAATGAGCAAAATCACAGAGCGGCTTACAGTACAGCAATCACTTTACTAAACACAAGCCTTAAGTCCCAAAAAGAGATAATTCACAAGCTTCGGGTTCAGCAAGAGAATTTGGCAATCTCCAAGCCAGGTAAACTGTATCAACAGATTCAACAAGCAGAATTCAGGAGCCAAGTAGGCCAGATAATTTCCAGCAACTCTTGGAGGGCAGGGCAAGGAATTTATAGATCAGCAGCTCAATGCATCTGCTACTTAATTGTTGCTTACTATAAATCCTCTGAGGTAGGAGTAAGTTATACTCTATATCTGAATGGGGAGGACTCTCTGCCAGAGCTGGTACTGCACTCTGGTCTTCATATGAGAAAGGTGGCTCTGGAACTCCTCTTACTCTGGTTCAGCAGCAGGTCCTGGCAAGTCCACTGCTTTAGTCTCTGAGTCAGAGTCCATGCCTATGTGCTGAAAGCAGGGCATGACATACTTGAGTTTGTAAGACACTGCTGTTAAAATGTTCTCTTAGAGGTATCTCAGTTGTATGGTCATTAAGTCAAAGCTCTCCTGATGACAAAGAACAACAAGAAATCCCTGACAACCAGCCAGATCATGAAAGGTATGTTTACTGCATAGCTTGGATCTGAAGATTTCAGGTACAACCCATAAAACATGTTTTAACCTTTTTTTAAAAAAATAGAACAGTTCAATAAAATTAAAGTAAAACCCACATTCCAATAATGAACAACCAAGTTTTATCTTGATCTTGAAATCCAGCTAATGATAGGGCCAGTTGGACTACCAAAAGAAAATACTGCACAGCTGGTGCACTACAGCTGAGAAGGACCTCTCCCATATCTCTACATGGAGATGTATCCCCATCTTTCTAGTGCCCCACAGGTACTAAATAGATGTGGGAACTGGAAGGTATATCCTTCTGGATTCCTGCCAGATGGGAGAATACTAAGATTAAACATCCATGTGGGTATGATGTTTGAGGTATGTCTTCCTTTCTCTATAATGGAATAAAGGAATTCTGGACAAAGGCAGGATTTCAGAAAGGGGCAGAAGGTTTGAGCTTTCATTTGTCACACCTTTCCAGCCACTTGCAACCCCTTCACTAGGCTATCTGTCTCAGGATCAGTTGCTGCTATCTGTTGTGAAGTCAGCTTTGGCTTATGGAAACCCAGTGAATGAGAGACACCCCCCACCACCACCACCACAAGAATCCTGCTTAGCACAGCTCAGGTTTGCCAACTCAGGGCCATGGTTGTCTTGATTGAATCAAAACAGATATACTGCAGTCTTCCGCTTTTCATATTGTCTTACAATTCAACAAGCATTGTCATCTTTTCCAATAAGTCATGCAATCTCATGATATGTCCAAACTACAATAACCTTAGTTTAATAATTTTGGATTCTAGTGAGAGTTCAGGCCTGATTTTTTTAGAACTCCTATATTTGTTTGTTTCCTTGTTTGGGGAATTAGAAGTTCATGCTGTTGGTAGAAATTGGAACCAGTTCCAGAAAAAACATCTAGGAAGAGGACTGCAAAGGAAAAGTAGCAAATTGAAATCTGCTAAATATCATCTGCTAGAATGGTGGTCTTAAAGTTCAGTCTCCAGAATCTGACTTCTCTCAGGCCCAGCTATATTAGTGATGCAATTATTTGCTAATTTTCTTCTCAAGGGAAGCAACAAGTAATTTTGGTATCTAACTTCCCACTATGGGAAAGTCTCTGAAAAGTAAGGGGGTTATTCTGCACAAAATTCAAATGATGTACTTTTGTGCAGAAAGCAGTACTTTCTCTGCTGAGAAAGCATTCTCATTATTAATTATATTGTATTATCATTTATTTTAATATTCATTTTCATAGCAAAAAATGTTTTCTGCACAAAAATCCACATGTGCATTCTGCACAAAATAAGTCCCAAATGACAAAGGTTCTCCTCAGTCCATGTGCCTGTAAAAATGAGGCTGGATTCTGCTTGGCTATGAAGCCTTCACTTTCTCTAGCACACATAATCCTTGAAATTAGATAAATACAGAAACAGCATTCAGCAGGACAATGATTTGAGACAAATTATACCATTTGTGACTGAACACACTGTGTATACTTACTTTGAGAAAATCATCACAGAGCCTATGAAGGCTCTGTGATGATTTTCTCAAAGTAAGTAGCTGTTTGGACATTCAAAGTAATTGATTAAGACTCCCTAAGAGCTGGGGTCTGCACACACAATTTAAAAAAAAAACATTAGTTTATCTTATCAGAGTTGAAGTTACTGCTATGTTAGATTTCCCCAAATGAATTAATCAAAACAACTTGGTTTCAAAGATTTCTCAGACCTTCCTGTTCACCACTGAAGTTTCTTAATCAAAATGGAACAGGGTGGAAGGAAAAACAACAGACGGGTAGTGTATTGGGCAGCCATACATTACTGTGGTTTCTTGAAAATGTTACAATGGTACAGATGAATTTTCAAAAATGAATTTCTTTCTTTTAAAAGCACAAACTAAGTATCAGTTTCCCCGGCAGCTCAAAATGTGGTGTGTTTAATTTGAGGTAAGCACTTGTGAAGTTCAAAGATATAGCCATGTTAGTCTGTACAATCAGTATTAGAGAGATCTTGTAGCACCTTTGAGACTAAAAGAAAGAAGTTGGTAGCATGAGCTTTCTAATTGCCCCCAAATGCCCCCCCCAATGGATACTCTATTTATCAGCCTCAGAAGGATGCTAGGCTGAACTGATCCTGACACATGGGACTGAACTCACAACCTTGTGGTTTATGAGTGAGTGACTGCAGTACCAGCATTTAACCATTGTGCCACCAGGGCCCCTAATAAGGATTTGTAAATAATTATAATAATGATCTGGGAGCAAATAATCAAATATCATTCCCTTCCCTAATACAGAAATAAAGTTGTTAATATATCCAACAATGTTCAGGCCAAATCTGTGAAAGTTGTAGAGGAAGGAGGAGTTCATCTTATGGATATCATTTTGCTTTCAGATAGCCACTGCAGAAATCACAGAGCTACCACAAGCATTTATAAATTATGTTCTCCAGTCTGTCAGAATAAAAGAAGGTCTGTAGAGAAATCTAAACTTGAGTCTGTAATGAACAAGTCAGCAATTTCAACCTAGTCAAATGCACTTTAAGCTGGCCTATCCAATATTGAAAATAAATTTCCATTAGTTTGTAACAAGCCATGACTATGCTCTGGAAATGCAGCTTGTCTTGTGCAAGAAGGAAGCTTGACTTTTTGTTCTATAAGAGCCCTGCATGCACAATCTATCCTAGCTGCAAATAAGATTGGTTCTTTGAGTGATTCACAGGAATGCAGTCTGTTATCTGGTGCAGAGAGTGCATCTGAATTTGCTATCTGCTATCAGCTATGTACTTTTCTTGACCCTTGCTCTGCAAGCTTTGAAGGCTTCTTTTTAGTCCAACTATGCTGAGTGAAAAGTGTTTATAGCACTGCTCTACACTTCTTTATTTATATTTTGCTTTATTGTACTGCTGAAGCTTTATTTAGCATCACTGCTGTACTAGACAATACTAGCCACACGAATTACAGGATCATAGCCCAGAGCATAGCAATATTATAACTGAAACACAAGTTGGGGAGAGGGATGCCATTATCCTTAAGGATAATGGCTAATGGCATGGAAAACTTTGTGGCAACAACAACAACAACAACAACAACAACAACAAAAAACAAAGAAGGAAAAACTAGGGTATTCCAGACATTGATTTGTTAAGTAAATTGCATTTACTTAATGAGAAAAAGAAGAGATCATAAAGAGGAGAAATGGAGAGATGTGTTTGTGCTATGTACAGGAACAGCATGTCAGAAGCCATGTGAAGCTTAATGATATATTCATTGTTATATCAGAACCACACTGAACAGCTATGACATTGACATGCAAATGTCCCATACCTGCCCATGACTTAAAAACTGCTGCTGAGTACCTAGACAAAATGAGTCCTTTTCAGAACTGAGCTGTGTAATCACAAAGGAAAGGGCTTCACATATAGCATTACTCTGCTTTGGCTGTCTCTTTTAAAGAGATGCACTGGACATCTGCTTTGCTTTGTGTGTGTTTGTGTGTTCTGCTGCTTAATGTAAATAATTTCTCAGCTTCTGTTGAATGTTTCACCAGAGGTCCTTCACTGTGGTTGTTATGATCATTTATATAAGGATAAAGGAAATACTTCTCTACAAAGTGCACAGTTAAACAAGATAATTTGCTGCCACAACTCATAATGATAGTTTCCAACACAGATATCTTTTAAAGTGGGAATGAACAAATTCATGGAGAATGGTATCAAAAGCTACCAGGATATGATGGATATATATTCTTTCCAGTTTCAGAGGCAGCTTTTTATGACTAGTTGCTAAAGAATATGAAAATGAAGGTGCTCTTATCCTGTTTATGGGCTTCCCATAAGTATTTGACTGGCCATTATGGAACAGGATGTGACCTAGACAGGCCACCATCTGATCCAATACCTCTCTTCATATGGGCAGGGAGGGGGAGAGATATTGGCTTGGGCATTAGGATTACAATATTTTTACTTATATGCGTTACATGCCATCCTAAAATCTGATAAACTGAAGAGTGGTATAGAAATTCTTTCATTAAATTCCATGAAATATCTAGGAAACTATAGGAGATGCAAATACTTGGCTCCAGTAAGAGAAGGAGAAGATAGTGATAACATATGACTAAGGCTGACACAAATGTGCCTACCAGGGTTTCCAAGAGTGGGGGCAGCAAATCCATTTTCAGATTTACACTCACCCCCCCCCCCAGTAATGCTGAGAGGTACAGGAGATCTTTCATTGCAGGGTCCTATCTCTTTAGAAGTTGGTGCTAGAGAACTCTTGTACAACTTGGAGTAGATGGAGGAAAAGTGAATGCAAAATAAAGACTGGATTCACCTGTTATGCCCAAGATTGTAAGGGCAACCTGTTTATCCTGAGAGCGTGTAATGAAAACCTCTCCCTCCATGGACCTATTCACAGCAAGGCTGAGAAAGACATTGAGACACCAAATTTAGTTTTAAACACCATGCATGTAACATTTATTAAACCACACAAGTAACACAAACATTGATTATCAAGAGCTCTTTCACTCACGCATTCATACAATACTCACACACACTTTCCTTCCTTACAATCTTGGGCATAACACACCATCCATAATGAAATGATCCATCAGCTGCCCCTGGTGCCCAAAGAATGGGACAAAGAAAGATGGAAAGAAAGAAACCAACTTTGATTAGAAAAACTTAAATGTAAGAACTAAAATAAACCTTCAAGCTGGTTTTAAAAACAGCAAAGATGTGAAAGAGTGGGGGCAGTTTAATAGTGGTTAAACAAATGAAAAAATCCATATCCAACCTGATTCTGAAGATTCAGGACAACTAATGTGTTTAAATTATACAAGCAAACTAGGTTATATCACTACCAGGTGCCTAATCAAAATATCAACATCAAGGGTCACTGTGACACCCTGACACCTATAATGTTATTTCATCTGAAAAGCTGAAATTCTGGCAGAACTCTGGTTGACAAAGGATGGCTGAGGCTGAAAATTTCCAAGGGAACAGATAATGTCCTGGCCTCACTGACCACAAAGGCCAGCATAGCAGGTGGCATCTTTGCAAGCCAGCTACTGTGAATTGTGTTTTTGGCCTGGATAGATTCTCTTGAAAGGAGAGCAGGGAAAGAATATCTCAAACTTTTTTGGTGCCCTCCCAAAAATATCACTTAAATAAAAATATCAGCTAATATCCAAAGTTACTTTATATCTCATTCTGAGCTCTGCATGATATGATGCAAAATGTTACTAAGGTCACATAGTCTTCATACAGGGGGCTCAAATGAAATGCCGTTCTTAAAGAATAACATAGGTCAAACTTTATCCCCACAATTTGAAAGAAGTTCCAAATCAAGGACAAATTATTTTCTCACTCCACTTGAGTTTCAGTTTGTTGAAATGAGTTTAGATAAATATAAAGTTGAGTTCGTGATGTAAATGTCAAATTGTCTCCTAATCACATGCAAGAATGAGAAACTAGTTTCTCTCCTTGCACACAGGATGGCAAATTATCCTATCCTTTCCAGCAAGAATTTTCACATTTGGGAGAATGATTTTTGTGCAACTGACTCCGCTATGCAGTTATGTAAAACTGATTGTTAAGTAACTGAGAGTTAATTGCAAAAAACTATTATATTTCCCATAAGTCCTCTTCATCAACCAGCCGGTCCTTCTATGCTTGCTGTGTGGGTGTGCTTTGGCTCACAAAGTGTTTTGTAGAGATATCTTTTTTGCACAAATTTGAAAAACCTCATCAAAAATCAAAGCAATGGAGGAACGAAGTTTCAAAAATAAGGGCAGTTTCTCACCAGGCTGTTTGTTAATTCATCTATCAGAGGGTTCTGCTAATGGAACAGGAGAAGAGGTCAATTCCCCCTCTTCTCTGAAACCCTCTGCCCTACTCCAAAGGGTTCAGTGACTCTTCAAAATGATATAGAAGGTGATGGAGAGCAGCTTTCTTTGTGGAGAACCCAGCACTGCTCTGCACAGAACTGGCCAGGACCTAATATGTGTTCTGAGGGATGGAGTCTCCTGGCACAGACTTTTTCACTGAGCAGTGTCCCACATGATCCACTTCTAAGAATCTGACTGAGCCATTTCAAGCTTGGTCAGATCTGAAAAAATACATATTGGCTCTTTCTCTGATGAAGAACTTCTATAGCAGGAAAAATGTGTTTCTATATACCTCACTTAGTTCTTGAGAGCAAGGATGACTGCTTCCCAGCTCTGTTCACTGAGGCTCCCCAGAGCAGTGGCATGACCCTTCTCATGGTAGGGTGAGCACCTTGACTTCCACAACCTGAGCTGTAACAGCCAGCCTTGACCAAAACAGAGGAAGCAAGGGATGTTAGCAGCTAATCTAGGTCCAGTTGGGAATAAGAAGCACAGACCTGAAACACAGAACACAGTTCCTTACAAAAGGAACAATCAGACTGAGTGAATGCTACGAATTACTACAAGTTATCCATCTGAAGCATTTTAAGAAAAGCCAAGAGTTTTAATGAGATTAATCAGATATTTTCTCAGGTAGGTTACACCTCCACCTCTGCTTCTCTCCCTTGTTCATTCCAGCTCCAGCATGTATTTATGGTGAACATAAGTCAGTATAACCCTCCAGTGTGGAATTTGATGATCTTCTGCAGTAACAGAAACTGAGAGCTTAAGGTATAACAGGGTTACACAGTCAGCTTTTCTCATTTATTAAGAGCCCAACAGCATTTCCTTAATGTAACATATGTTTTACCTCAATTAACTTACTTTGCAAACTTTTATGCTCTCTCTCTTTATCTTTGTATAGGTTCTGCTTAAGGGATCTACTTATGGTACTTTTCTTTTTACTGTTCCTGATTTGAGACCCTATCCTCCCTCCTTCCCTCAAGGCATATTCTTGACATGTATCATCCTTCAACCTTCCAGGTAGTAAGTTACACACACAAATGTTTGCTCATTTCAGCCTGGCTTTCTTAGCCTCTCCAGAATTGTGGGATACTTTACATGGGTCGGAAAGCAATAAATTAAATGCTTATGAAACTGTTCGGAGATTTCCAAATGAAAATGAGTGTTTTAGGGTCCCCATTTACAAGCACATTAACTCTATGCCTCCAGTAACTAGGAGAAGCCATTTGAAAAGATCACTGCATCTCAACCTTAAGGCTCACTCTATGAGCAAATGGAAATTTTGATGGGGAAAGTCTTATGGCATGGCACCATGCTATTAATTCAAACATTTTGAATCAGGATATCCAAATGAACACTGCTTACGCAGACAGATGTGGGGTTCTGGACCAATCCGGTCAGAAAATTTTGGTGGCTATAGTAAAAAAAGTAACTTTTCCCATTTCTAATCATAACATAAAGTCAACATAAAGTGTCTTAAATCCAATTGTTAATTCCAACTACATTTAGATGCATTGAATCAATGGCATTTATTTAAATATTATTTTGTTGTTGTGTGTCTTCAAGTTGTTGTTTCTAACTTATGGCAACCCTAAGGTGAACTTACCACAGGGTTTTCTTGGCAAGTTTTTTCACAGAGAATTTGCCATTGACCATCCTCTGCAGCTGACAGTGTGCGGCTTGCCCAAGGTCACCCAGTGGGTTTACATGGCTGAACTGGGATTTCATTTGTTCTCCAGAGTCATGGTCCTATGCTCAAACTACTACACCATGCTGGTTCATTTTAATATTGTTTTCCTAAGTTCCTATGGATTCAATGAGCCTACTGCATTTGCGATTAACTATTGCATTTGGGTCCATGTTGTCATCTTTGGAAAACTACAGAAGACAATGTTTTCCCCTTCTTCAAAAGTTCCAGTGGTTTCAGATAACTGCATGCCAGTGTCTGACTTATGGCCAATCCTTTTAGGATCAGGTGATGGGATTTAATGAGACCAAAAAGGATTGAGGGCAGGAATTGAGATGTGCCACAGTGAAAAAGTCAAGGTTTTACTGAGGAAAGCATCAGAAACAGGTTGTATTGTGAAAGCAATCCATATACTCAAAGCCAAATGTACTAATATAAAATACCTGAAAACTGTTCGCAGAAGCCTTGGATCAAGACAAAGGAATGAAGGAGGCTTTAGATGATGAAACAATCCAGTATTGTTTACTCTGTCTAGAGATGTACAAATCTGGGAAGCTTAGTCTTGTTGAGGTTCTTATTTTTCCAGCACCAAGCTTGTTCTGTCTGGCAACCACATCAGATTATGAGCTTCCCTTGCTGCACAGAAATTCATACTTTGTATGCATGCTTGGGTTATCAAATTGTGTGTGTTTATTTGAATATTTTTTTCAAATGTATGCATTTTGTATGTGTTTTTCCTTTAAACAGAGTGTTTGTGAACATCTTTCAAAATTATGAATGTTTCTTTGGAATTTTAAAACATGCACATCATCATTGAATGCATCTTTCTTTTTACCTTTGCACCTTCCTACAGTATTCTCTAGAAGTTGAACCATTCTAGCAATTTCTTATGATAACTGCTTCACAGAAAGATTTTTTGCATAATAGTGACAGGTAGAAGCTCCTGTGTTGGTGGGACTGTTCCTGGTTTTAGTCTGAAGTTTAAATTAAATACTTAAGATTGTGAACCTATTCTTTTCAAGCTTGTGGATTCACTGCTTCATTGACATTGGAACCACTAGCCATTGCTACACAGGGTCAGTGTTCAGTGGTATGAAGAGAAGATAAAATGGCCTTGCGTGTGTGTGACCATCCCCATCCTCTGAAGCCATTTTTGCTTTGATAAATCCATAAGGAACAGAGTGTCATATGAAGAGTCCTATTTACAGTTAGCCGTCCACATTTGCAGCTTTGACTTTTGAAGATTTGATTATTTATTTATTTATTTATTTATTTATTTATTTATTTATTATTAATCTTTATTTATAAAGCGCTGTAAATTTAAACAGCGCTGTACATACAATCTTTTTAATTGGACGGTTCCCTGCCCTCAGGCTTACAATCTAAAAAATTTGCAATTTTGATTAACATGTTGTCTCTAAGAATCTCTAGGTCCTGCAATGCAACTCTGCTAGATGTTGACCATTGAGTTGTGCTGGAGATCCTAGAACATCTGAGAGAAAACACTTTTCTAGGCATTTGTATGTCCTCCAGCATGAGTCCGTGATCAATTTTTGGCAGATGTTGACCATAGAGCTGCACTGGAGGACCTGGAGATTATTGGAGAGGTGTTCTCTCAGGTAAAGAGAATAGTGTTTTTGATTTGTGGTTTACCCATATTCATGGAGGTCCTTCACTTCTAACCCCAGTGAATGTGGAAGGACCTTATTCTACCTCCTGAATATCTGCCTTCTTTGAATTACTTGAGAGGATGAAAAAAGCCACCTTGAATCCCATTTTGGGAGACAGGCAAGCTATAAATCCAATAAATGAATAAGAAAAAACAAACTCAACCAAAGTAAGGTCTCTTTCCTATTTGTTACACAGTGCATGACTGTTGATCCCATAATTCTTCTTCTTCTTCTTTAAAATGGTCTTAATCTGATTGCATGTCAGATTTTTCAAGTGAGGCTCCCCTTGCAGCTTAGATACAATTCATAATGTGAACCTGTGACATACTTTAAAAATAATAATATAAGATAAAACAAAGGTTGGGAGGTCTTTTTTATTATTTCAGGGTGTGCAAAAGCAGATGCTTGAAAAGAACGTTTCTGCTTCACTGCTCGGATTTACAGAATACAAAGTGAGAACCTCCTGGGATGTACACACTGACCTCCTGTGCCTTCCTTCCTGCTCTGATTGTCAAGATCTCCTGAAAGAGGACAGATATAACTGAATATATATATATATATATATATATATATATATATATATATATCCCCAGAACAATACAGCAAGCAAGGTCAAAGTAGCAAGATGGCTGCCAGGTGAAGCTAACACACCTGCCAAGAGTTCACCATTTGTCTTCCCAGCTAAGCATTTTGACATGCAGCACTGCATGAAAAGCATAACTTTGCTGGCATTCTTCTCTTGTAAATCATATCTCCTCTAATAAATGTCCCATTCATTCAAAAAAGTTTCTCTTTCACATCCTTTATTCCATTTGTCTGAACAGACAGGGCTATCATGAGACTAACCACATTCCATGTCATAAAAGAACCATTTTGAGCAGTAGAAAGGAAAATCTGAGAATGGATAAAGTCCTACATGTCCAGGCATGGAAACTGGTCATCTCGATGCCATGAAAACAAAGGTGACAGCATGAGAACAGCCTGAAGTTAAATTCAATTAAAGTCCATGCCTGGGCATGCTGAGATTCAGCATTACATATGTTTCTTCTGAGTTCTGTTGCCTATACAAAGACTTCTGTTCCAAACTCCTAAAGAACTCACTGATGAAGCCAATGAAATGCATTTGCTTTACTAGGTTCTTTGTATCAAAGAAGTCAAGGCCCCTTTAGGCATTTACAAAGTGAGTGAGCTCACAAATGGGAGAAGTATGGGAGACTAGGTATGGAAGGAATATCTACAAATATTTGAAAAATTGACAAAAGCAAGTGTGTTTCAAGTGTTAAGGAAACTCTGATTCAAAGAATCCTGGATTGCTGAGAAACTTTGCAATTCAGGACTTTTTTCTCCACAAAATTTGTACATAGTTGCTTTGCACAAAAAACAACAACAGCATTTTCTGTGCCAGAAACAGCTTTTTCTGCACAACAAATATTTCCTGAATTGCAAATGCTGCAGTTACTGACTTATTCTGCACAAAATTCACACACAATTGTTTTGAATAGAAAACAGTACTTTGTGCACTGAAAACGGCTTTTTCTGCACAGAAAATAATATTTCTGCATAGAAATAACACATGCATTTTAAGCACTTTCTCACAGTGGAAAGACAGTTGCTTAATTTTTCTTATTGAAAAATTGCATCCTTAGTGGAGACAAGCTTACTAATTTTACCACCTTCTGATGAGGTTCTTGTTGCCCCTCATATGTAGGGGGTGACCATTCCAGACAGACAGTCCCACTGAACCCAGGACTTTCTTGCGAGTAAACATATGAATCAAATTGTTTTTAAATAAATGTTTCCTTGCATTGTATGTTAAATACAACACAGGAAGACTTTCACACAGACACACATACTCTTCTTGTATATGCATAATGCCCAAGGCATTTCTCCTCCCAGACCCTAAAGCACAACCAACCAACCAACCAACCAACCAAATTATATTGCTCAAAGTATCAAGTAGAATAGTCCACAAATGATATCCTATTTAACTTCTAATTGGGGGAAAAAAGAAAAGCCTCTTGTTCTTATTATTCCAAATCATTACACAAATGTGTCTTTTCTCAGTGAAGTAATTGTCTAACTGCTTTCCTCCCTTCTCCTCATATCCAGTTCAGAAGTCGGATATTTGTTGTTAACTACCTTTGAGTTGATCCTGACTTATGGCAATCCTGTGGATGAGACACTTCCAGAACTCCCCATTCTCCACTATTATACTTAGATCCTGCAAATTCATATTTGTGACCTCCTTATTAGAGTCCAACCATCTAGTATGTGGTCAACCTCTCTTTCTATATATCTATATATATCTACCCTTCCTAGCATTAATAACTTTTTGGATGAGTTATGCCTTCTCATGATGTGGCCAAGGTATGCCAGTCTCAATTTAATCATCTTGTCTTCCAGGGAGATTTCATGCTTGATCTGTTTTAGGACCCATTTGTTTGTCTTTTTGGCTCTCCACAGTCTCCTCAGCACTCTTCTATAGCACTACATCTCAAATTGATTGATTTTCTTCCTATCTGTTTTCCTCACTGTCCAGCTCTCACATCCATACATAATGATGGGGAATACAATGGTTTGTACAAGTCTAACTTTTGTGCTCAGTTGTATACCTTTACTCTTCATGAACTTTCTAGTTCTTTCATAGCCACCCTTCCCATTCCTAGCTGTCTTCTGAGTTCATGAATGCAGTCCCCATTCTGATCAAAGTTTGATCCAAAGTTTGATCCAAGTGGTAGGAAATTACTTACAAAGTAGTTAAACCTAAAACAACTGGTAACTTGTAATTTGTTACTGTCTCCACTAGCTGGTTGTGTGATATGCAATACCTGCTGAAACCTCCTCTTTTAGACAACCTTTAAAGATACAGGGTCCCACTCCAATTTTCAGTCTGGCAACCCTACTTATATTTGTTTGGTAACTTTGCCTGCCATTTTCTCTGGAGGCCTCAACTATTTTTCTAAATGTTCATCTGAAGTGCTTTAGTTATAGCACTGCTACACATTTGGGGATGGAATGAAAATTTCATTTGCAGGGGTAGAATTTCTTTTGGGGGACCCCATCTAGACGTTACACCCCAATTCAGACATACAACAATTCACACTTGGAACCTAGAAGGTAATACTGAATGGTTAAGATTTTCAATGACTTGGAGACATACTTATCAAATTTGCAGATGGCACCAAATTAGGAGGAGTAGCTAATACCCTAGAGGACAGGATCAAGATTCAAAATGACCTGAACAGACTAGAAAACTGGGCCAAAGCTAACAAAATGAAATTAAACACAGAGAAATGTAAGGTACTGCACTTGGGGTGGAAAAATGAAATGCATAGATATAGGATGGGGGACACCTGGCTGAATGAAACTACATGTGAAAGGGATCTAGGAGTCCAAGTAGGCCATAAGTTGAACATTAGTCAACAGTGCGATGCGGCAGCTAACAAGGCCAATGCGATTTTAGGCTGCATCAATAGAAGTATAGTGTCTAGATCAAGGGAAGTAATAGTGCCACTCTATTCTGCCTTGGTCAGGCCCCACCGATCCTGGAATACTGTGTCCAGTTCTGGGCACCACAATTCAAAAAGGACATTGAGAAACTGGAGCATGTCCAAAGGAGGGCGACTAAAATGGTGAAAGGTCTGGAAACCATGCCCTATGAGGAACAACTTAGGGAGCTGTGTATGTTTAGACTGGAGAAGAGAAGGTTAAGAGGTGATATGATAGCCCTGTTTAAATATTTGGAGGGATGTCATATTGATGAGGGAGCAAACTTGTTTTCTGCTGCTCCAGAGACTAGGACCCGGAACAATGGATGCAAGCTCCAGGAAATGAGATTCCAGCTCAACATTAGGAGGAACTTCCTGACAGTAAGGGCTGTTCGACAGTGGAACAAACTCCCTCGGAGTGTTGTGGAGTCTACTTCCGTAGAGGTCTTTAAACAGAGGCTAGATGGCCATCTGCTGGGGATGCTTTGATTGAGAGTTCCTGCATGGCAGGGGGTTGGACTGGATGGCCCTTGCAGTCTCTTCCAACTCTACGATTCTATGATTCTGCTTAATTCTCCTGATTTTCTAAACCAGTCAACACACTCCAGGCAGGTGCTTTCTTTCCTACTCCTACAACAACGAATATTCCTGAAGGTGGATTGGCATCATTCCATGGGGAAAATTTTGTCTTTCTCATCCTAGTAAACTAGTACCAAATTAGATGCTATTTCTGAATATTATGATTGGAATTCCATATTTTCCCCTTAGAAGGCGATTCCAATTTGGATGGAAATCACATCTTGGAGAATAAAGGCATCTCCCTTTGCCCCAATGCTGTTTCCTTCACTTATATTGCACAGACATTAAATATGTTATTAATGCCACAGGAGAGAACAATTATACTGCTATGAGTTTCTCATCTGTGGCTAATGTCAGCTTGATTTTGGGTTGTGGATGTTCATTGGGGAAATGGAATGGAGTGAAGTATTAACCTGTCTCTCCCATTGTCCCAGTCCAGAGAGGACAACCCCATTACACATGCTAATGAAGAGAGTGAAATGCGCATACACACACACACACACACACACACACACACACACACGATGGTCACAATATCCAGTTCAACCCTCAATGTTGTGATAAAGTTTGAAAAGACAAATACATAGTCTGAACTTCTGAACAGTCAGACACTGCTTAATCTCACCTAACCTCTGCACTCTTTTTCTTCTTTTCTTTTCTTTTCTGTCTCTGTCTTTTTCTTTCTTTGTGATTTGAGATCCAGACATTTGTGAAGACTTTTCCTCAACTCACCTCTCCCACTTTTCCTATTTAAAAACAGCAAGATCCCTCTTCTTATTTTAAGAGTTCAAGGGTCCTACAAGGTGGTGGATGTGGGGTGTCATTAGATGGCTTTGCAGTGCTCTACAAAGTGATAGCCCACAGACTGATGCTAATCCACAAGCCACCAGCTGCCTGTCCATTGACAATTTCCAGGAAAGAATGAAACAATTGTTCCAAATGCACACAGATACAGCACTGGTCCTTGGTAAGTTGGGAGAGGGGGAGACTGCTGATCTGCCACAGCAAGTAGCACTGTCCTAGATTTGTTAAGGAGAAATTAATATTCTGTGTCTGAGTGCAGTTTCCTACATAATGGTTAGGAAACCATAAGGGAAGTCTGCCACCTCATACCTGAAGATGGTACTGCAGATGTAACTATTTATAGGTGGTACTTGTTACTATAGTCACTGGGGTTAGTGGCACTTTTTTTTTTAACCTGAGAGAACATCTTTCTGGGAATCTTTAGGTCTTTCAGTGCAACTCTCTGGTTAACATCTCCAAAAGCTGGTCATAGAATTACACTGGAGGACACACAAAATGCCTAGGTGTTTTTTCTAGGTATCACTAAGTCCTCCAGTGTGACTTTATAGTCAATGTTCAGCAAAGTTGCACTGGAGGAGCTAGGGAGAACATATTAATCAAATCTATGAATAATCAGATCCACGAAAGTCAAAGCTGCAAATGTGGAAGTCTGACCATAGTTATTTTGGACACAAACAAAACCACAGTGATGTTCCTTTTGCAATGGAGCACAATGGGCACCCAACTGTTCCTTTCTATCAGGAAATATTGAGAAATATTGTTTGCCATTCCTCGTTGTTTGGACCGTGGAATGTTAGTAAGAATCTCTTTTTTATATGAGGTGGTGGCATAGAAATAATCTAGTTTTAACTTTTGAACAATTTGCAGGACTTTTCTACTAAACTCTTCCCTTCTATGTTGTTTGTTAGCAGAGGAATGTGAGAATGGCAGAAGGGCATCAGCAAGACCTTCTGGAGAGTTGCTTAAGCATTGTATATACATGGATGAAATGGAAGTAAGAAGAGAACAGCTTTCTGACACAGAAATCTTGTTTTTAAAGGTTTTCTTATTATATATCTCCCCTCTACCTGGCCAACTCATCAGATAAAAGGAAGTAAAAATGTAAAAACCTCGTACTTAGACAACAGCATCCTTCTCAATGAGAACTGTCACCAAACATAATAAGAATACAATAATGCAATTAATTACTCTTGGAAGGGTAGCAAGCAGAAACAGTTACATCAGAAACTGTGCACTGAAACCTCTGATAGGGGACAGAACAGAGGACTTTTAAGAGTAACATTCCATGCTCTGTTATAGACAGATACAGGTATACAGATTTTATATAATTAAATTAGTTAACCCATAAAAACTAAACTAAACAGAAGATGCACATCCCAAAATTGCCTTATTATCCATGCCAAGTTTCAGGTGTTTAGGTTGCATGGTACTGGAACTATGGCAGATAGAAAAAGGCATAGAGAGAATGAAAGAGAGAGAAGAGAAGGGGAGAGAGAATTTATTTTTTTTTACTATAGATTTATCACTCAGCTGTTTGTATGTAGTGCCACAACATTGAAATCGTGCAAATAGGAAAAGCGGGCACTTTTCTACCCCCTTCTCAGTTCTACACTGATTGGCACTTTTCTAGCCCCTTCACTGGCACCGGTACTTTGCTATCCCCTTCCTAGTTCTATTATTATTATTATTATTATTATTATTATTATTATTATTATTATTATTATTATTCCTGTGATCTGTGGCTTTTAAGATGAATTTCCCAACTTGTCTCTTAAGTCTTTATTGTTATCTTGAACTCTCATTATATAACTTCATTTTCTCTTAGGAAAAGTCATTTGAATCAAAGGTGTGACTGCTAAACATGGCCAAAAACATGCAAAACAAGGGCTGTATCTCCTTTCAATACTTAATTGTGCTGTTTTATGTCAAGATCAATTAGATTTGTTCCTTTTGGCTCTGTTGGTAATGCCATGCCATGCCATATGGAAGGCACAGAGCTTGAAAACAGAGCTGGGACCTTATACTGTTGTGCCAAGAAAGGCAGAACAGCAGTGAACATAAGACTTGGCTTCTGAGAATGAAATATGCAGGCTATGTTTCTCTTTGATGTCCCCTGCTGGCTCATCCATGAATGGCATTAGGGACCTCTGTGGGCCTCTTTTCCTTGCAGGCATAAAGTTCAGTATGCAGCTGAATGACACATCTCATGTTCCAACTGTACACAGAGTGCAAGTCTAGATCCCTTCCTCATGCACATAATTTACTCCTACATATGTTTTCTTATGTTTGGGTAATGTATTGCCATTGCTTGATCTTGTTGCCCAAACAGAACCCTGGCAGATCACAAATGGGAGCTTTTCCAGACACTGGAATAGATGGTGGTCAAATCTTTTTCTGCCAAAATGTGTGAGGATGAAGTTAAAGGCAGAGAATCAGGTCCCCATCTGAAGAAAGGTGTGAATCATACCAGCTCAAGAACAGAAGAAAAATGTGAACAAATCAGAACCAAAGAATGTACTCATAGTGTATGTGTATATGTGTGCATTTGTGTGTACATACATGCATACACACACATATATACACACACACCACAATAAGATTTTAGACCATTTTTAAGTGAGCTTAAGCTCTCTAGCCTGTGTGAAATAGGTGTTTGAGTGCTGGACTAAGACTCTAGAGACTAGGGTTCGAATTCTCATCTTGGCCATGAAACCCAATGGGTAGCCTTGGGTAAGTCACATACACTCAGCCTCAGGGGAAGGCAATGGCAAAACCTCCTCTGAACAAGCCTTGCCAAGAAACCCCCATGATACCTTCACTAAAAGGTCTCCATAAGTAAAAAAAATGACTTGAAGGAACACATCAACAATAAAGAGAGATTCAGAGGCATGCACACACAAAGATGCAGTCACTGAGATTCTACACATGTGCATAACTCTGCACATGGACATACATGTTCTAATATTGCCTGGCAATTCTCAAGTGCTGGGAGGGACCCCTGTTGCTGTTGCATTACTAAGGAAGGGAATGATGGAAGAGATGATTTGGTCCATAAAGAAGCAGGTGGTGTTTGCTTGGTCAGGAAAAAATAAATGACAGTGTATTCTCAAATGGAGTGGTGTTGTCCATTTGTTACCCCCCAGGTTCTTCCCTCCGCTGTCTGTCTTCTTCTTTCCCAAAGTAACAGGTTCAAGAGAAAACCTGAATCATGCATTTTGACTGGTAACTCTTACAGTGGCGGGTTACAGACCCCCATAAAGTAAGCGCTCCGCGCATACTAGGGTTAGTAAGGGCTGTATTAGGGTTAGGAAGGGTCTTACCTTCCTCACGGCCCTTCTCTGTAGTACACGCGGAGCGCGTCGTAAATGGCAGCACCCATCCACATGGATGCCGGCATTTTGACATCTTGGACGCATAGCATCCAGACGTGTCGCGTTGGAACTGACGCCGCGAGGGTGCACTTCGCCCCTCGTGGTGCCACTTCCACGTTTTGAAAAGGAGCACCATTTCGGTGCTCCTTTTTCACTGCGCCGGGAAGCCTCGCAGTCTGGCTGCTGGGGCTTCCCTCCACAGCGAATGGCGGCGGGGGGAAAATGGCCGCTTGAGGGCGGTCTGTAATCCGCCAGTGTTTCCTCTGAAAACACTTATGGTCTTATTTCATAATATACTGGGTACATTAGGGAGATTTGTTTTGTTTGCCTTTTCTTCTTCGGGTTTTATTACATTTTAGCAAACAAACAAACATGTAAGAATCTTTTGGATGTGCTCCTAATGTTACACATTTAATGCTAATAAAACATTGTTCATTTTTCTTTGGTAACCTGAGTAAACCAAAGATCTGGCATACTTTGGTTCCCTCAGGTATGTTTTGCAACCTAATAAATGTTATGAATAAATCAAAACAGATATTTGCAATGGAAGCCATTTGACAAGCATATTATTGAAACAGTTACCAGCAAATGTGCCTTTTAATGACAATGATGGTTTCTTGACAGACATTTCTCTTTCATAAATTGAAAATAAATGGATTAGTTATAACCATTTTTAGTGGCTTACTTTAATTTTCTACAGAAAGTCTAAGTGCTTACTAATAGAAACTTCAACTATTTTCAATTATTTTCAATTTCTGTGATAAAACCATAAAATAGGAAATTAGTTTTTGCACATCTACCTATTTGTTCCTTTCTGAGATGCTTAAAAGTTCTCAGAAATAATGCTTCCTAAATTTGCCTGTTTTATTTTAAAGAATATTCACTGGATTAGATTTTTCTGCTCAGCATGCACAGCCTCATTACCAGAGAAGAAACAACAAATGGCTCAGATTTTGTTAATGAGACTGGGAGATGCAAAATGGATACTTCCATGGAGAATCATGGATCTAGTTAATTTCTTCTCAATCCCAGTTTCCAGAAGTGTTGGTGTAACCCTTAAGAATAGTGTACTCATGAATTCACCATGAGTCAAAGTTGGACTTGAAGGCAGTTAACCACAACAATGGTAATTGTATATAAAGTGGAGAACTTAAAGAAAATCAGATTTTCTCCCAAGGTGCTGAAATTTCCCATAATTTATAGAGGAACTAAACCACTGCTGTTTCAGATCCCAATCAGAAAAGAAATCGGTAGATACAATTTGAATTCTAACTGTTGGTATCAATAAAGTACTGGACTTATTTGCGGGATATAGTTCAGCACCTTGGATATCCCCTTTAAGCAACTGTACCTGCAGTAACGATATCTGTAGAAATAAAAAGGCTTTTTTAAGGTCATGCCGTGGTCAAAGTGTGAAATGGGACTCTAAGTCTTTCAACTAGTTAAAGTGTCCAGAACACTCCCAGTTCATCATACATCATGCCCAGTGATTGGGCGGTATATAAATAAATCCTATTATTATTATTATTATTATTATTATTATTATTATTATTATTATTTAAAAATGCTGGTTAGTGGATGCATTGCATTGCTTTTCATTCCAGAATATGAAATTGTTTCCTAAAGTCTACAAGTAAGAGGAGAGCCAGTATAATGTATTGGTTTGAGTGTTGGATTAGGATTCTAGTAGACCATGTTTCAATCCCTACTCAGCCATGGAAACCCACTAGATTTCTTTGGGAAAGTCATATTCTCTTATCCATAGAAGAAGGCAATGGCAAAATTCCTTTTAATAAATCTCACCAAGAAAACCCTATGATAAGGCCACTGTACGCTGGAGTCAACTTCAAGACATATAACAGCAGCAGCAGCAACAACAACAACAACGAAACTGGGAAAAGGCTAAATAAACATGGATGGTATCTTCAATGTTAATGTAGTGGTGGATCCATTCTGGAGTTCAAAAATGCTGAATCTAGAATCATAGAATCACAGAGCTGGAAGAGACCACAGGGACTATCCTGTCCAACCCCCTGTTGTGCAGAAATACACAAACAGACCACTCCTGATTGAGCCTCTGTTTTAAAATCTCCCAAGAAGGAAACCCCACTACACTGTGAGGCAGTGCATTCCACCATCGAACAGCTCTTAGAACAGTGGTTCCCAACTTTCCTAATGCTGTGACCCTTTAATACAGTTCCTCATGTTGTGGTGACCCAAACCCATGAAATTATTTTTGTTGCTACTTCATAACATTAGGCAGAACTTCCTCGGAGTATAGTGGAATCTCCTTCCCTGGAGGTCTTCAAACAGAGGCTGGATGGCCATCTGTCGGTGATGCTTTGATTTGGATTTCCTACATGGCAAAGGGTTGGCACTTGCGGTCTCTTCCAACTCTATGATTCTATGATAACTGTAATTAAATAGGGTTTTTCCAATAGTCTTAGGTGACCCCCATGAAAGGGTCATTTGACCCCCAAAGGGGTCCTGACCCACAGATTGGGAACCACTGTCTTAGAGCCAGGATGTTCTTCCTAATGTTTAGGTAGAATCTCTTTTCCTGTAGTTTGGGGATCAGGTTCCTAGCTTCTTTAAAGTTCAAACTAAAGCCACAAGCCAATTCACCACCCCACTGATATGAGTGCTATCAGCTGAGGTACCAAAGGTACCAAAGCCTCATGAGCATACAAAGAACACTATTTTGTAATCACACATACAGCACATGTTTAAACCAATGGAACGGTAGTACAGTCATATTCAAAAGATAGTTTCTGTTTCCTGTCTTTCTTTCCTTTTTTAAAAAATGCTATTTTCATTGGAATCAGCACCTTCAGGCTGTTGGAGATCACTGTGTTTCAAAAGGAGATTTTAAATTATTTATAGCATGCAGGATGCAGCATAGAAAGCTATGAGGTCATACTTTGAACTGTCTCAGTCTTTCTGCTTCTTCCTGTGCTGCTTCCAATTCACTGTTATGGGCTTCGTCTTTGAAAGTGAACACTCCTGGCTGCTGCAATTCCTTTCAACAGCTGGGGGAGGGGGGTTGTAAAATAAATTGCAACAAAATGGGTGCATAATTGTTAAGAATTCTTTCACATGTCACAAGATATCACAATTGCAAGTCCCCTGGCTATCACATATAAATAGAACATGAGAGAGAGAAAAGGTTTGGGTTTTGTTTTGTTTTGTTTTGTTTTTTTTAAAGATGGAAGCACAGAGGACCACAAGAGCTGGAGGCAAGCATCTCAGATGGCATTGGGATGGGAGGAAAGAAAGGGAAAAGAGAGAGAGAGAGCAGAGAGTGACTTTGGGCTATCAAATCACACACTGGCTAGTAAAGGGAAAACACATCAAAGGAAAACTAGACAGCTTTTTTTTGGGGGGGGGGGAGTTGGCTTTTTAAAAATATGAGCCATCATGCCCAGAGCCCCCTCAGATCTGCCTGCCTGGCTCAGAGAGAAATAACTAGGAGCTAACACTTTCCTCAGTGCAACTGAAAGAAAGAAATACTGGTGGCAGAAGGGGGGAAAACACCTCCAAAATATAGCCTTATTTTAACCAAGGTTTATCCACAACAGCCGCTTTGAGCATGAAGACCCACCTCTGGAATGAGTAAAGTGGAAGACTCTGCCATTGGCATCACCTGTTGATAGATTAGTAATCCCTCCATACTTGCTCTCCAGCATAGTGATGCCCTGTTCTTCAGGGTTAATTGGCAGGCTGATATGACTTCAGTTCTTTAGGGCTATGAGGCTTGGACACTAGACAAAACACCCTGAGGGCTGTACACTCCGCTGCCTAGGATTCATTAGCAATACAAAAATTGTTGTGCCTGGCTTTAAAGCCTGGCATGTACTTTTGCATTTTGTCCTGGATCCTGATCTCCTCTTATGCCCTCTATCTGTGAAAGGGTGCTGTTTTAATTTGCCCTACATCTGCAGTTTTTTGCAAGATATGTTGCCCCCAGGAAAGCAAATCAGAGCCTGAGGCATGTACTTGTTGACATTTGTTGCTGTTTTTCTAAGGTGACATACAGTTTGTCACCTTGATACTTTGTCATTATTCTTTATTATGCTTTTGTTTAAAGCAAAAATGCACTTAAACTACAGGAAAGACCCTAAATAACTACCAATCCTAATGCCCTCCATGCCATTTCCAGACTTAGGAAAGTTACTTTCCCATATTCTTCTGATCTTCTGGCTCAAAAAGTCTGAGAGTTGTTGTCCAAAAGAGTGACTTTTCAAGCTTAGATTTTTTCCTCCAGAAATAACCTTTCAGAAGCAAAATGAAATTTTGGGAAGTAAAATGTAAAACCACTAGTCTTTAAAAATCACCAAAGACATAACAGCTTATTATCTCATAGTTGTTTGAGTGTTTGTTTATGACTTTGGAGACTATAGTTTGATTCCCAGCTCAGCTATGAAACCCACTGGGTGACCTTGGACAAGTCACGTGCTCTCATCTGCAAAGGAAGGCAATAGAGTACTTTACTATGAATTACTCTGGAGCAATACAATTACTCTAGAGCAATGTGGGCATAAGACATTATTATTTTCTGATGTTGTTGTTGTCATTGTGTGCCTTAAAGTCATTTCCAACTTATGGCAACCCAAAGGTAAATCTATCATGGGTTTTTCTTGAACAAATCTTGCCAGGAAATCCACATGAAATCCAACAACTCACTTTAAAAAATGTTTTTATGTCCACATTACTCCATAGTACATCATGATGCAGGCAATGCCATTACCTGTAGCATATTGCTTCCAAGATCTGGGGTAAAGCAGCAGTCTGCCAACCCTCAGGACCAAAGTTTCATTTTCAGAGTACAGAATGAACCCTGGTCTGCCACACGGAGGGGGCCACATCAGCACTGGAAAACATTATGCTACATAAAACACATGCACACAACACCCCATACACATTGTTGAATGCTAACATAACCAGTTATACAACAACACAGCAAACATAGAGAAAATGAAAGGATAGCCACACTTTCCCATAAATGATTACCTACTTTTGTTGGGCTTTGGTTAATACCATAAATGTCATCCTAAGGTGTTTTTTTGAAATGTTGTATGCCAAACCAGCAGAAATTGCTAGTACTATAGTAATACAAATATCATCAGCTGCAGGTGACAGAACTTGAGTAGATATGACATCCAAACAAATATGTTATGCCAGAACGTATTTTGGCTTCAGTTATCAAAGCCAGGCTTGTTTTGGCAGGATCTAAAACATAGTTTGTTTTCAATTATCAGATCCAGTGACATTAAAGTTAATGGAGCCACTTAATCACAAATTAAAGGTTTGCTTTTTTACTAGGAAAACTCAAAACTGACATATTTCCATATGTTAGATTTGTGCCTTGGATTGGACTTTTGTCATGATTTGGAAATATTTGTTCAATGTATCGCTTTTATTTGCACATACGTCAATTCACAATTCATCTGTATGATCTAAGGGAACCAGAATGAGTCTCCCTAAGTTCACAGATCCACCTTCTAGTGACGTTATTTTCCAATTTGGCGTCATAATAGTGTACGAAGCCTAGAAAATGAGAAAAAAAGAGCAAATAGATACACATAAACATAAACGATCAAGAAAAATCAAAAGAAATACTAAGAGGAGAAGAAGGAAGAAAAAGAGAATTCTACTAAAGAAGGGAAAAGGAGGAGTTGAAATTAGGAAATATTCTGCCTCCCCTTCCCAAACAGCCTGAAGCTGAAATAAGCAGACAAGGTGAAAGAAAAGATGCCTTATTTCTTCAAGCATTAGAATGCCTCCGAATGGCATGTATCCTTAAATAATTTACTAGAGCAGGAGAGTTGCTAGATTTGGAATTCACACTTCAACATCCTTCGGTAGCATCTGTGACTTCTAAACCTTGAAAAAAAGAGTCGAACCCCATGAGGAATGCCTTAAATCTGATCTTGTTTTACAAAGTGAGCACTCTGGTATCCATTCTTCACTATCCTCTGGATACTATCATATCCATCACCTGGTGTATCTAGTTCTGTATGTTTAGAGTCACTCTTGCCTCTTCTCTCTTGTTTGTAATCTCTCAGACTGTTTGATCCACTACAGATTATGCTGCAGACAGCTGTTATTTAGCAACATGGACTGACATGAGTTTATATTGTAACTTTTATGAACACAAGTGTAAGACAGTCTGCAAAAACACAGTGAGAGCTAAAGTCCTCCTCTTACATCATTCTTGCAAGTCATTATTTTGTTTCAGACCCATCTCATATTTGGTTTCCAAAAAGGCCTGAAAAATGTATAAGGTTCTACTCATGGGAGACCTAAAATTCATGAGGACTGTGATCTCTCATATGAGGGGTAGAAATACAGGGAGAAAGAGAGCTAATCTATATAAATAAAAATGTAAATGTTCGTTTGTTCAAAATCTTACATCTCCAAAAGTTCTTCACCAATTACTTTGAAATATTGACACAACTTTCTATTCAAATACATGCATGTTTTTATATACCTACTATGTTTTTATATACTTACTATTATATAGATGTCACACCTGTGACAGGTAAAAATACGTTTTTAAAAAACAGTACCATCTGTTGGACATAACAGCAACACATGCTATACTAAATATTTTATAATTCCATTTCAATGTTTCCAATATAAGTCACTGTGTGCTGCTGGTTGCTGTCCTCCGGAGTTTGGTGGTCCCTGAGTGCCCTTTCGAACCCTCAGAAGCTGGCAAACGGGCCTTGGAGGACGGGAGCCAACTGCAAGAGCCTCTGGTTGCTATCCTCCAGAGTTTGCCAGCCCCTGAGGGTCCCTTTGGGACACTGAGAAATCGGCATATGGGCCTTGGAGGATGGGATTCAGGGGCAAGAGCTGATCTAGACCCAGATTGCTTCTCACATAAAATTATATGTTGCGTGTTCTAGAGGCGGAAAATCAGACAATCTCTATATCTACACATACAATGGAACAACAAAAAATATTGTATACCCGCAAGCACTGTGAAATTAAATATTTCACAAACGTACGCTTTCTCTTTTCTTTCTTTTCCATTTAACCAGACTGAGCCACAGCAACGTGTGGCCGGGTACAAGTACTATATTATATATCATGTTCTATTACCACAATTAATGGTATTTTTGGTAAGTACTTCTTAAAAGGCATAACCCAACAAAATTCTCCCTCATTTGCAGAGTCCAAATTAAGTGAGTACAGCAACAGGTACAGCAATCTTTTATATATATATATTTGGAGACTTTTGTAAAAACTTAATTTGCACAAAACATTGCTTTTGCCCCAAAAGTATCATTGGGATTTTTTTTTAAAAAAAACAACAACTCAGAAAATAATAAACGAAACCCAGTTTCCTGTACAAATGCAAAGAAAGAAGAAAAATTTGTCAAAAGATCCCACAAGCCTGAAATCTTCCTTGTACATTTGTGCATCGAGGGTGGTGGTGGTGGTATATTTTGTAGGAAAAATAGCTTACAGAGAACAGGCTAATCACTTCTGTTGCATTTCACATAATTGTTTTTATACCCAACTTGGAAAAGAAAGTGAATTAAATTTATTTATTTTTATTTATTTCAAGGAGTCATATCCTCCCTTCCTCTGACAATGAGACAATTAAACCACTACAGCAACAAGGTGCCTGAACTGCATTCAAAAGACTATGATGTTTATCACACTATACTCTTAAAGTGCTACAATTCCACTTTGACTTCTCTAGCTGCCTCCTGTTGCATTCTGGGATTGGCAGTTTTAAGGAGGAGTATTTAGAAAATACCCCTCCTTAAAACTGCCAATCCCAGAATGCAAGAGGAGGCAGCTAGAGGAGTCAAAGTGGAATTGTAGCTCTTTAAGAGTATAGTGTGATAAACATCTATGAGACATTTTCAATACTATTACTTTTTTCCCTTCCTCCAAGACATAAAAAGTAACCAGAGCCACCCAATTGTACCAACAACAGTGACAGCAACATGGCAACAACAGCTGCCACCTTCACCTGCTCCAGTGACCCTGGTGTTAATTCATTTAGCTAATTAGTTTTTAAAGTGCCCCTGTGCTCCCGTTTGTTACAAGAGAAGTTGTTCTTCTGGGTGGCTCCCTTCACATTAAATCTGGACCTTTTCAGAGGGTCTGGCGAAGCTCATATAAAGGACAAGAGAGCTAAAAGTGTCCATAATGGACAGGGTATTTAATCAGATTAAACACTTCATTAAGGAAAATAGTTCTTTTCACTTGATGATGGTTTGGGGAAATTAATAGCAGATGGCAGCTGATGTTTCCCAGTGCCTGCATAATTTCAGGTTTTTAAAATCTCTTTCTCTTACATGCATATACACACACTTCTACACAGAGACACAATAACTTTTACAATGTTTCCCATATGCAGTCAAATGATTTTGCACACCTTGGGGCACAGGAGACAGCAGAGCCACAGGTCTCCTTGGGACTCTGGTTTGTTTTGCACTTTGTAACTTTCAAAGCTATGTTAGCTAGACATAGCTGTGGCAAGAAAGGTGGAATTTATGTTCATAGAGGGATTTTTAATGTTTATCCCTGATGCAAATTTCATTCTCCAACAGAAACAACATGAGTAGGGTCATCATATTTTGGAAAGCCAAAAAAGAGCACTTTAAATGCTCTTACTATATAAACTGTGATAACTGCTCCTAGAAATATTCCCAACCTTCATTATATTTAAGCAACAATTTAAATGGATTATTTAGTGATATTTAGTAATGCCAACAGAAATACAGAGAAATGTTTTAGCTCTGAAAAAGAGGCCATGTCTGGGAAAAGGAAGCGTATGGTAACCCCAAATAGAAGGAAAACAAACAGGCATCCATATTGCTGCTGCATACTGTACTTTCTTTCCTGTCTTTAATAACAGCTCCAGAAACAGTGATTTGAAGTGAAGAATCAGCAGAGATGCCAAAGGTTAACAGGCCCTCAAAGGTTAACAGGCCCTCATGATGCAGATATAGTCCAATACACGTTTGCTTTTAGTACCACTACCATAACCCACCATAATCCAGCAGAAGATGGATTTGTGAATCTCCATTATCATGTCCATTTTAGCCCTTGGTCTGACCGAAAGCCACAATTTTCTAGTTTGCCTGTCAGGAAGACATACAGAACGATTTCCAAGCCAAAAGGGGTATCCATGTTAGTTTCTTCCAGGAAAAATAAAAGAAGTCCTTAAGGTGCTACAAAACCTGAGAGATTTATTGTGGCATAAGATTCTGTAGACAAGAGATCCTTCCATCAAATGGAGCAGCCTATAGGCACCAAGACTTATTCTACCATAAATTTGTTTGCTTTTTAGGGTGCCACAAGACTCTCTCTCTCTCTCTCTCTCTCTCTCTCTCTCTCTCTCTCCTCAGCTCTCTGACCCAGCCCTTTTTGGTTTTTACAGTATGATGAATTTGGTGTTTGTGTCAAGCACACAAGGTCTACTGTTTCTGTAATCAAAATTTACTTTAGCTGCTGATACTGTTTGTTAAAGAGAGATTATGGAAGCTGTTCTTGCAGAAACTATTGCTGTTGAAAGACAGAAAATGCTTTCCTAAGGTCACACACTGATCAAAGGTGTGTTTGTGGAAAGACAACATAAAACACATTTCTTTGCATCTTTTAACTAGTTAAGGAGTTGAGTACTCTTCCAATCTATCATCATATAACAATACTGGTCAGCAGAAAACAGAAAGCATTGCCTGGCTTCTTGCTTCTTAACATGGTTTATAGATTATTATGGCATGTGCCTAGAGCTCTCCATAGCAAGTATGCTGGCTCAGTTTCTTGTCCAGATGCTAACTGCTGATGAGCAACTTCAAGGTCCATCTCTCACAAAAGAAATAAGATGTTTTGATGTTCTTTGGCATACATATTTTGCTAATATCAGTACAGATTAATCTGATAACAATTTTCTCAGAGATTTTTTTTTCTATTTGGAGAGCTCCTGCTTGTTAAAATAATGTTATTTTGCAGGTAAAACTGTTTGGTATTTTGATAACTAATTACAGTAATAGTTAACATGATGATTGTGTTTATCTTCTTCTCAATGTGAGGTAATCATCAGGGCATATATCTGTCTGCTTTATATGCCAGGGACTCTTTTACATCATATAAAATCCACTTTAATTGCCATGGCAACATCCTACACAATCCTGGGATTTATAGTTTAGGGATATTTAGAATTCTCAGCCAGAAAGTTATAATGCTTCACAAATGGCATACCTCAGGATTTCATAGTCACAGCAGTTAAAGTACAGTCATAGGCTTATTGTTACAGCTTAAGTCTGGGAAAACACCTACTCAATTATCAACAAAGCATGATGGAGAATAATGCCACGCACTAGATGTGAGCAGATATGACCTGTAATAGCCTTTAGCAGATGCAATGTGCTCAACTGTAAACAAGACAACGGAATGACCATGAGATTTGACTGAGGATAACCTGCTAGCAGGTGCTGTGTTGGTTGATGTAAACCAGGAGTCAAAGTCTTTTACTCTTTGGCAGCTTTATAATTAAGGATCATTGTTTTGATTGGCTATCATAAATATGGGAACCATTCACTCCTTTGTTTTCAATTTTGTTGACTGGAGAATAGACAGCCAGGGTAGGGCTAAGGAAAGAATAACAGGAGCCAAGAAAGAGCCACTGATCAGACTGCCTTTGGACATGTGTCAGCTGATAAAGACAGCTGGGCTTTTATTGATAGACTGTTAACCTGCTCAAATGTGCTCAGAGATGGTACTGGTAAGACAAACATATAGACTATGCCAAATCAGAGACATGGCCCATGTCCTGATATACTTATGGTTGTAATAGATGCTGTTAAGATTTAACAATTCACAAGGAAATTAATACTTCAGTGTGTTTGTTTAGAGATGTGTAATGTCTCAAATGGTGAGACTGTATGCTTTGATGGATAAGATAATTATGGATATAATGCAAGGGACAGAATTCTTCACATGTGAAAGCCTTTCTAAAATACCTGTATAAAGCTTTAACAGACATTATGGAAATTATGGAGGAATGATGGATATATGGCTGAATTACACTGTTTAAAATGATAAAATGCAGTCGCCCCATTCGCGGGGCAGACTGCTTTGCCGCTGTAGAGCGGCAAAAACTACAAGCCCCAGAGTGCTCTGGGGCTTGCCCGGCTCCCGATTGGCTGTTGGGGCCAGAAGGGGCGGCCCTTCCGGCCCGGGGACGCTCTGGGCGCCGGGCTTGCTGGTGCGGGGCTTCCGGTCCTCCAAGGCTGCCCATTGGTGGACTCGGCCTTGGGGGGCGGGGCCCCGCAAATGACGCTGAGGGGAAGGGCCGAGCAGTATATAATGCTGCTCGGAGACCTCTCCACCTCAGTCGGCGCTTGTCATGCCCAGCCTGGAAGATGGCTTGGAGGACTCAGAGGATGAGCTAGAGCCTCTGGGATCTGAACCTATAATGGAGGAGCCAGAGCCCCAGGGGCTTGAACCTGTAATGGAGGAGCCAGAGGCTGGCCCTAGTTCTGCTGGAGCAGAGTCTATGGCCCCTCCAGAGGTTCAGCAGTCAAGTTTGCCTGGTGCCGAGGCTGTGGACATGGAGGAGGATCTGGGCAGTGTGCCTACCTTCAATGAGCGTCGAGCAGAAAGAGAGGGCCTTCGAAGATCTTGGAGACTTTATCAGAAGCGTCTTCGTAATCAGGCACAGCTGAAGGCCAGCTCCTTGCCTTCTTAAGCACCTGGAGCATGTGTGGTTCTTTGCCAGTGGATATCTGACTCTTTTAGAGGAAAGACTCTGTCTCTGGCTCCGTGGCTTCTTGTCTTGACTACCCGGAAACTTGACCTTGGACTGCTTTATCTACCTGCCTATCTGTTACCCTGAACCTCGGACCGTCTGACAATTCTTCTGGTAAACCCTTTTTGCAAAGCTACTGCAACTCTCCAGGACTGTGTAGC
>NC_056524.1:257667185-257668155 GCF_019175285.1 Sceloporus undulatus | reverse complement strand
TGTTAAAATATATTTCTAAATTGTATTGAAAATGTTCAGATGTGGCAATGGTTAACTAAAGTTTAAAATGGTTCCTGTTGCAGGCCAGAAAGCCTAGGCCTGGAAGAGCAAGTCTTCAAGGACATGTGCTGAGACATAATATCAACAAATGTATTATTGTTATGCTCCTGTGTAGCATGGTGACTTCATGGGAAAGAGGTGTGTCCACTTGGTGGGAAGGTTGATCTTTTGAGAGAACAAAGACTGATGTCACATTCAAGCTTCTAGCATGGACTCTGAAAGAGAATAGATGTATAGTAGCTTGCTGTAAAGTGTAAATAGCAACAAAGTTAATAAACCCTCATTTGAGTGAAAATCTGTGTGGAAGTTACTTTGATACTGAGTAGCTGAGAAGACTGCATCTGTTCCAGTTGGTACCAGTCCAGAACCACCAGTAACAAGAGACATCAACCATCCCAAAGATCTTTTTCTCTAACAAGTGGTAGCAGAGGATGGTTGCCGAGATGGTTGCCTGGGGATGGTTCCCAGGATCGTTGCCAAGCTGGTGTGCTGAGATGGTCTTCTGGAGGGTCTGCTGTTGCTGATGTTCCTGTTCCACTGAGAGTCTGCTGTGGAGTTTTTCTTCCAGCTGTAAGTTTGCTCTGTGTTGTTCATCTGTCCTGTGCCGGGAGGCAAATGGGAAGATAACAGTGTTGGACATTTTGCTGGGACTCTTGGCTGTTTTGCCGTTTGCTTTAAGTCATGGAGGCGGCAGCAAGATTTCCTAAGCTAAACAACAACAATTACAGCTCTTGGGCTGTTTACACAGAAGCGCTGTTGGTCCGTGAGGGTCTCTGGCGTGTGGTGGAACAAGGTCCTACTGATGCTACACGTGCTGATGATTCAAAGGCACGAGCTACAATTTTACTCACTGTTGAGCCTAACCAGATTAATCATGTGAGGCTTAAGACTAGTGCTAAAGCTGTCTGGG
>NC_056524.1:257666704-257667085 GCF_019175285.1 Sceloporus undulatus | reverse complement strand
AGACTAGTGCTAAAGCTGTCTGGGACACTTTGAAGAATGTGCATGAAAGTAGCACTGCCTTGTCCAGGATGCTCTGTTGCAAAAGGTTATATGCCTGTAAGATGCAAAGCAATCAGGATCCTGAGAAGCATTTAGAGGAAATGCATGACCTGTTTGCACAAGTGCAGCTGAGAGGTGTCACCTTGCCGGAGGAGCAAAAGGCGTACATCTTGCTTGGGAGTTTGTCCCAAGACTTTGAGCACATATTGCATAGTTTTCAAGGGATGGCTGAAGACCAGATGACTACTGAGTTGGTGTCGGCGCGTGTCTTGGAAGAGAGCCAGCGACGGAAGTCTGAAGGGCTCCAGAGGCAGCAGCGACAGATACCAAAGGTCTTCAACC
>NC_056524.1:257665978-257666604 GCF_019175285.1 Sceloporus undulatus | reverse complement strand
TTCAACCCACCAGAGGTTGTGGAGAATTACCTGCAGGAGAAGGCTGCAGTGTCCAAGTCTTGTTTCTACTGTAAGAAGCCAGGGCACATCCAAAAGAACTGTTGGAAGTTTGCAGCATCAAAGAAGAAGCAGGGAAAAGGTGCTAGTTCCAGGAGTGGAGCAGCAGTTGTGGCTGGGGACAATGACTGCAAAGTCCATCAAGCAGCCACAGTGAATTCAGTCTGGATGCTGGATTCTGGGGCTTCAAACCATATGTGTAATAACAATAATCTCCTGAAAACTAAGTCTGTGTCAAATGTTCAGTCTGTTGCAATGGCTGATGGTGTTCCCAGAGAGGTAAAACATATGGGTACTGTACATGTTCCTAGTTTTGGGGAAGATTTTGAAAATGTTTTGTGTGTTCCCAAATTGCAGAATTGTCTTGTTAGTGTGTCTGCATTAACAACTGATGGTTATGCTTTGAAATTTGAAGGGGATAAATGCATAATTAGCAAAGGGAACAAGGTATGTGCAAAAGCACAAAAGAAAAACAAAATGTATTATATGCTTGACAAAGCTGAGTGTGCCAGTGTTAGTAATGTGCCTTTACATGCAGATTGTGCACATTATTTTCACAGAGTGTTTGG
>NC_056524.1:257651709-257665878 GCF_019175285.1 Sceloporus undulatus | reverse complement strand
GAAAAGCTGGGACAGGTTTGTCCTGAGTTCAAAATGAATTCTTGTCCTAATCATCTTGATTGTTCTGTTTGCAGTAAGATCAAATTAAAAGCTTTTCCAGTGGCCAAGCAAACAAAATGTGTCACCAAGAGGCCGTTTGAGGTGGTGCATGCTGATCTGGCTGGGCCTTTAACTAAAACTGTTGGGGGAAGTCAGTATTTTCTTGTAATTGTAGACAGGCACACAAGGTACTCCTATGTGAAAGTCTTGAAGGAGAAAAGCGAGGTTGCTGAAGTCTTCAAAGACTGGGTGAATCAAATAGAGCGCCAATTTGAGTATAAAGTGGGTTCTTTGGTCACTGACCGAGGTGGAGAATTTTTATCTTCTGACCTTAAGAATTGGTTGCAGAAGAAAGGGATACGTCACAACACCACTAATCCTGCAGTTCCACAGGAAGATGGGTTAGCAGAGAGACGTATTGGTGTTTTAAAGCAGATGAAAGACTGTATGTTACTGGATGCAAATGTGTCTGAAAAGTTTTGGGGTGAAGCTGTTTTAATGGCTAACCATATAGCAAATAGGGTGTGGAATTCAGCTGTAAAGCAAACACCTTATCAGATGCTACATGGTAGACCACCAAATTTAAAATACCTGAGGGTGTTTGGCCAATATGCAAATGTGTTTGTGCCAGCAAAATTCAGAAAGAAGGGTGAACGTAAATGGAAAAGGTTGATGTTTGTGGGTTATTCTGGCAACAGTTATAAATTTTACCAGGGTCATGGGAGAATTTTGTTGTCCAGAAGTGCCAATTTTGAGAAACATTCTGGCTGGGAGAGATTGCATTCCAATCAAGAAGTGTTTCTGAGACTGGGGCAAAGTAGTGGAAATGGAGGGGTAAGACAGCCCACAATGTCCACAATGTCTCCAGAGGAGAAGAAACCCAGTACTTCACAACACACTCAAACACAGCCAACACTAAACACACCCATCACCACAAGTCAGTTTGAGGTTGTGTCAAAGAGGGACACTGAGGTGCAAACTAGTTCAGAAAGTGAGGATGAGAGAGGTAGAACAAAGGTGTTGATTCCTAGGAGGACTCAGAGAGTGAGAAAGCCTCCTGAGAGATTTGTTGTTCAGACTGCAACTGCTTGTTGTGCAGTGGCTGATGAGCCTGAGAGTTTTGAAGAGTTGCAGAGTTTTCCTAAGGAGGAGAAAGAGAAATGGTTTTCTGCTATGGACCAAGAGTTCTTGTCTCTAGTTGAGAAGCAGGTTTTTGAGATTGTTGATAGGCCTAAAGACCACAAAGTTGTGGGTTGCAAGTGGGTCTATAAGAAGAAGGAAATGCCTGATAATAGTCAAAAGTACAAAGCCAGGTTGGTGGCTAAAGGCTTTACACAGCAAAGGTTTGAGAATTTTGACAAAACTTTCTCACCTACTGCAAAGCCAGAAAGTTTGAGATTAGTGCTTGCATTAGCTGTGAGGCAAGGAAAAGTGGTAAGGCATTTTGATTTTGAGACTGCTTACCTGAATGCTAAGCTTGAGGAGGAAATTTACATGGAACAACCTCCTGGTTTTGGTAGTGATACTGAGACAAAAGTGTGTAAGTTAAACAAAGCATTGTATGGCTTGAAGCAAAGTGCACGTTGCTGGAATCAATGTATTCATGCTGAGCTTGAAAGGCTTGGGTTTAAAAGAAGTGTTGCAGATGCTTGTGTTTACACTAGAGGAGGGGTAGTTCTTGTGATTTATGTGGATGATCTTTGTGTAACAGCTAATTCAGAACAAGAAGTGCAAGAGGTACAAAAGGAATTGTCTCAGAAGTTCGCGTTGAAGGACTTGGGAAATCTGAAAGCTTACCTAGGGATAGAGGTAGAGTGGACAGATGATGGCAGATGTCTGTTGAGTCAGAAGAAAAAGATTGAGGGGCTGATTGAGAAGTGTGGATTGCAGGATGCAAAGCCTGTGAAAAGCCCAATGACTCCTGGTTATGCCAGTGCAGAGTCTGCTGAATTATTTGATAATCCTGAGTTGTACAGAAGTGTAATTGGTAGTTTGTTGTTCATTACTAACAATACACGGCCTGATGTTTCTTTTGCAGTTGGTTTATTGAGTAGAAGTGCAAATAGTCCAAAGGGGGATGATTGGACGGCTGTGAAGCATGTTTTGAGGTATTTGAAAGGTAGCAAGAACAAGAAGCTTGTGTTTCAAGGAAGTGAAGAGAATCTAGTGTGTTACGCAGATAGTTCTTTTGCAAGTGAGGCAGAAAAGAAGTCAATAACAGGAATTGTGATTAAGTTTGCAGGTAGTCCAGTTATTTGGAGAAGTAGAAAACAGAATTGTGTAGCACTTAGTACTTCTGAAGCAGAATTTGCTGCATTGTCTGATTTGTCTGGAGAGATAGTTTGGTTTAGACAGTTGTTAAGTGATCTGGGAGAAAATTGCACTGAGCCTACTTTGGTTTATGAGGATTCACAATCATGCATTGGGATGGCAGAGGCTGAGAATTTGAAGTGCAGGACTAAGTACATTGGAGTAAGGTACCAGAATGTAAGAGAGTTAGTTCAGAATGGTATCCTAAGGATAGAGTACATTGACACAAACGATAACCTAGCTGACATTTTGACAAAAGCACTTTCTGGAGAAAGACATGAACAACTTTCTTGTGCAATTGGTATGGTTCCTTAACTCCACAAAGATGTAAATGTAAATACACAGTGTTATTCCACATCTGTACATTTTGGAGGGGCATGTTAAAATATATTTCTAAATTGTATTGAAAATGTTCAGATGTGGCAATGGTTAACTAAAGTTTAAAATGGTTCCTGTTGCAGGCCAGAAAGCCTAGGCCTGGAAGAGCAAGTCTTCAAGGACATGTGCTGAGACATAATATCAACAAATGTATTATTGTTATGCTCCTGTGTAGCATGGTGACTTCATGGGAAAGAGGTGTGTCCACTTGGTGGGAAGGTTGATCTTTTGAGAGAACAAAGACTGATGTCACATTCAAGCTTCTAGCATGGACTCTGAAAGAGAATAGATGTATAGTAGCTTGCTGTAAAGTGTAAATAGCAACAAAGTTAATAAACCCTCATTTGAGTGAAAATCTGTGTGGAAGTTACTTTGATACTGAGTAGCTGAGAAGACTGCATCTGTTCCAGTTGGTACCAGTCCAGAACCACCAGTAACAAGAGACATCAACCATCCCAAAGATCTTTTTCTCTAACAGTAGCTTACATTGACTTTGCTGTGCTGGGAGGGGGTTGTTTGTTTGATAACTAGCTGCTTTATCAGCCCTTTGGCTGCTTTCCCGGACAGCGCTTGGCTTCGAGCAGTGCGGAGCCAAGCTTGGAGGGGAGATAGCCTCGAGCTTCTCCCGCCCGCCCACTGCTGTTTCAGGTGGTTTTTTGTCACAACTTTTCGGCAGCATGGGCCAGGATCTGAACGTTGGTGGTACCAGGGCTATAGAGTTCTGGTTTGGGAGTCACAAGGTACCCGGGGGCGATGAGCAAAGGCGTCTGGCCATTGCGGGGGCCAGAACGCAGGTGCGCCTCCCGGTGACTAGGGGCTTTGTGAATTGGGGAATGCAAGGCATGGTTTGCGCTCAAGCGGTGTTCCTTAGCCCCTAGGTCATCCCAAGCACCGGGTAGGGACCCGGCTTTGGATAATCAAACAACAATGGGTTGTTTGATTGCACAGATCCTGACCTTATGCTTTGTGTTAACCTTACCAATGGTTTAATAAAGTTGTGGCCTTTCTCCCATGTCGGTGTTCTGTGGTTATTTTGACAAGCACATACAAGGCAATATTCATACATGTGTTAATAATTACAAAACCTGTTAAAGTTTTTAGCTGTCATCGTTCGGCCTCTGAAGGAGAGAGAAGGCTGGCCCAGTACCATCAGGGGCTAGCCTGAAGAAAAGAGGCTCCTCCCTCCCTAACTGTCATCGTTCGGCCTCTGAGGGAGAGAGAAGGCTGGCCCAGTTCCATCAGGGGCTAGCCTGAAGAAGAAGAGCCCTCCCTCCGGTCCATCTGCCTTGGTCCAGGCCTCAGAGGGAGAGAAGAATTGCTGGACCTGATTCCCTCCCCCCCTCACCATTCCCTTCTCCTTTTGTGTCGTGTCTTTTAGATTGTAAGCCTGTGGGCAGGGAACTGTCTGTTATCCCCTCTATTGTAAACCACTCGGATTCCCAGTGATTGGGCGGTATATAAATAAAACCTATTATTATTATTATTATTATTAAAGAGATGCAAAGCGATAATAGTTCAGTCCTTATGAAAGTGTAACACCCTAATGGCCATATGATGTAATATAATGATTGTATGATGATGTCTTACTTGCAGTATAATGTAATGATATGAAAGCAAGTGCCCAGAGATATCTGTGTTTCTCTCTAAAGGGATGGAATATGGTTTTTTAATAAAGTTTTATTAAATTATTTAAATTATTAAAATAAAGGGATGGAATATGTTTTAACATATATGAAAGCATATAATAAATATCCTAAAAGAACATCAAAGAGCCTGCTCATTTCCTATGTAAATATCCTGAGATTCCAGTAGTTAAGAATGTTTCAGTGTAGTATTGAATTTAACTTGGTCTGTTTGGTTTAACTAACATCATTAATTTGGTACTTGATTGGTCAGAAAGTAATGCTGAAACCCAAGACAGAACCAAGGTTAGCTGACAAGTGGCTAGGACTCTCAATCCCTCAACCCTAAAAGATATGGGTGGGGATGTGTGCCCATTTCAAATGTGTGTATGCAGCTGTGTAATGTGAAAGGCTCTCAGGGGTCTGGAAAGATGATACCATCACTATCCCCAGCTACAGAAAGAGGGAATGTGTATGTATTTAGCAGTATGTAGAAAGTTACTTTTACAATGAACAACTATAATGGTATGCTGAAGCAATGTCTTAATGAGAGACATTGACAGGATGATGTTCCGGAACATGGAGCTTTATACTACCATGGCTCAGTTCTATCTATTCTGCTGAAACCCAAGAAACAGCAGAGACAGATGTGTGTGGGCTGAAGGTGTCTTTGGGCCCAGACAGGCCAAAATAAAGCTGCTTCAGGTCACTTTGGAGGTATTCTATTTAAATGACACGTGCATCTTAAGAGGCCAGAAGCTGCGTCTTAGACTGAAGTGTGGCTTTGGCGCAGCTTCCAGCCTCTTGGAGAACATGTGTCATTTAAACATCACACTTCCAAAGTGACCCAAAGCAGCTTTATTTTGGCCTGTCTGTTCGGGCCCTTTGAAATCTACAGGCTTGATTTCACTGCATTTGGGGGTTTAAGGAAGCCTCCACCTGTCAAGGTTAACCAAAGAATCAATCCTTATCTCCTGGTATTATTCCCACTGTCAAAACCTTCTTGCAAATGGGAGGTTTCTCCCATGTACCTGTTAAATATTCTCTGTTTTTGTATTCTGAACATTGATTTGCACCCCACATTTCTCATAGTAGTTAAATGTCCAAGGCTGAAGACTTCCAAGGATGGTTCACTTAATTGCTATGGTTTTCCCTCATTGAGCCATGGACTAGACAAGATGACATTTATGCTCCCTTCCAGCTCTACATTATTTTGATTCTGATTCTAGGGAAACAACAGTGTACATAATTAATCTAAGAGTTCAGTTTTCAACAGAGCACCAAACATAGCTCTACTTATGAGAATCACCCTTTAAATATTAAAACTCACAAGGAAACACAACACAGACCTTTTATTTGGTTGCTATGCCCTAGTGTGGAATGTGGCAAGAGACCAAGGACCTTGAAGCAAGCTGCAGGGCTTTTAGTGGGACAAGAAGAATTTCTCACACAAGCCTTAAGGCAAAGTTCATTTAACCCCCAACATTACAGGAGAACTGCATAGAGGGGTCACCTCTGGCAGATCTCTGGACACTATGGGCCTTTACATAGTCTTAATGCTGAAAAAAAATCTTTGTGAACTCTTGCACATTTTGGAACAGAAGTGAGGTTCAATATATGACAATACTATTGGAGTAACTGTTACCAGATGTCATCTAGAGAATGACAAAATGTCAAGGTGAACTGCAGGTGGATTTTCCTCATCGGACACCAAACTTTTACAGAACAATTTATGTCAGTAATTTTCTAGTTCTTTATCTTATGCAGACAGGGACCATCCATGTCTCAGTAACACAAAAGACCAGGCTACAAAGAGTCATCTACTAATTTCCACTGAAAATCTCTCAGAACAAATGTTACTTGAGTCCACAATAATCTAGAAGATGAGAATAAAGCTTTTAGTAAGAGTGGGAAGAATATTTGAAAATATTAGAAAAAAATGGATGAGCAAATGTATTTCTTGAAAGACCTGAGGATAATTTATGAGAAACCTTGCAGTTCCAGACCTGTTCTATACATCATTCACAGAGGATTGTTTTGCAAGGGAAAACAGCATTTTCTGTGGAAGAAACATTGGTTTCTGTGTAAAAAAATATGTTTCCTGAACAGAAAATGCTGTTTTTATTCTTCGTGCAAAAATATTTAATGATTTGGTTTTATTATATATATAATAAGTCTCACAGTATTATTAGTCTTCAGAAACAGCTCAAGGAAAAGTCTTTGAAAACAGGAAAAGAAAATTGCTAAAAATTTCTCATTATTTTCCTTGAAGAAAAAAACTAATGAAGAATTGCATCTCTTTTAGACATTTTAATTGTTAGTCTGGGTGAAAATTAAATGCAGTTTGGCACTGCTTTAACTGCCATTGCTTAATGCTATGGAATTCTGGGGTTTGTAGTTTTGTAAGCTATTTACCCTTCTCTGTCAGAGAGCTCTGGTGCTACAACTACAGCTCTCTGCATTTGATAGGAGGGAGCCATGACAATTAAAGCAGTGTCAAACTGCATTAATTCTGCAGTATGGCAGTGACACAAACCCCCCCCCCCCCCCGCATCCCTATATGTCAGGGCCAGCTCTAGGTATTAGGCCACCCTAGCTGAGAAATATTTTGGCACCTCCCCCAGTAGCCCCTCAAAGTGTAGGAAAAATGTAGGACATGATGTAGGATAAATTGTAGGACAAACTGTAGGACATTCAAGAAAAATGGAGGACACAACCAACTAAAAGCCAAAAACATTAATAAAAAACAATATAAATTCATGTTTCTCAGTCATGCTCAAAATGGAGGACATTTTGACATTCTTCCTGGATAGAAGGTTGGGATGTCGCTTTGTGTGGTTTGTGTCTTGGACGAGGACTCTGGAGACTAGGATTTCATTCCCTGCCCATTGGGTGACCTCAAGCAAGTCACACTCTCTCAGCCTCCTCAGGGGAAGGCCATGGCAAACCACCTCTGAACAAATCTTACAAACCAAACCCCAGGATAGGTTTGCTTTAGGGTCTCCATAAGGTGGAAAATAACTGGACGGTACACAACAACAAATAATAACTGAGTACTGTACCTTTAAGTGCAGTGGATTGTCCAGCATGGTGTAGTGGCCTGAGTATTGGAGTTGGACAATGGGAGACCAGGGTTCAAATCCCAGCTTGGCCAAGGAAACCCACTGGGTGACCTTGGGCAAGACACACTCTCTCAACGTCTCTGGGCTTCCCTTTCCTCCCCTTCCCCCTCTTTTCTCCTTCACCCTGCCTTTTTCTTTCTTCCCATCTTCTTCCCTTCCCTTCTCCTCCCTTCCTCCTTCCTTCCTTCCTTCCTCTTCCTCTTCCTATCCTCTGGACATCCATCCTTGCAAAGAGTTATTTTCCATCCTTTGCAAAAATTTTATTGTTCTTTTTGGCTGCAAAAATGGGACGGTTTAAAGCCAAGACTTGTCCTCTGCCCTTCCCAAATTGGAGAGGATTTTGTGAGATGGTGGAGAAAAGGTTACTTTTGGTTTTTGGGGCTTGGGAGAAAGATGAACTGCAGTGGAAGAGAGATTATAAACACATAGAGTCAAGCCTTGTGCTTCCAGGTTTTCACAAAAAGAAATCATTTTGGGAAAAGGTACACTTTGTGGACTGCAAATCCAAGAAGTCTGGTGCTTCCAGGATTGCAAAAAAAAAAAGAAAACACCTTAGAAGAAGCAAGGAACAGAGGAAAGAAAGAAAGAAAGAAAGAAAGAAAGAAAGAATTTATTACAGCACATGGCCAGCACCAGAAAGAAAGAAAGGAAGGAAGGAAGGAAGGAAGGAAGGAAGGAAGGAAGGAAGGAAGGAAGGAGAGCAGGGTGAGTTTTAAAAAGAGAGAAGGAGAAGACGAAAGGGAAGAAAGTGAAGCAAGGGAGAAAAAGAAAGTAGGTTGTAGACAGAAGAGGGAAGAAGAAGGGAAAAATGTAGGGACTTAGGAAGGAAGGAAGGAAGGAAGGAAGGAAGGAAGGAAGGAAGGAAGGAAGAAAGGGGGAAGATGAGGAAGGCAGGGAGAACTAGAGGATGAAGAAAGAGAGGAAGGAAAGGAAGGGAAGAGGAAGAGAAAGGAGAGGAGAGGAGAGGAGAGGAGGGAGAGAGGGAGGGAAGAAGGAAAGGGAAGGAGTGAGGAAGAGAAGAAAGACAGAAGAAATAAGGAAAGAGAGGAAGGAAGTAAACAGAGAAGAAAGGGCAGCTGCTCCGCTTGCCTTGTCCTCCAGGCTCTGGCCGCTCTCTCTCTCTCTCTCTCTCTCTCTGACCCCCCAGCTCCCTTGCCACCCCGCTGCGCCGGCGCCCCCTACATTTTGCCACCCTAGGCAGCCGCCTAGCTCACCTATATGGACAAGCTGGCCCTGCTACGAGTCTTAGGATGTTCTGCTTGCTGGAGCCCCAGGACATATGAATGCTCAACAACATACGTAGAAAAGCCTATGTAACACATGCATGACTTAGGCCCTTGACAGATCGGCCTGAAAGGCCAGCCTGGGGGCAGAGCCGGGATGCAGCGGCCTCATGCGCTGCTCCACACGGCATGCCTCTGGTGTTGTATCCAGATGATACAGCACCGAAGGAGTGCCATATAGCTGCACCACCGTGGCTATGGTGCCCTTTTTTTGCTGCTCCTTTTTGCACCCTCAAAAGGCCGGATCGGTGCAGTGGGGTGGCCATGTGGGCTGGAGGATTTTCCAAGTTCTATTCCCCAAAATTATGTTTTCAAAAACTCTTCTGTCCATATTGTCTAGGAATGGACAAAAAGAGGCCAATACAGGCTACCACCAAATCCATGCTATACACATGGTTCCCCCCTCACTTTCATGCTCTTTAGACAGCATGGATGGCAATCTCTTTGTATTTTTAGTTTTCAGTATGTCTAAACAGAAGTAACAATGAGAAATTTTTAAAAAATGCAACACTACATTTAAACTCCTGAAAACTAGTTTGTCTAGAACAGGGGGCAACTGTGGCCATCTAGATGTTTTTCGCTTAGGACTCCTCTCAGATATAGCCAGTCTAGTCTATGGTGAGGGAAGACAGGAACTGCAGTAAAACAATATCTGTAGGCTCACTATTGCTCACACATGAATGCCAGGGATCTTGTTTTGGCCTACCATGTACTTAGTTTTTCAAGGTTTCCTCTCCTAGCACTTTTTCACATGGGGACCTATGTGCTTCCATCCCAAAAAAGGTTAAAGTGTTGGCATCCCAGAAAAGCAAGCAAATTCGCTAATGCTTATCATACACAGAGCACAACAAGGGGTTAAAAGCACATTACTTAGGCAAGGAAGTGGGTCAAAAACAAATTTGGGTTTTAGAAGAGTGTGGACAAATCCCCTTGCTAGCTTGGAAATAACTTTTTTGTGTGCATTCTCCAAACTGTCATTTCCACAACACATGCTCCAGAGAGGGAAGGGAAACCGGGGAGGAAAATCCTCTTTGCCACAGAAGCTGTTTCAGAGGAAGGCAGGCAGAGGTTTCATTTTGCAAACTCCCATAAAACCACACACAAACACACACATACTAGAGAGAAAGAGGAAGTGGCTGGTCCATAAACCTGCCTGATTTCAGTGAGGGCTGAAACTCCCAGATACCCTCCTTTTGCAGGACATATCCTCCATTTCTCCCTCCTGTACAGGAGGATTTCCAAAACATCTACTCTCTTGCTCTCCCACCAGCTGTTCCCTGCTGCAAGAGGAGGAGACCAGTTGTGCGAGGGAAAGAGGTGTGTGTATGTATTTATTCCTTTAAGAACAGGGCTTTCTCCCTCTCCTTGGCACAGCAAGGAGCCCTGGGAAATCTGGGAACAGGGAGAATTGGGGACATGGTTTTCAGACTGCTGCAATTACATGAAGAGAGCAAATTCACAAATGAAATAGACATGAAAACACGGTATTTTTGCAAAAATACTTATTCCCTGATTAACCTCACTTTCTGTCTGGAGTCTGACTGGTTTGTGTCTGAAAAGCAATTGCAAAATTGTCCCTAATGCCCTGGATGACCCTGCATTGTGACCAGTTTAACCTTCTAATTTTCCCTGTGTGCAAAAGTCCCTAGTGTCAAACATATATTCCTTGCTCAATCTTGGGTCTTCAGGTGATGCTAGACTAAAATTCCCATCATTACCAGTGTGCCTGAGAAATAGTCGGGAATGATAGGTGTTGCAGTCCACAGGGAAGCAAGGTTGAGGACCACTACCATCATCTGAACCTGAATAGAGAAGCTGTTTTCTTTTATTAGAAAATTGCTTAACACTTACTGTATTCTGCCCTCTAAACGTAAGAGAATTTCTCACTGCTTGCCCTGCTCTTTTGTGATTTGCGTTGCCTTAAGCCTCAGCTCCACTAACTGCTACTTTTTGACACTGATTCAATTACTGTGGTTAAATGCCTTCATAATGTCGGCATAATTAAATCAGGAAAAATTATGAAAACATAGTATTACTCATCAAAACGAGGGGCTGGGTTTGTTTGCGGTGTGCTGCCAAACCTCACTTTTTCTCGCTGCAAGTGACAGATACTTCACTTTGTGTCCACTTTATTTGCTTTATTGTTCGTCATCAGTTATTGGCACATTTAACTGCTGCAGATTTTCACAAAGTAAGCAAACTGCATTTCAGAAGCAAGTTTAATGGCAAGCTGGAGGAGAATTCTATATAATGGATTAAGTATTACTCACTTAAAATCCATCACTCTTGTGCCTTAAAAGCAGAAATATACACTTGAGAAAAAATGGTCATGAGACAAATTTGGCTGTTTGGTTTATGTTTGCAAGTTTTCAATATTGTCATAAAAGGTATATATGATTGAGGACCAATTCATAAATTAATTTTTAAGGCATAAACATAAAACATCTCTGTGTACATCAAAACCATAAAATATGAGAACATAAAAACATTTGAAAACAGCTGTATTGTGCAGGTATCAAGGGGACAGAGGCATTAAAATGGCAGGCTCAGTTATGGTTTCAAGTTGTATAACTCTTTGGTTTACTTCTGATTGTACAGATACTTTTAAAAAATGGATTCATATATTTGGGAACCAGTTTTGAACCCATAGAGATACATTTCCTGCAGAGCACCACAATGAATTTTCTGTAGAAAGAAGCTAAAGCTAAGACCTATGATTCTTCCCTAGGCTTTATTTGGTTTTGGTTTACTCACATTTCTTTGCTTATATTGTAAATAGTTAAATTACTAGTTCCTGCACCATGAAACTGGAAACACATCTTTAAAAAATAACTACATAAACAAGATGGACTTACTCTATTCTTAGAAGAATCTTAGCCATTGCCCAAAGGGAAACAAGCCTTTAGGCTAAGCCACTCAGGGAAGCCTCAGGCAAAATAAGAAAGTGATTTAATTAGGGACGCTTGAGGGATTTGATCTTTGTGTATTTCTGTATTACCAAGTTACCTGATCTTTATCTCAGAGTATAGTAAAGATCAGAACTTAACTATCCACCAAATTTTAATGAATGGTGAAATTCAGTTTAGGTTCAGGTTTCATTGTGGTTCAAAGAGAGGGCCAGAGCTCTTTCTTAGTAGGTGTCCAGATTCAGTTTCAAGTTCAACTTCCTGGCAGATGAAAATGCATGATAGTAATGCAAACTGTTTTATTGCTTCTAACTGTAATCTGTCTATACATCCCATCTTTTCAATGAGTAGGCCCAAGTACCACTCTTGCCACAAAGAGAATTTGTATCCCATGACAACTGAAAAACTGAGCTGTGTACCAAGAAGTAACTGGTTTAAATATTACCTTTGCCAAGAACATACCAGTAGGGTGTAGATAGGACCTTCTCCTGTGATATCTGTAATGTGGGAATATTATTACTCTACCATGTTACAGGGCTGTTGTGTATATTATTCAACAAGGAAAAAAACTGTATCAGCACACTTTAAAAACTATGATGACTGATGATGGTGAGGAGGAGGACAAGGAAAAGGAGAACTAATATTACTAGTAGTTAGAACTAACTCACTTTTTCTTACCTTCAAATTGGCCCAACTTCTTGGTAAAATGACGATTACATAAGCAAAGCAAAAATGTAATTTTTTCCCACAGAATAAATCAGTGGTGAAAATGATGCAGCACTCCATGCTGTTGGACTGAAATTCCCAACAATCCTCACCATTGGGTATGCTGGCCAGGGCTACATCTGGACAACCACATGATTCCCACTGATATGTAAATAACTGAGTAAAGACAACCTTAGTCCCTTCTACCAAGATCTTCCTATTATCATTTTGGTCTTTCCCTGTTACACAGCAGTGACTACAGCAAATTCAGTCTGTTCTGAACCAATGATGATAGAGATCTAAAGATTCAAAGCAATTACAGTACATGGGTTATATTTTGTAACTGCTGCAAAAGGTTAGAACTTCTAGAAGAACGAGTGCCCAGACAGTGATGATAAATCAACCATTTAAAAATCTGTTATTGCTCCCAAGTGAACAGAAGTCAAATGCTTACAACGATGGGGCTTCCCCTTTAAAGCGTGTAATGGTTAGGGTAAAAATCATCTTGCGATAAGAGAATACAGTGCCTAAGGAGAAGAAATTTGTCACCCGTGATGCAAATAGATTAAAGACAATGGAAGATCACATTCTAATTAAAAAATGTGACAGTAAATGATAATCTACTGAGCAAATTGCCAATATGTACATCTATTAGCTGTCATGGCAATGAACTGCAACAAATTTCTTGAACATTGCTTACATCTCATTTCCACAACTGAGACAAAGGTAATTCTTACTGTCATACAATATGATAGAAGACAAAACAAAACTGCCTGATAGCTGATTGCTGTACAAATATAGATGCTCAGGGCAAAATTTTGACAAGAAAGCAGCAGACAAATGTGCTTCTCCTCAAAGGGTAAAGATGCAACATTATGGCTTTAATGTAGAATATCTGAAAGGCCATATCCCCTCAATCCACCATGAATATTCCTGAGCCCTGAATTAGTCCAGTGGGGTCAGGTGGCCAGTCTTCAACCTCTCCATGAAATAGGGAAGTGGTGTGTAAAATCTCCACTTTTCAATGGAGGATCTTCTCAATGACTCAGACTGTGCTGGTTTCATTCTGCTCAGCAAGGAAACACTTTCCTATTCAGACAGAACTTTGGCAGCTTAGTGGCTGCTGTCCATGTCCTCCTCCATCATCATCATCATCATCATCATCATCATCATCATCATCAGGAATGTTCAACTCTCCTCTTAATTCACTGGTTACTTTTCACTTATTTAATATCATATTATTATCATAGTCCCCCCCCCTTGAAACTCAAGGTGGCTTGCAACATTTAAAAGAAGCATAGCTGAAAATATACCAAATGGAAAAGTTAAAAATATCATTAAACCATCCATATAATTAAAAACAGTTAAAAACATTGCTATTAAAAACAACTACTTAACAAAACACAGATAGATTCTACAGAATAGTTTTGCAAGATCCAGTCCTTTTGATTTGTTTTAATTGCTTCCTAATGTTATAACATATTGATTTCTAGCTGTACTATTAATGCTTTATGCTACAGTTACTGTCCTTCCTTCTGATTCTTGTAGGCACCAACAACACTGCAAAGGACACAGTTAAGCTGAGCAGCTATTGACTCCAACATAATCATTTTTCTCTCATTTTCTCTTAAATTATTTTTAACACCTTTGCCTGATGAAAAAGCCAGTGGAACTTCAATAGCTTGCATCATTGCACTCCTTTGTGGATGTGGGATATTATTGTACTTTGCTGTGTGGCCAACATTGCTACCCTTGGATAAGATTACTTCCAGTGTCAATAAAATAAATGTCTAGATGGGGCAGG
>NC_056524.1:257608503-257651699 GCF_019175285.1 Sceloporus undulatus | reverse complement strand
AATAATAATAATAATAATAATAATAATAATAATAATAATAATAATAATAAATTTATTTATAGCCCACCTCTCCCAAAAAGATCAAGGTGGGTTACAACAATAAAATACATCTATAACAAATATAAAACATACATAAATAAAAATTACATGATCCCCTAACCCCCATATTATAAACTAAATAACAACATTATATAATACAATTAAGTTAATAAAATAAACATAATTAAAACGAGGCATCATGGGGCAGACAAGGGCAAACCATATCAATATCACAGAGTGATCATTCAGGAAAGGCCTGCCGGAAGAGATCCATCTTGACAGCCTTCTTAATCACTGTTTTTAACTTATGTTGTAAGCCGCCCTGATCGTGGGAAGGAGCGGGATAAAAATAAAAACTTTATTATTTATTATTATTAAAGAGTTGTAATATGACGGATCTCCTCTGGCAGATCATTCCATAGTTTAGGGACGGAGAGCTTGCAGAACCCTCTGCAGTTGTCCACCCCAATCTACAGGCCTATATTTTGTCAAGATGTTGTTGTTGATGTTCTCAGCTAAGATGGTATAGAGGGATATCCATGAAGACAGGGGCTACTCCTTTATTTTGGCCATGTGGTTCTGGGAGACAAAGGCGGGTTACAGACCGCCATAAAGGACGTCCTTAGGACGTCCCATTTTGAAAAAGGGGCGTCTCTTCTAGACGCCTCTTACCCTATCACAGACAGAGTCCGTGACAAATGGCGGTGGCCATTCCACACGGCCGCTGCCATTTTGACGTAGCAGACTCTCTGCATCCGCACGTCGCGCGGCGGAAGTGATGCCGCGAGTACGCCCTTTGGCACTCGCGGCGCCTCTTCCTGGGCCTGAGAAGGAGCGCGATTTCCGCGCTCCTTCTCTGCAGCATCCGGGAGCTGCGCCGTTTAAAGGCTGCGGTTCCTGGACGCTGCAAGCGGAGGCGGAGCCAGACCGTCACTTCTCGGCAGTCTGTAACCCGCCAAAGAGTCGTAAAATCCAGGAAATAAAATTTAATCTCCATTAGCAACAGAAAAAGAAGCTTCCATTGAGATCAAGTTTTCTGAAAAGATTACTTTGTATACAACTGCCCAAATCCTGGCTCTGGTGTGAACACTGTTCAGCACAAGAATTGCATATGCCCCATAAAATGAATTAAAATATATCACCAGCTGTCTGTATGAAACATGTCCCATTCTACAACCCAGCCCATTCAACACTGCTACCAATTGCTTGCTCTGAGGTCAGAAAGAGGGTTCCAGCCATGGGATCATCAGTGAAACACACCTGTGAACAGCAGACACACACGTGAAATGGGAGGAGGTCATATCAGCTCTGTGGATGCCACTGGAATATCTTGGCCATTACAGACAAAACTCAGGTGCCAGAGAGGGATGCCTTGCTTTACAGTAATGGTGGGTAACAGTATGGTGCCCAGGGACCAATATTCCACCCCAATCCTCTTGGTAGACATACCCCTTCCAGGAAGCCCAAATTCCGGTTTTCCTCTGCAGTGCCTCTCAAAATAGTGACAGAAAATGATGTATAGGAGGGATACAGACAGGCGGCTCCATGCCACCTGTTTTTGCCTCTCGTTGGTGCTGCGCCAGCTGCACAGCGCAACACTGATACACTCCCTAAAAAGGAGCTATTCCAGGCAGCTTCTTTTTAAGAGGATCATAGTGGCACTCATGCAACATGACTACAACACTTCTGGCAAGTGTCGTTTGGGTGCTCGGATGCCCACACGTCATTGTCATGTGCCCTATGTGGACAGGGGCATGGCAAGATGGCGCATGGGTGCTGAAAGCAGGGCTGGGTGTGTATGGACATCCAACCCTACGGAGCCCTAAAATTAGCCCCAGGTTGGTGCAAAGCGCAGTCTGCACTGGGCCAAAGTGCTCAAATCATGCCAATTTTTAAAGGAATGGGGTGGGATGGGGGTTTTGAGGGATGGGGGTCTTCATGAGCCACAAACCTCAAGTCCAGGGTCTGCTTGTGGTGCCAGGCCACATTATGCCCCCATCCTCCATTTCATAAGAAAATTGTGCCCTCCTGGCATAATTTTCTGTTTCTGTCAAAGGATCAGATATGGAGCAAGATTTGGTCTAAATGGTCTTATTTGCTATAGGAGAGCATGTTGTATTTTCAGGAATGCTTCTATGTTACCATGATTGTTTTCAACATACTGTCATAACACTGGCATTCTTCCTACATGATATGTAATCTGCCAGTTCTTGAATGCATTTGCTCTTTCCCACTTTATTGTTGTTGCTATGTGCTTTCAAGTCAGTTATGACTTATGGTGACCCAAAGATGAATCTATCACAGCATTTCCTTGCCCAGATTTGTTCATAGGGGGTTTGTCTTTGCCTCCTGCTGAGGATAAGAGAGTGTGACTTGCCCACCCAGTGGGTTTCCATAGCTGAGCATGGATTTGAACCCTCATTTCCAGATTCATAGTCCAATGTTCAGACCACTACACCACACTGGCTCTTATACTTTACAAAAAGTTCTGTACTTTAAGTGCTGATAGGTTTTTCCAATACCAACCTATTCTCATTGTGTGTGAGTTTTCTTCTTTCTTTTTATGCAGTGATTAGTTAATGAATTCCAGTAATCACTGAGTTAATTCCAAGTACTCAGCAATTCTACTGATTCAATGCATTCAATTTCAGTATACCACTGGCTTTCCCCCTTCTAAGTGGTTAATTAAATGCATCCTAATTTTTAAAGCCCTAATACTGTACTAATTTAGAGAGCCAATGTGGTGTAGTGATTTGAACCAGCATTCAGTTCCCCACTTGGCTATTTAAACCCACTGGGTGACCTAGGGCAAAGCACACTTTCTCAGCCTCAGATGAAAGCAAAGGCAAACCCCCTCAGAGGTAGGACCAGAAAAATCTGTGATAAATTTGCGTTAGGATTGCCATAGGTTAGAAATGACTTGAAGACACACAACAACAAACAATAATCCACCCACACTTTAGTTAGTTAACTGCATCCCTAGTATACTCACTGTCCCTATAGTATACAAGATAGATGGGCAAACTGTGACTCTTACTAGTGACTCTAAAGGTTTGAGGTGATGGGAATTTTTAACCAAAAAGCCTGGAGGAATATAATTTCCCATCCCTGCTTTACTGTTCCTTTTTGGGGCTATGGCATCTGTTTGGCACGGCCCCAATCTGTCTTTGGTGAGGGGTGGCTTCAAGCCACCCCTTCTTGGTGGCCTGTTCCAGTCCCAAGTCTCACAACAAGTTTCAGAAAGAGATTTAGTAACAATCTCCAAAAACATTTATTTATTTATTATCTCTCAGCCCATGAAGACTTTCAGGGTAGAATGCCACACAGAAAATTGTCTAAAACATGAAACAGACGAATGAGGAGTGGAAAACATTTTAAAACAGATGAACCCCATTGAAATTCTTTTCCATCCCTTTGATATATAAAACAGAGACACATGCAGAGAGAGGGAGAAATAATAAGCATCTCCATTGAGATCATTTTGTTTATGGAGACTATTGACTCCAAGAGGACTTCTAATAAAAAAATTCATGCAAACATGATATTTAAAGGTTTAAACCTGACCTTCAAAAAGGTAATGAAAAAAGGCATGAAGGTTGAGAGTTACTGACAGAATTCAAGTAAAGAGACACTTCTGAAAATTAAATTTTCTTTGTTTATAGGAAGATAACCATCATCGATGAAATCCACAGTCCTTGCAATCTGTTTAGTCATATTACTGTTGTGTGCTTTCAAATAATTTCTGATTTATGGCACCCCTCAGGTAAAACTATTATGGAGGTTCTGAACAGGATTTCTTTGGTGGGTGTCATTGTCTTCCTCTGGGACTCAGACAGTATGACTTGCCCAAGGTCACCTAATGGCTTTCCAGGGCTAAGTGGGGATTTGAAATCTGGTCTTGCAGATTCCTAGTCCATCATTCAATTTCAATTTGAAACCTGGGATTTGAAACCTGGTCTTCTGGAATCCTTGCCCAGCATTCGAACTACAACAACACACTGGCTCTTTGTTTGTTTTTTGTTGTTGTTAGCTGCCCTTGAGTCAGTTCCAACTCATGGTGACGCTATGGATGAGACATCTGCAGGAAACCCTATCCTACACTGTCTTGCCCAGATCCTGCAAGCCCTTGCCCACAATCCCCTCCCCCCTCCCCCGATTGAGTCTATCCATCTGGTTTGTGGTCTTTCTCTCTTTCTTCTATCTTCTACCTTTCCTAGCATTATTGTTTTTTTCTAGCGATCCGTGCCTTCTCATGATGTGGCCAAAAGTACGATAGTCTCAGCTTGATCATCTTTGCTTCCAAGGAGAGCCCTGGTCTGATCTGTTCAATAACCCATGTGTTTGTCTTCTTGGCTGTTGATAGTATCCTAAGTACTCTTCTCCACCACCACATTTCAAATGAATTGATTTTCTTTCTCTCTGCTTCCTTCACAATCCAGCTCTCACATCACTACATAGTAATTGAGAATACAATGGCCTGCATGATTCTGACTTTAGTGCTCAGTTGTGTGTCTTTGCTCTTCAGCAGCTTTTCCATTTCTTTCATAGCTGCCCTTCCAATTCCTAGTCTTCTTTTTATTTATTGATTGTAGTCTCCATTCTGGTAAATGTTTGATCCTAGATATGGGAATTCATTAAATTCAATTTCCTTGTTGTCTAGATTAAATTAGTGTATTTCTTCTATGGTTGTTATTTTTGTTTTCATTATGTTCAGCATCAGACCTGCCTTTCAACTTTCATCTTTGATCTTCCTTATTAACAGTTCCAATTCCTGAATGTCTTCTGCTAATATTATGGTGTTGTCTGCATATCCTAGATTGGTAGTGTTGATTCCTCCTAGCTTCACTCCTCTTTTTTCTGATTCTAATTCTTCTTTTCTTATGACGTTTTCAGCATATAAATTAAAAACAAACAAAACAAACAACTTCATTTATATACCGCTTCATACTGAACTAACAGTGTCCAAGTGGTTTAAAACTGTAAACTAATTGCCCCTAACAATCTGGGTACTCATTTTTGCGACCTCGGAAAGATGCAAGCCTGAGTCAAGCTTGACCCCCCTTAGCTGGGATTGAATTCGCAGCCTTATGGTTTTGAATGAGTGGCTGCAGTTCAGGCATTTAACCACTGCACCACCAGGGCTCCTAAACAAGAAAGGTGATAGGATGCAGCCTTGCCTGACCCCTTTTCCTATTGGGAACCACTCTGTTTCACCAAATTCCTTTCTGATGGTGGTCTCTTGTCCTTTGTACATCCTTATCAGGACTATCAGATTTAAGGTGAAAGTTTTCATAAGTATCATATTATGGTGATGTGATCCTGGTTTTAAGTCAAGATCACATACAGTACATCTCTATCATAGCATAAATATACAACAATGTAGTTATGCTGGGTTCCACAGTAGCACAACCAAACCCACACGAATGCCAAGGACTTAACCTCACCTGTTGTACAACAGTCCATTAGTTCCTCACCCACCAAGCCAAAGGTGAGACAGAAGGCTACATATCCTCCATCTGCCATGACTTGGCAGAGACAGTCCCAGATAATCCTCTGTTGTCCTACCTTTTCAATTGCTTTTAAAAGGCCTCAGTTGCTCTCTTCTCTTACCACTTTTCACCTTCATCCTGGACTTAGTTCTACTGCTGCAAACTGAGTTCCGATTATAAAAGTACTTTGTATTTGGCATATATCTGCACTGCAGAAATAATCCTGTCTGACACTACTTTAACTGTCATGGCTCAACACTAAAGGATTCTGGGGACTGTAGCATAGCTCTAGGGACACAATAAACTACAATTCCCAGAATTCCACAACATTAAGCCATGACAGTTAAAGCAGCATCAAACTGGATTATTTCTGCAGTGCAGATGTAGCCTTAAGTCTATGAAACCTAATACTATCACCTTCTTTCTCCCAATTACTCTCAAAGGTGCTACAAGATCTCTTTACATACTGTTCCAGACTAACACGGCTATGTCTTTGAAATATTAGTTATAGATGTTAAAACTAGTGGCTATTAAGTCAGAATTGTATATTACAATTTTCTATACAGGCACCAGCTCTCATCTATTTTGCAAGCTAAGAAGGGCCAGCCCTGGTTAATACTTGGATGAGAGACTGCTGGGGAATATCAGGTGCTGTAGGCCATATTTGAGAGGAAGAAACTAGGAAAACCATCTTTGAGTATCCATTGCCCAGGAAAATCCTATGAAATTCGTGGGATCACCTTAAGTCAACACACAACTTGAAGGCAGAGGCATACATAGACATTCCATTCTTGCTGTAAACTTTGCATATCATATCTAGTTATAGAAAACATAAAAGTACATGAATAAATTGTTGGTTTGGATACTTGGTTGGGCTCAGTGTCTCTACCTTGGATGTATGTACAGGGACAAATCTGGATTGTAACAAATGTTTCAAGTGTAGATATTGTCATTTAGCTAATGAAGGCAGTTTAAAGTGACCTTACAAAGTTGAAAAAGACAAAAACTCATGACACAAAGTATCTGATTAAAAAAAAACACGTCCATTATTAGCTCACACCTTCCATAAAAATTGTTCCTTACTAATTTTCAAATCTGGATCCCCCATAACGTCAATTTGACATGAGTGTACTTCAAATAGCAATTGATAAGACAATATCAGTCACACAGTTCTAACTGCTGAAATTGTTAGCAAAATACTGCCTTAAAAACAAAAAACAAAAACAAAAGGAGAATGGTCTATTTGAATAGCAGTGCCAGAAATGAAGACTCCAAAGCTCATCAAGGTGGATTAGTTACTTTAAATGGATATGTCCCAAAATTATTATTATTATTATTATTATTATTATTATTATTATTATTATTAATAATAATATAATTTATTTATACCCCGCCCAATCACTAGGAATCTGGGCGGCTTACAACAGTAGGGAAATACAGAGCAATAGCAATAAACAATAACAATACACATAAGATAATAAAGAAATATAACATAGCAATACATAGCAAAAAACATAACAACAACAATAACAGTAATATTGTAGCAATTGAATAATGACAAAAGCCTCACACTGATTATTACATTCAAATCAATAATTATCAAAAAGAATTCCCTATTTCCAACCCCTCATTGGAAAAAATAACAAGCAGATGCCAATAAACAATGAAATAATAAAGGAAATACAGCACAAGTTACACCATTACCGTCAAGGTAATGCAAGATAACAGCCGTGCCCAATTGTATGTGAGAAGATGGAAGGCCAAACCCATGATCTTTGATTGGAATTTGCTTCCTTTTCACTGAAAGTCTAGGAGGAGATAAGCCCCTTTCACACACCTACCCCAAAATCTTCTGAGCATAGTATTTAGTTTTTGAAAATTTTTGCAAGGTCTAAGTACTGTCTCAGTATTTTCTGACTCAGGAGACCCTGATTATGATACTACAGGATTGCTTGTTTGTTTTCCTATCTTATTGTTAACCTTATCAGTTTTGTTCCCATTTTCCTCCCAACACCTTAAATGATTAAGTCTGGAGTATGTTTCCTTTCTTGGTCTAACTTCACATGTTTAATGATTTCAGCAAAGCCCCTACAAGACATCACTAGAGGTCACCCTTAGATCTCAGCTTTTGGCCTGAAGTCTCAGGGCCCAGGTGCTTGTTGCTGTTGTTTTGTGCCTTCAAGACACTTCTGACTTATTGTGAGCTTAAGGTGAATCTATCACCAGTTTTTCTTGTCAAGATTTGTTTGGGCTAGGCATGTGTGTGTGATTTTGCTTCCTCTGAAGCCGAGAACATGTAACTTGTCCACGATCACCCAATGGGATTACATGGCTGAGCAAGGATTTGAACCCTTGCCTCCAAAGTCCTGTTAAACAGGCATAAATAATGAATCAATAATAATCATGACCTACCTCAAGTGGCTGTTGTAACAGTGATTCCAGTGTTGGGGGTGGGGGGGGGGACTTTGCTTTTTTTTACACAAATGATTCATGAAAATAGGAAGTTGTGGCACAGTGATGGATTTATTAAGCCAACAAAGAGGCCAGCTTCCTGCTGGGTGAGTTTCATGTAACAAAGAAGGAGATAAGCCAGATTTCCTTCCCAAGAACCCCTGTTCTGGCTTGAAAAGCTGATGGAGAAAGGGTGGGTTGTATTGGGAGGCATTGCCTTTTGCTAAAATCCTATATGCCCTCAGTGTATAATCTCTAAGGAGATTATCTCACACCCTGTGTAAGAAATATACTTTTAGAATATTAAAGGGTGAAAGCTACATCAGTGCAACTAGGGGGGGAAACTTTAAGGGAAGAGCAGTAACCTTATTTGATATGAAAAAGAAAATCCCTGCCTGAGAAGAGATTGCTGAATATTCTGTTTCAGTCATTGTTACATTAATGAAAGAAAAGCAAGGGGAGGAAGAGAGGGAGGGAAAGGAAGTGAAGAAATCCTTGGTGACTCAAGCTGCTCATCAAATTTTAGTGCACTCCAGTATAATGGCATATTTCTATATTAAAGGTGCATGCATTAAAAACCACGAAAACAGCTCCTATTTACAAGTCACCTTCATGCAAGTTTTAATTCTGCTCCTCTGTTCATATTTTTATTGCCTCTGTGGTGGGAAGGACTGCTGCTCAATGCTAGCTCACATCAGCAGAGGCTGGTGGCTCTCAGCACAGTAATGAATCTTCCCTGGGTTTGATTTCAAACTTTATAGGAAATAGCCAAATTACGGAACACTTTCTCCAAAATAGCTTCAATACTTTGGACAGCTCCTTTAAAACTATCCCAAACCTTTTAAGGATTCAACAGCACACTCACATGGGGAACACTAGCCAGCATTGGCCAAAATATTTTCCTCCCAGAAATTTCAAGATCCTATCCTTATATCTCCAGATATTTGGTACAAGTTGAATATCCCTTATTGAAAAATCTAAAAGCTTTCTGAGCAGTGACTGGTTCTTTGAGGAGGGAGCTGTATTAATGCTCATTCATTGTAAGATGGAAGCCTTGCTTCACCTTTGTTTGCAATGCAGAATATTTCGGGATAGATTAGTCCTGAATGAGTAATTGTGACCCATTACTTTTACAAAAGCCTCATTCCCCAAACCTCTTCAAATCAAATTGTTAATAGATTAACATAGCTGCCTGCATTTTTGGACTTTCTTTTCAGCATGTGGATATGGGAACTTTTCATAAAGAATGTTTGCACTTCAGGATCCTGGTAAATAAAACCACTTGGCCATTTAGCTCAGTGTTATGCACACATACCGGTAGCAAGGTTTCTCAATCCAAGAGAAGTGCTGCTACTCAGTGCTCACAAATACTGGACAACATAGACAGGTTTACCACCATTTCCAACAACTTCCTATGTGCCTTGATTTGTTTAGTGACTGGGCTTGGTGAAACAATGTCCTTACAGTGTATTTCTCATGCACTTGATTAGGTTAGTGTATTCCCACCATTATAGACAGAAGGTACAGACATAGAATCTCTCTCTCTCTCTCTCTCTCTCTCACACACACACACACACACACACACGTATTGATTCTACAGGCCACTCCTTTTTCTGTATCTTCCTCTCCCCTTTTCTTACTGTGATCCATATTGTTCCTGATCATTTGGCTCACTATGATCCCGATGACATCACTGATAACTAAGTAGACCTCTTCTTCAGCTCTCCTAAACTTTCCAATGAGTGTTCTTCCATTTTCCCAGAATTCACTTGGAAGTCAATATGGGAAGCCCTTGGAATGGACAGTCCTCATAATTTGCCCAGCATCACACTCTAGAAGCCTTCCTCATAACATGTCAGACATCAGGCACTCTAAGTAATCTAATCCCCAGGATTTCTGGGTCACTGCTAAGGAGATAAGATCCCATATGTGTTATGAACCAGAACAAGTGCAAGTGGCCCACCCAGGGTACCAGACTATTTTAGCAAATAGTTTCTTACAGCTCCTAACAGCTTTAATAAGCAGACAGGAATCCAGGGACTTTAGATTCTAGCAACTCATTGGAGCTTATGGCATCTTTCTTCTCTCAGCAGCAGAATGCCACATGTCCAGGGGAGTTCTGGTGCTTCACAGCTTTTTTTTATGTTGTTCTGGTGGTGATGGTTAGGATGTTGCACAAAGAATTAATACCTTCTTCCATACCACCAAAAGAGAGAGAGAGAGAGAGAGAGAGAGAGAGAGAGAGAAAGTTCATGTAAACCCTGGTTACTTGAGCATCTGTCACCAATAGGATTATGGCCAGTATAGCCAGCCATCAAATCTGCATACATTGAAACTTGGAGTTCTGGGATTTAGTTGTTAATAATAATAATAATAATAAATTTTATTTGTGTTTCCCCGCCTCTCCCATTGGATCGAAGCGGGGTTACATACTAATTTAGGAGTAAAGCTTAGTAAAACTACACTTTATGAGAACAAAATAGGCAACTCAGTATTGAATTCCCCTTTCCTCTTCTACAATTTGTAAAAAAACAAACTACATTTTATTAGGTTGTAATCCCACCTCAATCCATCTGGGAGAGGTGGGAAAATAAAATAAGTATTATTATTATTATTATTATTATTATTATTATTATTATTATTATTAGATGGTACATCTTCAAATCCTGAATACACACCATTGGTGGCCTCTGGTGGGTACACAGGCGCTGGATAGACGGGCCTTACGGGGCGCCGTCGTGACATGCGAGGTGCGGCACTTCCAAACCCAACTCGCCCCTTGCATGTGACAAGGGCGTCAAAATGACAGTGCCTTGTACATATAGGCGCCGCCATTCCGATGTGACGGACGCATAGCATCCGCACATCCTGGCGCCTTTATGATGCCCCAAATGCACCATTGGCGCCTTGCGGCATCATAATGACGCCACTGAAAGAACCCGCTTTTTGTGGGTTCTTTTTGTTGCGTTAGGGAGCCATGCAGTTTGTCTGATGTGGCTCCCTTGTGCAGCAAACCAGGGCAGTGGCAGACCACCCTTTTTGGGCAGTCTAAATCCCAACACAGAGACTCAGAGTTACAATGAGATGAAGTATTTTATTACACATTATTAATAGGGAGGCACAGAGTTGCCATTGTAACTCCCTGGATTTTTGTTATGCTCTATTCTATTCTGTAACATCAGGATGTGGCCACTTGAAGTGATCAATTATTTGAGGGTGATGCTGTAGGTGTCTGCAACTGCAAATACTTTCATAAATACAACAGGACCTAATTAATCCCTCCTTGTGTGTGCCTGTGTTATTTACACTACTGGATAGAATTTTGATTTCCTTATTTTTACTCCCACTATCAAGCAACACCTGGAAAGAAAAGCTTAACAGGCATCCAATCTAACAATAATTAATGAAAAAATGCTTTAGATACAACACACACATACAATTCTAAATTAACAGTTAAAGTGAAGTCTTGTTGAAAACAGAAAAACAACAGCAGGTGACTAGCTTATTAATGCCTATTTTTAGGACAAATTGTTTTTATGTCAGCAGGAGACCATCTACTCTTGTTCACTTTGAAAATGAACTGGAGATACAAAGGAAGAAATCATTAGTTACGGGAACGGACAAAGTGAATTGTGAAAGAAATATATCCTAAAACCTAGAATATGGAGTAGAATATACATCAGAATCCTAGGATATAGGTCAGAAAATATTAAAAACAATACAAACAACAGCAACAGATGATCAAAATATACAGGCACGGGGCTCTATCTCAGGTTTCAAGGTGGGTACATATTTCAGAGTGAATATTTTTTACAGGCAAAAGCTTTAATGAATCATTATTTGATGTGATCAGTTCTCCAAAGAATTGAATAGAGCAGCACATGCAAATGTTAGATTCCATGTTCTCCATGCCCAAAGCAAGTCAGTAGATAAGAATAACTGATTCCCATGGAAAAGATCTTCAAACATTTGAGGGCCTGCCATGGAGAGGTTTGAGAACACTAGCTCTTTATTGATCCAGAAAGCAAGATTAGAACCAGTGTACACAGCATCCAGGGAAGTGGGCTTCAGATAAGCAACTAGAGGTGCATCCTAATGAAAGATTCTACTTGCCTAGAATCATTTAAGCACAGGCAAATGGCATATGTCAGTTATATCCTGGATCACAGCTCCTGAGCTATGCAAGGGATTGGATGAGGCCTCTCCCCCTTCTGTGTTAATTCAAGGAGGAAACATATGTGAGCATCAGAGAATACAGATGGTCAGATAGCTCAAGTCAAATGAATTTGGGAGATGTAGATGTCCACTCGTATGGAGTAGCAAATAAGATTCTTGTAGGAGAAGGGGATAGATGGATCAAAGAGATAAAGGTTGCAAGGCAATGTGGTCTAAATCAGCATGGAAATAGAAACAAACAAACAAACAATGGACACATTCATGCAAAAAAAAAAAAAAAAAAGATAATGGGAACAATTTGGCCACCTATGACAAACCTGGTCTTGTTCCAGTTATTATTCCATTCATCTGTAAAAGTTCAAATGCACAGACATCAAGCATGGCTCTTTGTCAATCAGAGCCAGCTGTTCTGAGCATGCTGTTTGGAAAGATTCCACTGTGACTCTGTATATGTGTGTTCCAGGGATGGACAAGTGTTTCTAATCCATGTCAGTTTCACAAACATTAAATCATGTTCAGAATACAGTTGTTGTCTGATAAGGAATCTTCACATTAACTTAAGAATTATGGAATGTGCACCCATGCATTGTGCACTGTTACACCTTGATGCACATTGTGCATTTCTTTGTGCAACACTGCAGTTTACTAATGAGATGATGTTGTGCAACTGCCACACAACTCCAAGAGCATAACCTTACTGTCTCCTTGATGCAGTATTATCTTGATTCATAAATATCACAGACTGCCATGATCAAAATACATATAAACAACTCAGTTCCAGGTCCCCAGTTGTTTCCCCTTGACATCTGAAGCAATGATGTTCTTATCTACAGTTTCCATGCTGGGTCTACCATAATCTGCCACAACATTTTACTGCATGTTTATGTCAAAGTTCTGCTATTGTAGCTCTAGAGGGCTGCACTACTACTTCTCCATCATCACTATTTCCCTTAGTGTTGCTGCTGTTTGTCAGGTAGCAATAACAATAGCTATAACATTTACATTTCTATACCATTTGATAGTGAACTCAGCACTCTCTAAGCAGTTTACAATCTGTAAGCCAATTGCCCCCACCAAGCTGGGTATTCATTTTACCAACCTATGAAAGGATGGAAGGCTGAGTCAACCTGGAGTCATTGTGGCTGTAGTACCAGCATTTAATGATAGCACCACCAGGGCTCCTACAGGTATGAGTTTCAGCTACCATGTTTCTTTTAACATGCACACAATTGTACAAGCCATTGTATTCCCCATCACCACATATGTGTGCAAGAGCTGGACAGCAAAGAATAAGAAGAAAATAAATTTCCCATCACCACATACATGTGCAAGAGCTGGACATTGTATTTCCCATCACCACATACATATGCAAGAGCTGGACAGCAAAGAATAAGATGAAAATAAGAAGAAAATAAATTCATTTGAGATGTGATGCTGGAGAAGAGGGCTGAGGATACCATGGAGAGCCAATGGGTCCTAGAACAGATCAAGCCTGAAATATCCCTTGAGACCAAGATGATAAATTTGAGGTTGTCATATTTTGGCCACATCATGCGAAGGCACGGCTCACTGGAAAAGACAATAATGCTATGAAAGGTGGAAGGATGTAGAAAGAGAGGAAGACCACATGCTAGACAGACTCTTTTTTAAAATTAAAAATATACATTATTAAATCTTCAAGATTGACTCAAAAACAGAAAAAACAAACACAAAGCAAACATCAAAACAAAAACAAAGACATATACACACAACAAAATAAAAACATAAATTTTATTTCATACATCAAACATTATTTAACACACCTACAATCCTGCATATTTACTTTACTTCATTCATCATTACATCTTCATCATTTACTCAACTTCTTCTACTTCCTTTTTATATTCATCCTCAACTACCATATCTCTCATAATACACACCATTCATAACTTCTTTCTTTGCTTTCCTTCGATTATTTCTATTTAATTCTTGGCCTCATAATAACATCTGATTGGTGATACTTTGAACCCATATTTTTAGATTCAAAACCAACTTATTAGTTCCTTTAACTTTATATACAAATATTTCATTATTATCCTCTTCCATTCATTTCCCTTTCTTACAGACTGATCAGTATTACTGTTTCTATATTGTGTGCTGGTTGGGTTGTGTGGATGCAGAATGTTTGTTCATGCCCATCTATCACCATCCTGCCCTCAAGTGCCCCATATAAGTGCACCATGTAGCCTCTCAAAGGATTCCACTTTGTGAATGCAGCACTCTACCTGAAAAAGAAAAAGTTTCCCATCCCCACTTTAGAGAATATTTTGCTTATCCAATGGCAGTATGTGCTGGCAGGCAGCTACATAGTTTAGAAATTCCTAATTATAGAACCGTTAATTGTATAGTCCATATAGCGCACACCCTCTGTTGGAACATGTGCATTCACAATGCAACCCACAAATGTCTCATCTGTCACAAATGTAGTTTAAGAAGACTAAGAGGAGCCAGATTTAATGCTTCATTATATGCTACTTTATATTCAAACTTGGCTGGTTATAATGGCCAACGAGAACTGAGCGTGAATCTCATAAATTGCAGACACAACTGGAAGAACTTTACTTATCTGACCTGTCTAATTAAGAGTCCAATGAGCTCTTTCTTTCCTTAAAAGCTAGCCATGAATTTTATGACTTTCTGTATCACCCTAAGTCAACAGTAGCTGAGAAACAAGAACAGTTTCCAGAGATTGATGTCACTGCCTAGACTGCCCAAAAAAGGACTATGGTCCTTTATGTAATGAACAATGGCTCATTTTTAACCTATCTGAAAATTGAAAACTTATTTTTTTTAAAAGGGGAAGGGGGAAATAATTTAGCATTAATTCATTAGGCCAGGGATAGTAGTTGATAGAAATCAATTAAGAAGGACTTGTTCACCTACTTTTGGCATCTTGGTCATGTCTGGAGCATATTCACCAACTGTCCTGATTTGGCAGAGACAGTCCTAATTAATCCTCTGTCAACTTAGTTTTTCAGATGTCTTAGTATTTCTTTCTTCCTTCATCCTCAGTTTACTTCAGTCAGGGCAATCTCAGTTCAGAGTAAAAAAGTAGTTTGCACCTAACTGATTCAGCAAGGGAGAAGGAGGTGGAATCCTTTCCTTCCCAGTAAACACAGCAAAAGCAAACTGCTGCAGCCTTTCCTAACCTGTGTGCTTTTCTTCATTAACACCTTTTGCCATCATGACTACACTGTGATGTTGCTTGGCCACACATGCCCCAGTTTTCACCTGCGAATTTTGAAGCTATGGGATGAATGTGACACTATCTTTAAAACAGTGCAATGCTTTTTATACATAACAAATATCTTTTAGGGTCTTTACTTAGTTTTATATTCAATATATCTTCTATTGTTTCATGAATTCTACTCCAATAATTTTTTTGCAATTCTACATTCCCACCATAGGTGACAGAATGTGCCCGTTTCTTTTTTGCATTTCCAACGTAAGTTATTCAAATTTTTATTCATCTTTGCTAATTTATATGGTGTTAAATACCATCTGTACTACATTCTGTAAAAATTTTCTCTCACATAGGCACGGGACAGACTGTCCAAAAAGAACGGTCTCCCAGCACCTAGTTTTGGTCCATGGGGAAGCCGCAGCCTCCAGACCGTGGGACTTCCCCGCGAACCAAAAAGAACCCACAAAAAGCGGGTTTGTCTTGCGACGCCATTACGACATCGCAGTGTGTCAATAGCACACTCATGGCGTCATAATGGCACGACAACGTGTGGACGCTATGCGTCCGGCATGTCATAATGGCTGAACCCATCTGTACAGGGCGCTGCCATTTTGATGCCCTCATCACATGCGAGGGGCGAGGGGCATCTAGGAGTGTTGCCCCTTGCACATGACGATGGTGTTCTTTCTCGTCCATCTGGACCGGGCCATTGTAACTTAAAGTGTATTTTATTCTTTTTGTCCATGTTTTTTCCTAATGTTCCAAATTTACACTCTTTCCAATATTCTGGGCCCATTTTACCATTTGGGGTTTTACCAAATCTTCTTCCATATCTAACTTCAGTAGTGCTTTATAATATTTACTTATTTTATGGTTGTCTTCTGACCGAATAATATTCTCCAAATTCAAATCTAATTCTCCAATACCAGTACACTTTTTATCCATTATGAATCTTTCTCTAATTTGTCAATATGTGAACCAAGTAAAACTGTATTCCATGGCCAATAGTTGTTCTTGTGTTTTCAGTTTAATCTCACCCTTGTTGTTTTCCATTAATGAAGAAGAGGAAATAGAGAGAAAGCATGGAAGATTAATGTTTTATATGTCAGCAGCTGCTAGATTATTGTATGCATCAAGAAAAAAACAATGCCAGATGTAAAAGACTGGATATTTAAATTGATTGACTTCATGGAAATAGATAAATTAACACAAATTCTGCAAAAGAAAACTATAGAAATATTCAAAAAGAACTGGAATCCTTTGATATGTTACCTAGAAAACAAGTGGATACAAAACTGGAAGTATGATCTGGATTAATAAAATCTGAAAAATGTATAGAAGTACAGGTTTGAAAAACACCAATTTACAAATATGTTGGTTTGGTTAAAATTATGTGGAATTAATCTCTTTACATGTGATAACTTACAGGGAGAAAAACCTATATGATAGTTAATCAGGTAAACTTGAAAAGTAAGGAAGTTTTGTTTGAAAGGTATAATTTTTATTGCCTAGAATAGGAATTTATGTTTAGTTAGGTTGTATGTATTTTATTGTATGTGTGCTATGGATGTTATGATTTTATGCTTCATAATAATTTTTTTAAAAAATAGAAGGGTGCAATGCTTTTTAACCCAGGTCTGAGACAAGGGTGGGTTTGGGCACATGTGTCCCAGTTTCCATCTGTGAAATGTTGGAGGGTATGCTGAAGTCATAAGAGGTTGTTGTTGATAGGTCATTAAAGTCCTAATAGTAGCAGCAACAATAACAACAACAATCTGGCAGTTAAAAAGAAAATAAATGGATGAAAAAAATAAAATACAGTGCGCCCGCGCCATACACGGGCGCGCCATACGCGGCCTTGAGCATACATGCTCAAGCCGCGGGGTGCACGTGGGGTGGAAGGGGCGGCGCATCCCATTCAATTGAATGGGTGCATGCGCCCGTTGCGCCCCGTGCGTGCCCGCGCCGCCGTGCACAAGCCCCATTGTTTCCAATTCTGCATAGGCAGAATTCACCTTACGCAGAGGGATCCGGAACGGATCCCCCGCGTAAGGCGAGGACGGACTGTAGAATGAATCACTTGAGGGAAAACAAAGCATGTGTCCTTACTAAATAAAGCTCTTAATAAAAGTGCCCTTACTAAACGTAAATGTGCCCTTGCTAAGGGAAGTTCTTACTAAACAAAGGGTGAGGATCAATTCAGTATGAAAACATTTGCATCATGTTTGGCAGTCAAACAACAAAAAAAAGTTCTTATGCTGGTACCAGCAAGGGTGACTCTTTTTGTGCCTTCTGGGCAATAGAAGGCTCACATATGGGCTCTAAATAAAAATGCATATGACTGAGTCTATAAAAAGCAATGTGGCCACTATAGCAAGTTACAGGGTCCTCCAAGGAAAAGCTTATATATAGATTTCCAGAGTTGCCGTGTTTTATTATTACTATTTGTATTTTATCTTATTTTTACCAAGCTTGCTCAAGCAGAGGCCCCTTTAGTGTCAGGGATGGAGGGGAGGTTTTGTTCTCACCACTTGAACAATGTTAAGCAACATTAACAAGGATCACTCTAATGCTTCTTGTGAGAACAGTAGAAACCCTTTACTTTTATAACACTCTATTTGGGTGGAAGGCAAACCATCTTCCTGTTTTTGCTGATTTGTTATTTACTATCAAGGTTGCTACTTGTATAACTCTCCATACCCCTTCTATCTACATAGCCTTATTCTGGAATTTTTTGCTCAATTCTGATGAATTTCCCAGACTCTTGGAACACATTTTTGGGAACAGAAGGCTACTTCAATTTTTTTAAAGGCTATTTGGTTCTATCCTGAGGAGCAGAGGAAAATAGCAAGGGCAGTAGGCCCTTGGTATCTGTTGTGGTTTGGTTACAGGACTCAAAATGGATACCAAAATCTGTGGATGCTCACATCCTATTAAATATAATGGTGTAGTGAAATGGTGCCCCTTTGCAAAATCAAAGTTTGCTTTTTGGAAATTTATATCTATTCTTTCATATTTTCAAACTATGGATGGTTGAATCTGTGGATAAAGAATCCATGGATATGGAAGGCCAATTCTAAAAGGAAATCCTTCCTTCAAGGCTTTTATTTTGGGCACAGTTGGGATCTTGGGAAGTCTGAAATATCTTTTTGCTGGCCATACCTCATCTTAGAGGTTATTTTCAGCTGACAAATGTGTTTGTGGTCATTCAAAAATATATGGGGGTGGGGGGAGATGACATGAGACACCATAGAAAGCCATCAGACTACTTGTGTGACACAAATTTCTTACCCCTGTTATAGTGTGTCGGATTCAATCTCTATCTTAAAGTCTAGCAGGTTGCCTGGACAGGAAATGCCCCAATTTCAGCCATTTTTATGGTTTGCTCTTAAAACAGTTTTTTCCCCCTACTCCACCTCCATCATCCCGAGTTTAAAATCAGAACAGCTCCTTCATTTTAAAATGGCCCAGATGAATCTCACATTTCAAGAAGTAGAATGTCAAAGGTTTAGCTGAACAATCCAATGTGCTACCCCTAGATGAATGATGTGCTATTTAAAAGGCTTCAAGAAGAAGCAGAGTTTTCATTTTGCTGTTTCTGCCAACCTTAGGCATTCCACAGGGAATGATTCTCAGCTTCACTGTATTTGACATGTTCACCTGCTAGCACTCATTATGGTCATTATGAACTATTACTGTTCATTATAGTGTTAGATGGATGACATCAGGCTTAACTCCATTCATGGCATTCAGGATGTGAGAGAGCACTTTGCATGAAACATCCACCTCACCTTGAGTTTTGCGGAAAGTAATTGCATAAATATTTTAAATAGGTTTTAAGATAAAAAAGAAGAAAATCAGAAAACCACTAAAATATTAATACTTAGTTTCTCGAAGAAAAAAAAGTGTACAAGTCATGAACCTTTTGAGGGGGGGGGGGGGACACACACCATTCCAGTGCCTAATGATTGAAGCATGTCATTTTACAGGTGAAAAACCCTCTTGTAACAAAGACTATTTCCAGAACCTTCTCTCTGATAATACACACTGAAGTTTCTGCTCCATGTTAATGTTCTTTGCACACCATACACAGGGCATGGCCAATAAGCACATTCACTTATGGAGATACTCCTACTTTCCTCTTTAGTGAATATTGTGAGCCATTGTTATCTACTGGAGTTTGGTTCCAGGATCTCCCATGGTTACCAAAATCCATGGGTGCTCAAGTCTCATGCAATGGCATAGTAAAATGGTGTCGCTTGTGTAAAATGGCAAAGGTTTGCTTTTTTGGAATGCACACGTGCGCGCGCGCACAAACACAAACAGCAAAAACAGACAAGCTAGGAGAGGCTGCAGTTGTATGATTTTGCTTGGGTTTACAGGGAAGGGCAAGATTTTGGATGGTATCACTTGGCTATTAAAATCTCCTTACCTCTATCTGGTTTAAAGCTTAATTGGGGTGGCATCCTGATCTTATCACAAGGTTTTTGCCACTGAATATGCCACACAAATAAATCCTGGGTCCATCCCCACTTCCAGGAGTGCTCTGCCATCCATTTTCTTAAGTCAGAACACTCTCAGATCTGAAAAGAGCTGCGCAGAGTGCTCCTGGAAGCGGGGATGGACCCAGGCTGTATTTGGGTGACAAAATCCTTCTGATAAGATCAGGATGTCACCCGAATTAAGGTTTAAACCGGGTAGAGGTAAGCTGGTTTGAATAGCTAAGCGATAAGCATCTTTGTCCTCCTTCTTCCCCTTCTGCTAAAATAAAAGTAGTTTTCACTTTCAATTCAGCTTCCAACAACTGAAGTAAGCTGAGGACAAAGGAAGAAACTGGGAATAGGAGAAACTGGGACACTTTAAAGTGTTGAAAAAGTGAGACAGCAGATGATGAATTGGGACTGTACCTGCCAAACTGGAATAGTTGGAAGGTACTGTATGTACCTGTCTTTTGGGGGGAAAACAACAACTTTGCACTTGTTCATAGCAAAGTAATGTATGAACCTGCTTTTAAGCTTATCTTTTTTTTTTTATTAGGAACTGAACCATGGAATAGTACAGGCCTTAGTGAAACCTTCCTTAAATGAATTAATTCCCATTAAGTGATATAGAAATCTAATCTTCTATCAACAGAAACACACATCTCTCCTTCTCTCTCTTTGTCATTTCCACTGCAATTCAACTAGCTCTGTGTGTGTGTGTGTGGGGGGGGGGGTCATTACGTTTGAACAGAATGGCAGTTTAAAACAATCTGACATTATTTCTTCTACATTTTCCCTCAATTTCATTGTATACATGATGACATATTTCACACTGGCAGCCTGTCTTAATGGTACAGTTTCAGGTAGCCTGGGGTCCTTCAATTTGAGCACTATCCAAGCCAAGTATTGAAATATTATTGATACAGATCACTGCTGAGCTTTGTGTCGGCACGTATAAACTCAAAGAACTAAACAAGAAGAGGTTGCAATAATTTTCATTGTTCTGTTAGTATCAGGTAGAAAGAAAACCAAATTAGGAGACCCTTCTGTAGAGAGTTTTCTTACTACTACTGTACACCAAACTGAAACAGTCATGAGAAAAAATAGCAAGAGATCTCATTTCTATTACCCAGTAAGCACCAAAACATTATAGGTTCTCCGGGTCAGCCAAAATCATTGTAAAGATACCCTCCAATTGTCCCAAATTGTCAGGGACATTATCAATCATCTCTCTGGGGCTGAACAGACAACCCTAAGAGGGGACTCCATGCTGCCCCTGGAAGCGCTGAGTTGGGAACACAGCAGCTACATGACACACCTCCAACCCAGCGGTTCTATGGCACAAAAAGAAGCTGCAAAAGCGGTTCCTTTTTGCACCGCAGAAAGGGCACACTAGCCACCGCTGCTGTGGCTCTTCCATGACTCTTTGATGCAATGCGTTTAAATGCGGCACCACAGACATGGCGTGATGCCTCCTGACATGCGGTGGGCATGTGGCATCACTCTGGCATGTGGTGGATTTGGGGCACGTGGTGTGCCCCCACTCTGGGGGGTATGCCCCCACTCTGCCCTGATGCATCTTGTCCTGGGGGACCTCAACATCCCTTTCGAGGCCAGTCATGGTCCAACTGGTGCAGCTCGGGAGTTCATGACTACCATGACAGCCATGGGCCTGTCTCAATTAGTCTCAGGTCCAACACATTGTGCTGGTAATACTCTTGATGTGATCTTCAGTACGGACATGGAGGCTCCGTGGGTAGAGATTTCTAATGTCTCCCCCGTGTCATGGACGGATCATTTCCTGGTTGAGGCTAGAATCAAGGCTTCTACCATTAACCCTCCCGGGGGTGGCGGACCTATTAGGATGGTCCACCCTCGAAGGCTGATGGAACCCATAAGGTTCCAAGAAGCCCTAGAGGGGTATACGACTGGCTCTGACGGCGATTCTGTTGATGCCCTTACTGACATCTGGGATACTAATCTCTCTAGGGCTATACACAGTATCGCTCCCAAGCGTCCTTTCCGGCCTGCTTCCAATAAACATCCCTGGTATACAGAAGATCTCAGGGCAAGGAAGCGGGTCGTGCAACGACTAGAGCACAAATGGCGAAGACATCAGCACTTGTCCGACAGGACACTCCTTCGCTCTCATTTGAGAGCTTACAGAGTGGCAATACGTGCAGCAAAGAATTCCTTCTGTGCTGCACGTATTGCGTCCGCAGAGTCGCGTCCGGCAGAGCTGTTCAGGGTTGTGAGGGAGCTAACTCGGCTCCCTCCCACCCTGAGCCCTATTCTGGAGCCATCTAAAGCCTGCTGCGACGATTTTAATAACTTCTTTGCGGATAAAATCTCTCGGGTAAGGGCTGATCTCGACGCCAGTCTTTGTGCAGATCCTATAGTAGAGGTGTCCGAAGCGTCCGTGATCCCTGTTATACTGGATCACTTTGAGTTTGTTAGTACCGATGAAGTGGACAAGATCCTCCGAAGTGTTAGCAGGACGACTTGCTCTCTTGATCCCTGCCCCTCATGGTTGACAGCTCAGGGGGGAGATGTGGTGCGACTAATGTTGCATCACATAATTAATACATCTCTAAGTGAGGGTCAGTTTCCATCCAAATTAAAATTAGCAGTGGTTAAACCCCTGCTAAAGAAGCCCTCCTTAGACCCCCTGCTCCATAATAATTATAGACCCATCTCGCTGCTACCTTTTTTGGGGAAGGTGATCGAGAGAGCAGTCGCCTCCCAGCTTCAGTCGATCTTGGACGACACCGATTTTCTGGACCCATTTCAAACCGGCTTCCGGGCGGGCTATGGAGTTGAGACTGCCATGGTCGCCTTAGTTGATGATCTCCGTCTGGGCATGGACAGGGGGAGCGTGTCTCTGTTGGTGCTTTTGGACATCTCAGCGGCCTTCGATACCATCGACCATGGTATCCTTCTGGGACGCCTGAGGGAGTTGGGAATTGGGGGCACTGCTTTGCAGTGGTTCCGTTCCTACCTCTCGGGCAGATCCCAGATGGTGGAGCTGGGGGACTGTCGCTCCGATAGGAGGGCCCTTACATCTGGTGTCCCTCAAGGAGCGATTTTGTCCCCTATGCTATTCAACATTTACATGAAGCCACTGGGAGAGATCATCCGGAGACATGGGGCGCGGTGTTATCAGTACGCTGATGACACCCAGATAATTTTCTCTATGTCTCCGACTGATGCAGTAACTAAGGATGGCATCTCTCCTCTAGATGCCTGCTTGGCGTCGGTAATGGGCTGGATGAGGGAGAACAAACTCAGCGTGAATCCAGGGAAAACGGAAGTACTGGTGATAGGTTCCCCGGTTTCGGGTGGTGAGATCTGTCACCCGGTCCTGAATGGGGTCACGCTCCCCCTGAAGGACTCGGTGCGCAGCTTGGGAGTGCTCCTTGATTCGTCGCTTCAGCTGACTTCTCAGGTGGATGCGACGGTCAGGAGTGCCTGCTATCAGCTTCAGCTGATACACCAGCTGCGTCCCTACCTGGACCGAAAGGACCTAGAAACTGTTGTACATGCTTTGGTAACCTCTCGATTAGATTTCTGCAATGCGCTCTACATGGGGCAACCCTTGTACCAAACTCGGAAGCTGCAATTGGTGCAGAATATGGCAGCTAGATTGGTCGCTGATAGTTCCAGGTCAGACCATGTAACACCTATTTTAAAAGATCTTCACTGGCTGCCTATTCGCTTCCGAGCTCAATACAAGGTGTTGGTTTTGACCTATAAAGCCCTAAATGGCTTGGGCCCAGGGTACTTAGAGGACCGCCTCTCCCCATATAATCCGCCTCGCACACTCAGAACTTCTGGGAGTAAACTATTGGAGGTCCCTAGATCCAACTATATACGGACCTCGCAGAGGGCCTTTACTATTGCTGCCCCCTCCCTATGGAATAAGCTCCCTGCAGAGCTTCGCACCGCCACCTCGTTAGCTGTTTTTAAAAAACAGTTGAAAACATACTTGTTTCGGTTGGCCTTCCCACCTTAATTTGTCTATTTATTTTCCTGCCCCCTTTCTCCCATCTTCTCCCCCTCTCTTTGACCCGGATTGATGTCTCACTTTGCCCCTGATACGTGTATTTCCCATTTTATTGTTTTCCTGTTCCTGTTTTTGTAATAATGTTTTTAACTGTTATATTGGATTTTAACCTGTATTGTAATGTTTTTATAAATCTTGTAAGCCGCCCTGATCATTTTTTATGGAAGGGCGGGGTATAAATAAAATTTATTATTTATTATTATTTATCTTTGTCGTCATCCTTCTTCACTGGTTATTAAAATATACTAATTTCACTTTCTTCTTCCCACTTTCCCACATTTATATCATGTTGCTTCAATTGCTGTAAAGTCAGTCCAAAGTGTAAAGATAGTTTGGAGTCAGTTTACACAGTGGGAAGGAAGAGAAAAGGGTGGAATATTGCCCTTCCCAGTAGACTCAGGCAAAACAAAAACAAAAAAATACTGCTGAGCTTTCACAGCTTTTTGTGGGTTATTCAGGCTATGTGGCCATGTTCTGCAAAAGTTTATACCTGACGTTCTTCTATCATCTGTGGCTGGCAACTTCAGAGAATGCTGGCATGGAAGTGAGTGGATTATACTGTGTGGCCCTTGGTTGGGAGGAAGTGTTTTACATGTTGATCTATGTGTTGGTCTGTTGTTGAATGGCAAGGCCTCAGTCTGGAAGGATATACTGGGGGGGGGGGGATACGTGTGTCTATTTAATTAGCAATCTATTGTCTGTGGGGAAACACATTTGCATGTGCTGAGACTTGATTTGGGTGTTTTTCAGGACTGATACTCAAACTTTGTTTACTTTAAGGGTTTCGTCTTTCCTGTTGAAGTTGTCCATGCGTTTATGGATTTCAGTGGCTTCCCTGTATATCCTGACCTGATAGTTGTTAATTATTATTGCTGCATTAGTTGTTATGTGCCTTCATGATATTTCTGACTCATGGCAATCCTAAGGCAAGCCTATCACGCAGTTTTCTTGGCAAGTTTCTTCACAGGAGGTTTGCCATTGCTATCCTCTGAGGCTGAGAGAGAGTGTCCCAAGTTTACATGGCGAAGACAGGACTCCACAATTCAGTACTCAAACCATGACACTACACTGGCTCTAAATTAATAATATAGAAAATTAAAAGAATTTGCATAATATTCAATGTCGATGCCTGGATATGTGGGACTGGTATATGGCAGCCTTATCTGGAATGCATGCCCAAATCACACATGCCAAAGGAATGCTATTTAAAAATTGGCTAGAGCTTTTCCCTAGAGGTAGAATCCTAATGGGGCTCGGATCTCCTCTCATATGGAAGACCTCTGCACGCATGTGCACAGCTGCTCTTCATAACTGTAGCATAAACAAGCATCTGTATGGTTGCTGGGGAGATGGTAGGAGGGAGTGATAGTAATACTCTTTTGGGGCCATGATAGCCTTCATAGGTGCCTTGAAGTATGGGCTGAACCTCTCACTTTATATCTTAATAGAATTTTCCTCAAAGGGTCATTGCAGGAATCAACCACTGCTTGAACAAATAAGAGAGCTGGGTATACTGGTTCTCTGGACTGAGGCTGCCATTCTCTGCTCTGTCTCCTATCCCACATCTTCTCTCTGATAGATCAGTTTGTGAGTTATACAGTACTTAGGAGAGATTACACTTTTCTAAACTGTGGCTGCAAGCCGTGTGTGTGTGTGTGTGTGTGAGAGAGAGAGAGAGAGAGAGAGAGAGAGAGAGAGAGAGAGAGAGAATGAATGTGTTGGAAAAGTGAAGGAGTATAGGTATTCCAGCCATATACTCTCTTGAAAGCAGAAAGGAAAGCTTGTTTATTCAGCTCTCACATGCACTATCCTTCCTAGCTCACTTCCCCTCATGGCACACAATTCAACACAGTATACCTGGCCTGTGACATAAAATCCAAAATTACAGTCTCAGAGGCCAATGCTGCACTACATTCTGGAGGTTGGGAGGCAATGTTGCACATTCTCCAGTGTACAGTGTAAATCAAGAAGCCTACAAGAAAAAAAGGCACATTTCTAGTTACTCCATGACAAACCAAGGAAGGGGGAAAACCTCATAACATCCCATTTCATAGTGGGTGTTATTTATCATGGAGCTCACACAAGCATTTCAAGATCAGTACTAGACATACATTCCAACTGTTCTGATTTGGCAGGGACAATCCCATTGATTCCTCTGTAGTCTCACTTTTTCAGCTGCTTCTAAAATACCTCTTCTCTATTCACTTTCCCCTTTTGTTCTCAGCTTAAACGATTTTTGCAAATTGAATTTCAAGTGCAAAAGTAGTATGCTTAACTCAGTGAAGAGGAGAGGAGAGGGCAGAATCTTATCCTTTCTGATAGATACATGAATAAGCAAACTTCTGTAGCATCTTCTACTTGTGCGTTCTTCCTCATTAATAACTTCAAACATCTTGACTGCTGGTGCTGCTTGGTCACATACGTCCTGATTTTCATGGCGGTGGGCATGCAATCCAGGCTTTACTCTGAAAACAGCACCTTCTCATAAGAAGACAGCTACTGAGCGTTTTGGTCAAGAAAGGGCTACTGAAATTGTGAATACTGTGATGAGTGCTTATCAGAGATGTGAAAATGATCCAGTCTCATGTTGTTGAGTTTCTCTGAAGCCATCCTGCATTCTCTTCCATTCTTTGTCTTTTCTTATTCTTTTGCCATTAGATTGAAAGGTTCTTCCTATACCAAAATTTGTGCCATTTTTAATGAGCATTTTCCCCCCTATTCCATTTCCTTACATAATTTAACTCATTTAAACAACTTTTCCCCATTGATTAAAGTGTGCTTCTATGCATTTTCTCAATTATATTTCTCAGCTAAACAATTTGTATTTTAAAACAGGCACATGCTTTTGTGTATTCTTTATTTCTTTCAGCTTTCCTGTAAACCTTGTAGGTGTGTGAATGCTCAATGAGACATGTGCATTTCTTCATGTGATCTTGAGAGATATGAAAACACTAGTTTCGTTGTGATGATGGAGTCTGATGGAGTTTCCTTCCATCTCTAATGCATATACAGCTTCCATGTGTAAGCTCCAGTTCCTTTAAACAGCATCAGTGACAGGCCACCAAAGCTCCAAGAGCACAGAAACTGCACATATAAATGAAGCCATTTTTTTCCTTTTTCACCAAGAGAGAAGGGGAAAGGTCTTCATCTGTAATTTTGTTATAAAGAGGTAAAGTGAAGGTAAATCCAGATAAAAATGCCCTGAAAAAAAATTGAACAACCCTGACTTCACATTTGGAAAAGCAAATCGATGAGTATATGTCAACTTTCCTACTTTTCACACTCATGTGCAAAAGCAAAACAAAGAACAAAATAAAAACTGAAGGTCACTGCTTATACAAGTATCATTAAGAAACATGTGGATAAAGAATGTGCAGTGACATTTGGTTGAGCTAAGGAAGGCCTAGTAAAATTAATACAGTGTTCTTCGATCTCTTTCGATCCAAGCTTTTTACCAATATTTTCAGGTTAAAGCTTAAGAATCCATCTTTGAGATCCCTGATGCTTTAATACATCCTCTGCCTAGCCACTCAACTATTCAAACTCTTAAGGTGTATCAGGGGCTGACATTCTTTTATTGTTGTCCTGAAACGAGGAACTAACATCAGAATAACAACAACAGAGAGGGGGGATAATCAATTTGTTTGGAACCTTGTCCATACATTGTATCCAAAGTAGAGAAAACAGAATGATCTGTACTTCAGGTTTGTGAAAGGAACATTGTTAAAACCACAATTATCTCCTCTCTTTCCTGCAAAAGAAATAGATCATTCATCCTTCAGGGTCAACTTTTGGTGCAAATAAACCTGACATTCCAGATTTTGTGTTTATCACTAAATCTATAACTATATACTCATTTTAACTCCATAGATACATTATTTGTCTCAGTTTCCTAAAGAATATTCTGATTCTAATCAGGGGTTTTTTTTTTGTTTTTTTTTTTGTTTTGCTAAAGGACATTGATATGTCTTTTGAGATAATGGACATATCCACCAATTGTGCCAATTTGGCAGGGACAGCCCTGCTTCAAATTCTGTTGTCCCACTTTCTCAGATGTTTTTAAATGTCTCAGTTTCTCTCTGATCCTTTCAATTTTCCCTGTTGCTCTCAGCTCATTACAGTTGCTGTAAACTGAGTTCAAAGTGCAAAAGTAGTTCACAGTCAATTAACTAAGCAGGGAAAAAAAAAAGAAAGCAAAATGTTACCCTTCCTAGTAGGCTCAGGCAAAAGCAAACTGCTGCAGCCTGTCTTAGCTTGTGTAAGCTTCCTCTTTGATAACATTTGCCATCTTGACTACATTCTGTGTTATATAACCATGGCTATCTGGGTTTTCACCTGTGAAATGATCGAGGGCGTGAATGGAGAGATTTTCCGTTTGAACATGACCACCCACCAAGGAGAGTATTTTTAAAGAAAGAATGACTATAAAGATATGCTGAAGCCATCCATAACTGAGAAGTGGTAAATCAGGGACTGGACTCACACAGTTCTCCAGATGTCACTGGATTACACTCTCAGCATTCCTAAACAATCTCTGTGCTGAATAGAGTTGCTTGGACTTGCAGCTGAAGAACATTTGGAACGGTGTACAATTCTCCCCTTTGTAATAGGATGTTGTCATGGATTTCAAATCAGTTCTGGGTGGCTTTAGTATATCATTCTAGTTATTCATCTTGAAAGTAATTTTTTAGTCTCATGTTATATTATTTTAAAAAATCAAAAGCATTTACACAGAACAGCCTATAAATATTAGTCAATGCCAAAAGAGTAAATTCTTACTATGTTTAGAGTTCCTGCATTATTTATTTATTGCATTGTTCAAAATTGTCCTTCACTCTTATAGATAGCAGGGTGGCATACAAGCCTAGTTGAATCTCACTTACCCAACATGATTGGGAACAGATGTGTTTTTGATTTTGGATTTTTTTAGTTTATTATTATTATTATTATTATTATTATTATTATTATTTGGATTTTGGAATATTTGCATATACTTAATGAGATATAATAATAATAATAATAAAAACTTTATTTGTATACCGCCCTTCTAAAAACCAGGGCGGTGAACAACAATTCAGAACAATATAACATCAGGTCATACAAAACATTAAAACAGATTAATAAAAATAATAAAATGTCCATGCCGGCAAGACAGTGCTGACAAGGGGAGGGGGGGAGAGTAACTGGTCAGGGGTAAGCTTGTTCAAATAAGTGGGTCTTTAGCCCCTTCCTAAATTGGGCTAGGGAGGTGGCTGAGCGGAGCTCGAAGGGCAGCGCGTTCCAGAGGTTGGGGGCAGAGATGGAGAAAGCCCTCCTGGTGGTAGAACTATATTTCGCCTCTGGAACGGTTAACAATAGCTGCCCTGATGATCTGAGTGTGCGGGGCGGATTGTACGGAGAGAGGCGGTCCTCCAGATACCCTGTTAGAGATGGAACCCAAATAAAAACATGACATTCATTTATGTTTCATATGCACCTTATACACATAGCCTGAAAGTAATTTTATACACGATATTTCTAATAATTTTTGTATACACTGAACCATCAGAAAGCAAAGAGGTCACTATCTCTGCCACCCATGTGGACAATTTTGGAGTATTATGGATTTTAACATTGTAGATAAGGGAGTCTCAACCTATAATGTATAACACAGGAAAAACATTAAAATCACAACCTCCAAAAATCGCCAACCTTACCAAAACAAAGAAGGTAGAAAATTCAGCATAAATGGGAGAAATCAATACATGTAAGGCTTGAATAATAAGGGAAATTTGAAGTGGGTATAATCCCCCACCCCCAATTTTGGCATCAGTCACATCTCAGTGGGTATCCTTTAGTCGGGCACTAGAATGGAGAAGTGTCTTTTCCTTGTTGGCACATGATGTATCAGGGGTGTTTGGAGATTAATTGCAACATGTTCAATATCATAATTTGATTTCTGACTTTGATCTAAAAGCTATCCCCCCCTTCCCAACACACACACATACAAACTTTGCTTTGCAAATGGGAAGCTTTGAAGATTTCTTCTGCTGATGGTAGAGGATTTTTGACAGATAACTCTACAGTCATGATCTGAACCTACATATTTTAGATCAAAAAGACTTCTATCAAGGACAAAATGATACTCCTCTTGATATATGAATCTAGGCTGTGTGATATATACTGCCAGGTCAAACCATGTTAAGAATATAATTAAAAGATATCGGCATATTTAAAAAGGAAATCAGTTTCTAACAGCCATATGTCATTGAGGCTCCTGTTGATAGAGATATATGTGTATACACCTCAAACTTGGTTGAACGGCAAATCACAGAAATATTGGACAGAATTTCTCAGCTTTTGGAGGGGAAATCCTCTATGGCATAAAACATATGAACATGTCTATACACATTAAAGGACAAGCCAAAGGACTGAGAGGTGGTCGTATGCACTGATACCCATGTCTTGGAAAGTGAAGTTCAGTTTTTCCCACATGTGGGTACCCTCTCATGTCTCCCTTGGCAAAACTGTATGTGCCACATAAGGGCTGCATTCTTCAGCCAGTATTATTTTTAGTAATTTCACACTCAGCTTTTGGAGGCTGAACTATACTTGCATGACAACCTGGCAGGCCTGAGGCCAACAAAATCCTCTAACTGACCCTGGCCTGTTGTGGCTGCCATTTTAAATTCCCCTCCTGGCAGAAGGTCTTCAGTTCAACAAAGTATGCCATGGATGGCCAAGCATCTCTTTTATTCTTCTCTTATAAACTTTGCAGGAACATTGTACCTGACCATTTGCAATCTTGCCATTTATTCAAAATGGTTGCTATTTTTCACCCTTTGAAATGCAATTTCCCAGTAAAACACTTTGGGAAATTTGAGACAATAGTTGCAAGCAACTGATGTAAAACCCAAACTACTGTCCTCTAACTGTCCCAATTAGTTCTATGTTGTCTCACTTTTTCAGCTGCTTTTAAAATGTCCCATTGTTTTTCCTCTTCCTCCCCCTTTGTCCTTGACTTACTTCATGAGTTCATATAGCAACCACTGAGATTGCCTTAAGTCAACAGATGACTTGAATGCACATACACACACAACTCAGTGGCAGGGGGAGGGAGGGAGGAGATGGACTTTTATTCTTCCCGCTAGGCTCAGGAAAAAAGCAAACTGTTGCAGCTTCTCTTAGCTTTTGCCATCTTGACCATGCTCTGAAGTGGTTTGCCCACGTAAGTCTTGGTTTCCATCTATGAAATGTTGGAAAATATGCCAGACCTATTTCATACTCAGACAATAAACAAGGAAACAAAATATTTTTTCTCTCTTCACTACAAGATGGTCAGGTTGTTTGGTATGTGCGGGAGGCTTTGTTGATCTTGGGAGAGATTTTGATAAGGATTTTGTTTGTTTCAGCATATTAGTATATTATTTTAGCATTTTTAGTATTTTTAGTATTTTAGAGTGTGGTGTTTTATCATTCACTGTATCTTATTGCATATACATAGGACTGTGATATCATTCTACGTATTACCTAATCCCTGATTCAATGAAGTTCTCCTATTTGACTAGTTGAGGAAAGAAAGAAAAAAAAATAAGCAGTAGCCAAAGGAAAATAATAGAATAGTAGAAAGTTGGCATATTGGGAGCATCTCACAGTGTTTGGTATCTGTTGTTTCAGCAGACTCTTTCATTTTGTTTCTCCTCCAGCAGACAGTCTGATACCATGCAAATATTCATCACAAGAGAAATTTAAAGTTTCCAATGCACTGAATTATTGATTATTCACCCTAAGTTTCAAAACCAATTCAGGTGTGCTATATAGACCATATTCCCTGTTGTAATCATTCTTTAGCTTCAGTTTCTCTCTTTTAACTGTGCTTCTAGTTTTTAAAGAATGTCAAGGAATATAACACAGAAATGGTTCAGAAAGATTTTTTTTTCCTCAGAGAAAATCTACCTGCCCACTTGCCTTCCATCCTTTTCTGATTCGTTTCTTGCAAACACCCAAACCATTTCCCCCCTATTTGTGGTGCTTTTTCTAATCTTTAATGATACTAATTCATCCTTCCTGCAAAATGAGGGATTTAATAAGCAGAACAAATTTGACTAAAGAGAGGAAAACTACATTTGAGTTGGGTTCATTTGATCCAGTTTCTCAACATTTATAAGTAAACAACCATTAGTGGGAGACACTTAATATATAGCTGCCTTGTATCATCCCCAGCTAGGTTAGACTTTCTAACTGCTCTGCAATTCCTGTTCATTTCTGGAGGAATAGAATGACAGTATTCTGAAGAAACCAACATACAGAGTCACAGATATGTACACACTCAGTCCCCTGGGAGCAATAAAAGGATCTCCTCCTTAAAATTTTTATCACCCCCAGCTTAAAATGTGTTTATATCAAGAGATCAACAATTGCTTTCCACAGGGTGGGTTGAAGATATTTTGCTGCCTGAAGCAAAGAAAAGAAAAAGAAAAAGAAAAGATCCCCATTCCATGTACAGCATGGAAGTTAAATTGTACTTCAGTGATGATGCACGCAGTAGTGCCTTCTACTTAGGGATGCAAGTATATACCATCAGCCCTCTGTATCCACGAATTCTGCATCCATGGATTCAGCCACTCACAGATTGAAAATATTTTTTTAAAAAAAATCCAATAAGTAAACTTTATTTTGCCATTTTACAAATGAGATGCCATCTTACTATACCATTGGATATAATGGTCCTGAGCATCCACAGATTTTGATACCTAGTGGCAGTCCTGGAACCAAATCACAGTGGATTCCAAGGGCCAACTTTAGGGTATTATTATTAGTAGTAGTAGTACTATTACTATTATGGTGCAAAAGAATGAATAATTTCAAGCATGTTTGCCTACTAGGTGAAATTTTAACAAACTACAGTGGTAGTTTTATTGGACCAACTAAAATGCATGTATCATGCAGGCTTTGAAAGCTTCACAAGATTTTTTTTCATCAGGCAAAGATGTCAAAAAACATACAGGGGAAAAGAAGTGAGATGTTAAAGTCACAGGCCTATACTTTGTCTCAGATGCTACTTCTGTTATCAGTTAAAATGAAGTGGAAGGCAATGAAGGCATCAATGAAAGCACTGAAGAAATCATCGATGAAGACAATGACAGTTATCAATGGATGCAGAAGTCACTCCCCTTCTTGGCCATGTGGGGATCAAGGACAAAAGGTAGCAAAACACAGGCAATAAAGGTTCAAATCCATTAGCAATAGCAAAGTAATTTTTGAGACAAAATACAGTACTGCAAAATTCTTAATTTCATGTCTTAATTTCCTCCAGTTGTTAATATGTTTTTGACTGTTTACATTTTCACTGTAGTTTTCCATTTATTTTTTTACATTGTTTAAATTCATTTATCTGTATGCCACCTTGAGAGTGTGTGATATAGGGTGAGATATAAATATTTTAATCAATATAAACGATTAATGTATTATGTTATTCTTAACTTGCTTTTTGAACCTGATTCACAAAGTGCCACTCTAGCTTATGTTTAGAATGAAGTATTAAAAGCCTGCTCCATCAATGTCATTTTCAAAATATTATCAACTGTAATTGGCCAATTTAATTCCTCTCCACTCCCCACTGTTGCTAAATCAAGGGGCATATTTGACAATGACAAAGATATGTTGGAAAGGATTTGAATTTTAGTTATGTTATTGAAAGTGAACAGCTGCCTACTGAGTGGGCAGATTTCAAATGAGAACTCTCAAATGAGATCACTTTCTAAAACACCTAAAACTCAACTATATCCTGAATTAGAATAGCAAGACAGCGTAGAAATAGCAGTGAGATTGTTGTAGCTCAGTTTTACAGCTCCAAGTTATAAAACCCAAGATTCAATTTCAGCTATCATTAAGAGAGAGATTTACCTATCATAGTCATTTCACAAAGGAAAATTTGCATATTTCCCACAGCAGAGTGTCATAATTGAGCAAAAGGTTTCCAAAGAATTGTTTACTTTCTGCAGAGCTATTTACATGTATAAGACTACAAAAGGCATTAGTGGCAGTGGTAGCAATATTAAGGGTAGACAATTCCCTGGATTTTGGATTATCTCAGTTTCTCAGAAATGTGCACTAATGTATGCCAGTCACATTTAATGTAATGTATTTTTGAAATTTACCTTCAGGACTAGTGATGATAAGAGTCCTAGCCACAAAGAGAAGATATCCTCCTTTAGCAAGGACAATCTCAATAAATCCTCTGTCATCCCACTTTTTCAGCTGCTTTGAAAATATACCAGTTTCTGTCTCCCTCTGCCACTTGCCTTTTTGGTTTTGGCTTACTTCAGTTGCTGCAAACTGAGTTCAGATTGCAAAAGTAGTTTGCACTCACATAAGTCAGCAGGCAGGGAATTGACAAAACCACCTCAGAGGATTCCTTGCCTAAGAAAACCCTAATTCATGGTGTCATCATAAATCAGTAGACAAATTGATTTTGTTTTTAAAAAAATGTTGACTGTAATGGAAGCAGACTGTAGTTAATATTCCAAGTTCTGTATTGAAAAATGATTAAGGTCATCTTAAAGGCCATCTACACGTGCTAAGGCACAAATATTCTAAATACATAGAGTTAGGATTTCCTAAAACCTTGATGTATATGTAAAAATAATAAGGAAAAAAAACCTGATTTGTCAATAGCTGTCATGTATCAAGGCCAAGAAAGATCCTTTCTGAGGAATCTCTGATGGTAAGATGAGATAATACCAGGCAAGAGAGACTATTACCACAACCAAGGTATAAGATACCTCCTTGCACTCTAGTCAGAACTGTGCCAAGCACCAATGTCATATTTATTATATCATGATGCACCATCATCATAACCTGAGGAAAAAATACTACAAATGAAAATCCAAATGAAATAACTGGAAAAGCAAAAACTCTGGAACGACCTGCCGAATGAGATCCATCAGATAACATCATTAGACAGCTTTAAAAAACGGTCAGACGGATCTCTTCGCGCAGGCCTTCCAGATTAACCATCCCGGCACAGGTTCCCCAGGTTCCCTCATTCGTTCCCATGGCCCATCTTAGTGATGGTTGAGGATCAACAGAGGGATACAGGGTTTTTTAGTTTTTAATTGTTTGTTTTTATCTTTGATATGTTTTTTAATATGTTCATAACTGTTTTAATTAATACTGTCTTAAGGGGGAGGGATAAAGTGTTTTTAATTGTTATATTTTAATTTTACTGTTGTCACACGCCCGGATTGGTTTCCCATAGGGCGGTATCAAATAAAAGATTATTATTATTAATATTATTATTATTATATATTATTATTATTATATTATTATTATTTTGGCAAATTCGCTGTGGGCTGGAAAGAAAGTTAATTGATTATTTGATCTAATAAATCAGCCCAATGGTGTTCAGTATCAGTAGGTGTGGTGGTGGATGGTTTGGTATTCTGGTACAATAGCAGACATAATGAAGTAGAAAAAATGGAAGAGGAGAAAGGTATTTTAATCCTGTGGTATTGGCAAGGGAATAAATAGTGCCAGGGATACAATGACATGGGACCATAGGATGATGAAGAGAAAAGCACACCTTTCAAATGTCCTAATTTCACAAGAACATCTCTTGTCCCACTTCTTTTGCTGCTTTTGAGATGTTCCAGTTTCTCTTTCCTCCTCATCCCACTTTTCCCCTTCATCCTCAGTTTATGCAAACTGAGTTCAAAATGCAAAAGGTTGCACTCAACTCAGCAGAGGAAGAGGAGTGGAATCTTTCCATTCCCAGAGACTCAGGCAAAAGCAAACTGCTGCAGCCTCTCCTAGTTTGTGTATTCTTCCTCGTTAATAACTTTTGCATTTAATAACTGTTGCTACCCCACTCTGATGTTGCTTGGCAGTTTTACCCCTTTGAAACATTGAAGGATAATAATTTCCTAAGAATGTACTGAAAACTTGCAATTTGGATCATACTCAAAATGTGGAAAAACAGAATTTAAAGTTTATGTATGAGAAAAACCAAAACAGATGGTTGTATCTACCCATGCCCCCAGCTTTGACTGCTTATGTCTTAAACAGCTAGGTTTGTCAACTTTATTAGTATTGCCTCTTCTTTTCATAGGCAACCCATCTTAAACACTTATAAAACAGACACATAGACTACGGTTTTCTCCATATTGGCAATAACTGTACTAGTTGAATGGTACCAGTGGAAGTGGGGGGAAATTTGGTTTATTTCATATTTTATGGAATTACCAGCATTTGTAGATTTCTTCATATTCAAGCAAGACAGAACTTTAAATATTCTGAATGTGAAGAAAGTAAAACTGATAAAACTTTTTATCCCTAATATTAAAAATGAAGTTGCAATGGCCCCAGAACTACACTGTTGTTGTTGTTAACTGCAATCAAATTGACTTTGACTTATGGAAACTCAGTGAATGAGACACCTTGAAGTCAACCTCCTCAGGGCTGTGGCTATTTTAACTGAATCTGTCCACCTGCACTGTGGTCATCCTTTTTTTTTCCTGCTGCCCTACCCAACATATTGTCTTTTCCAGTAAGTAATGTCTTCTCATGCTATGTTCAAAGTATGACAGTCTTAGTTATCTTAGCTTCTATGAAAAGTTCAGGCTCGATTTGCTCTGGGAGTCCTTTATTTATCTTTTTAGCAGTCCATTGTATTTGCAGAATCTTCCTACAGCACCACATTTCAAAGGAGATGATTCTTTTCTTCTCATTTTTTTTCACTGTCCAAGTTTCACAGTCATACACAGTAACTTGAAATATGATGGTGTAAACAATCTTAACTTTAGTATTCAATGATATATCTTTACACTTGGATCTGGTCTAGTTCTATCACAGCTGCCCTTCCAAGGCCCTTTCTTTTGATTTCTTTACTGCTGTCTCCATTTTGATTGTTGACTGAGCCACAGTACAACAAATCTTTCACTATTTCAATGTTTTTATTGTCTACTCTAAAGTTAAATAAATCATCTGTGGTCATTATATTTAAGAACAGCATACACGCCAAAATGGGAAATCTGTTACATGAGAACATATAAATCAGTCATAGAATATAGATTTTGTACAGCATGGCCAAACTTGGAAATGTTATCTAAGTGACTGAAGCACAGGCAAAAATTAATATTTTAATATTTATATAATGTGGTCTTTATATTGGTATAGTCTTTCAGTAAACATTTTATTAATACATTTACATTATTTTATTTCTAAATCAAGAAAAGAAAAATCATCAAATTACCCCCAAACCTCATAATCTAAAACAGAGGTGAGCAAAGTGTGACCCTCTGGATCCCACTTTTGAGGGATCTCCTATTAGGCCACAAAGCCTCCAAATCACCCCAAACATTTTTTTTAAATGTCATGATTTTAGGGCAAACCATGAAGAAAACTCAAGTAACACATTAAAATATGCAAAAGACCCTCATTACACCCTACTCCCCACAAACACCTAAGGTCCCAAATACCTGTACTTTTCTGTGCAGTCCCTCTCAAAATGGTGTCAGGAATTTACTCCTGTTGCCATTTTGAGAGAGGATGCACAGGAAAATGAAGGTTTAGGGCTTCTTGTGATGGATGAACACCATGAGAGGATCTCTGGGGAAAATGGCTGTTGGCTGCCATTTTCCCCACTGCTGCCCTGTGTAATATTACCATGTCACAATGAAGACAAATTTTTCCTCCTGTGTCTTCCATTGACTGCATGAGGATGAACCAAGTCAAAAATGGTGTCACCGGTGGTGCCTAGTACAATATTGTTATTTTTAACAAATTACTTCCAAGCCTTGAGCCCCTGTTTCAGTTCGTGGCACCTCCAATTAAAGAATTTAAACAGGGAAAAAACATATCTACCTGATAGATTAGTGAACTGCTACTAAACAGTACAGAACTATAATCTGATTCAGCATAAAGCTGGCTAACATCTTGATATGGGGAGAATACTTAGAAGCAGTGAACCTGAAGATGAATGGAGATTTCCAGAGCTTTGGTGCAACCACTGAGAATTCATCTATTTTCTACATTTATTAGCACTTCAAAGGATGCAGCTAGTTGCTCTCAGAGATCAAGTACTTGGAGGACCGCCTCTCCCCATATAATCCGCCCCGCACTCTCAGGTCAGCCGGGAAGCAACTGTTGAGGGTTCCAGATACGAAATATTCTGCGACTGCACAAAGGGCATTTTCCAGTTCGGCCCCGCAGCTCTGGAACTCTCTTCCCGGTGAGCTCCGCTCGGTTACCTCCCTTGACTTATTTAGGAAGAGGTTAAAAACCTTCCTCTTCCCACAGGATTTCCCCCAGACAATGTAATACCTGCTCTCTCCCCATTGCATTGTTGCACCTGCACTTTATGCTAGCTATTGTTGTGATTTTAATCTGTAAGCTTTTTATCTTGTTTTTAATCTGTATTATTGTATTGTTCGGGTTTTTTATGGATACTGTTTGCAAAATTGTACATTTGTTGTACTTCTGTGTAACCCGCTTTGATCTGCAAAGGAAAAGCGGGCTATAAATAAACAGTTTATTTATTTATTAAGAAGGAATGTAGGGGAGTAGGAGGATACCTTTTAAATACACAGGGCCTCACCATTGAGAAGTGATGGACTCATCTCCCTTTTAGCTCCAAAAGAACATTAAAGTGCATCCAGAAATTGAGAAGTATGCTAAAATGCACTTTTATTGGTTTTCAAAGTGCTTTAAGACATTTAAAGGATGTTTATTACTCTAGGAGCAAATCAATGCACTCTTTCTTAATTGGGCTTTGACCAGCTCTTTAAGAGATTCCAGAGGGCAATTTCTTAGGGCCGCAGTGTAGTACAAGCTGTACTGTAAGGCCCCTTCATTTTAAAAAGCTGATTGGGTGATTCAGTTTGATTTCTGTGGTGGCAACTGGTGTCCATGAACAGATAACAGAAGTAACATTATGGAAATGGGAGTATGCGATGCTTATTCCATCATTCCAATGGAATATTCTTTTGTTTGGTATAGTGGTTTGGGGACAAAATAAGGGGAAGAGGGAAGAGATGCAGCCTATTTCATGCATTCTATTATCCATGTTAATTAACTATGTATCTCACCCCAAGTCAGTTTGAGTAATGACTGTGTATTGTGTGTAAGAACATGATAAGCATTTCATACAGAGAGGACATTTTGTTTAAAAAACAGAATCTGAATCATGCCCAGATGTTAAAGTAGCTTCAAAGCCCAGAAGGTAGCAGACTGGTTTTCCATCTTCATATCATAAGACTAGTGAGATCCAGTGGGCAGATCTAAGCAGGTTCAATGTGGTGGAGGTAACAGAAGTAACCCTGCACCCACTGCCAGAAGGACATCTGAACTTTCTGAAGATAACATTCAGGCAGGAGGTAGCACCCTGAGCAGCACCAGCAGCACCATACAGATGCAGATCCTAGCTGGAGGTAAGCTGGAGGAGAAGGAGCAAAGTAAGTTATTGTAGGACATCAGCAAACTCTGAGGTTTCTGATGTCTTCAGTTTTGTTGATTGGAGGAAAAGTATAGATCCTGTGTCTCAGATCTGTCCATGATGCTTCCATCTGATGACTTTGCAAATGGAAAACAGAATATTTGAGTCATCACAGAAAAAGAAAATCATTATCTAGGACCAATCTGAAGAGGGAGTGGATCCCAGGATTGCTATTTTCTTTCACTGTTGTCAGTTAATGAGCAGGGTAAATTGCCAGGACTTTCTCTAACATATCCATAGTGGATATCCATGAGTGGTCATGGACAGCACAGGTCCCAGTAAGGGGCTTTTCAAACTGGCCATTAAGGCCAGCCTGGGAACAGAGTCGGGGCATTGTGTCCACATGACACATGCCCCAACTCTGCCCTCAGGGTGCCATGATGCTGCGTGCTGCTCCCATGGTGTACAGCATCATGGTGCTCCTCTGGCACCACTCCTCATGACCTGTAAAGGTCAGATCAGGGCTGCAGCATGCAGTTGCCACAGCCCTGATCTGGATAGTAGAAGGGTGGCTGGAGGTCACCCTTTGGGTCTGTTTCTACAGCCCCAAAGTCCCTTTGGGACAAGATCCATAGAGAAAGCACATGGGAAAGGGAATCTCCTGGAGGCAGCATCTCTGAGTCTCTCTTACTCTCGGAACACAACTCTGGAGAAAGATGAAGTATGGCAACAATGGGCCATGAGAAGCAAATTTTCAGTGTTAGTGCAGATCAACAAATGTTTGGGGGAGAGGCCATCAGGTAGATGACACTATTTGGGCGGCTGCTAAAGCATCCTCTCATTACTCCTACTTCCGTATGGTGTGACAATGAATCTCATCAGTTGCATTACTGGTAGCTATAGAAGAAGTACAGTACTCCGTCTTGAAGTATGCTAGTGTTTAATTGTCATTATTGTGGTTATTATCAGTCATAATTAGTTGACCAATGCACTATCCTTGCCTTCCTGATTCAAGAAGCAACTAACATTTGGAAACTGATGCTCTGCCTCTCTGTCTCTTTGTTTCTCTGCTTGCCCACCTCTTCTCAGTGCTGCAGCCTGTCTGTCTAGTGCCTTGCTGCTTTTGATCTTTGAAGCAGTTCAACTCTAGGGGTGGAGGAAATACTTAAAGGGACAGTGCTAGGACAGTGCCAGCTATGGGGGGGGGGGGGGGGTTCCAAAACAAAAACAGTATGGATAGCCAAGTCTGACTAGTCAATGCATTTTAAAATTTGAAGGTTTTTTCCAAAACAAAAACTTACAAATATCCAACATAAAACTCCCTAAAAATGTCTGTCTAAAATCCAGGAGGCTTAATCCACTTGTTAGAGCCTACAGTGTCTCCAAAGTCAATACAAATGTGTGGAAACAAAACAAAACAAAGTTACAGTCATTTTGGATTCTCATTGTAAGTCAGAGGCGAAGGGACTGGGGATATGGTTTTCTGAACCTCAATCTGGATGTAGGGTTCAGCTTAATCCAAACCAAATAAGGCCCAGATCTGAATCAAAAAATTGCACTCCAAACCTAATTGGAACACACATGCACAGCTTTAATTTAAAGAGCTCTTTTTAACATTCTGTTCAAGTAAGGGCAGCAAAGTAGAATGTTATTCCTCTGTTTGTGGAACATTTCTTCTTTGAACAGATAGCAAATTGTGCTGCTTACTTGGTTAAAAGCAGTGCACAGTGCAAAAAAGGAAGTGCTTCTTTCCTCCACCCACCCATTCAAAGGACTATGCAATAATAAAGGTCCTGATTATAATAGCATTAAGAGGCTCCAGGGTATTTTTAGAGCATCGTTAATATACTATGTGGGTAGCTGATAGTACAAGGCCTTTGGCCTTATGTATCCCAACACACATGAGGCATGCATTAATGGATCTATAAAGTATGACCGATAATGTCCCTGTGCCTTAATAAACACTTCATGCTGAAATGCTCGACTACTTTCAGCTATGGCTTTGTGTTTTTCATAATGCTATATCAAAAAGATAAATAGAGATTTCAGTTCTATGCACTGGTTCAATTCAACTGATTCAATTTCAGTTCTATGCATTGGTTCCTATTTATGGAACTATTCATGAATTCTACTGTTGCAAATCCATGACCCCAGAGGTTCATATACCACTCATACCTAGATAACAGGTAAAATTCTATCAAATATCTATTTCTTTTGTGAATCAGTTTTAGAAAAAGTTGTGTATGTACACACACATATACACACAAGCTGGGAACTTAATGGCCTTCCCATTTTGTTGTTTGATGCCAAGAAGATGCCATAAAAATGACTGTAGTTCAAAAGTAGGCAGGATGCCACCTTATGAATATTTTAGACTGCATCCCCATAAACCCTGAACATCGGTCCACTTACTTGTAGTTGGTTGAGCGTTCTGCTCCTGGCCCCAATCTGATCAATGTGTTTTTTTTACAAGATCCACTCATTCATTCCCATGTTGAAGGACAAGTTCTTCCTATCAGCAGAATTGGCCAATCAGCCATATTACCACACTACACTCTTATAGTGCTGCTCTTTCACTTTTACTGCTCTGGCTGTGTCCTGTTGCATTCTGACGTTTGTAGTTCAGTGAGGCCTAAGACCTCACTGGGTGCCAGACAAATCTAATCTCTTTTTTTGATAACATTACCAGCTTGTTAGATGAAAGGAATGCTGTGGATATAGTATATATAGATTTCAGTAAGACCTTTGACAAAGTTCCCCATGACATTTTTGCAAACAAGCTTGTAAAATGTGGGCTAGACAAGGTAACTGTTACATGGATTTGTAATTGGTTGACCAGCTGAACCCAAAGGGTGCTCAACAATGGCTCCTTTTCGTCCTGGAGAGAAGTGACCAGTGGGGTCCCACAGGGCTCTGTCCTGGGCCCAGTGCTATTCAACATCTTTATCAATGACTTGGAGGACAAAATTGGGGGCATACTCATCAAATTTGGAGATGACACCAAATTAGGAGGAGTAGGTAATACCCCTGAGGACAGGATCAAAATTCAAAATGACCTTAATAGATTAGAAAGCTGGGCCAAAGCTAACAAAATGAATTTCAACACAGAGAAATGTAAGGTACTGCACTTAGGGTGGAAAAATAAAATGCATAGATATTGGATGGGGGACACCTGGCTTAAGGAGACAACATGTGAAAAGGATCTGGGAGTCCAAGCAGACCACAAGTTGAACATGAGTCAACAGTGAGATGCGGCAGCTAACAAGGCCAATGTGATTTTAGGCTGCATCAATAGAAGTATAGTGTCTAGATAAAGAGAAGTAATAGTGCCACTCTTTTCTGCTCTGGTCAGGCCCCACCTGGAATATTGTGTCCAGTTCTGGGCACCACAATTTAAAAAGGATGTTGAGAAACTGGAGTGTGTCCAAAGGAGGGCAACTAAAATGGTGAAGGGTCTGGAAACCATGTCCTATGAGGAACGACTTAGGGAGATGGGGATGTTTAGCCTGGAGAAGAGAAGATTAAGGGGTGATATGATAGCCCTGTTTAAATACTTGAAGGGATGTCATATTGAGGAGGGAGCTCGCTTGTTTTCTGCTACTCCAGAGACTAGGACCCGGAGCAATGGATGCAAGCTGCAGGAAAAGAGATTCCACCTCAACATTAGGAGGAACTTCCTGACAGTAAGGGCTGTTCGACAGTGGAACAAACTTCCTCGGAGTGTAGTGGAGTCTCCTTCCTTAGAGGTGTTTAAACAGAGGCTGGATGACCATCTGTCAGGGATGCTTTGATCTAAATGTCCTGCATGGCAGGGATTGGACTGGATGGCCCTTGCAGTCTCTTCCAGCTCTGGAAGTTGGTA
>NC_056524.1:257579566-257608403 GCF_019175285.1 Sceloporus undulatus | reverse complement strand
CCCCTTGTGACTCACAGATGTGACTCACAGAAGCTCCGCCCCTTCAGCACGAGCACACGGTCTCAAGCACATGGTCTCAAAATGGCTGCCAAGCAGCTCCTTGTTGTGTGCCTTCAAGTCATTTCTGGCTTAAGGCAACCTTAAAATGAAAATATAACAGGGTTTTCATTGCAAGATTCATTCAGAAGGGATATGCCTTTGCCTTCCTCTAAAGCTAAGAGTATGACTTGCCCAAGGTCACTCAGTGGGTTTCCATGGCTAAAAGGGGATTCAAACCCTGGGGTTTTTCTTCTTCTTAAATTTGGACGGAATTCACATGTTTTACCTCTACACCACCAAAATGTTCCTGATGCAAAAAGGGGGAGACTTCTTAAGGAATCCATTGTACTCTGCCAACAAAAAGGCCTATGACCTCACTGGAATGGAGACATATTGGATTGCAAAAGAAGGGTCCCTGTTGAGATGCAAATGGACTTTGAATTTCCTGGACTTTGATAATCTCCCTATAGCCACATGGCCAGAAGGAGCCTTCCTACAAAATATATCCTTCCCAGCATACCATCTTTACCAAGGACTGAACATGGAGGCATCTGACTAACATCTCTAATTTTTTTCTCCTATCTGTTTTGTAACATCTTCCCAGATGAAGAAGCCCATGGAGCTTCAAGAGCTTGCAACAAATATATAGGGCATTTTGGTTGGCCAATAAAGGTATCACTGATGGATTTTAGTTTGGATTTGTTAAATGGCCAACACAGCTGCCCCTGCATGTTTCCTGGTCTCCAGAGTCATAGTCTGAGACTATGGTTTTTTAAAAAACTTATCCTTTGATGTCACATTTATATAGCAGCACAGCACAGAACTATTGCATAATGTATAGTCTCCAGGGGTGATCCACAGGCAGCCATTGAGTTGCAGCCAGGGATCAGGTTCATGTGTATGGTTAAACTATGGTTAAAGCAAGAGTTGCAACTGAGGGAGACAATTATTGCTTGAGTCCAGCTGATCCAGGAAGCCATTCTATCATGCAGATCTAAAAGCAGCAACTCTAGTGGGTATAGCTTATTACCAAGGAAACCCTTTGCCATCCAAAGTCTCCCACACACAGTTCTCAAGTCCAGGGAGTGGCAACTACTGTTGCTGCTTGCCATTTGGGAGGGAAGATTGCAAGAAGGCAATTCAGACATTGACAAACCAGCTCATCTTGGCTCGGAGGGTGACATCACGATCCACAGCTCAGGGTTGTCCGTGTGTATGTCTTTCTGGATGTTGCACAAGGAGTTCTCTAATACCTTCCTATACAACATTTAAACAACACCATAAGGCTACACCTGTTTACTGACCCAGGAGGAGGGGAAAAGCTACAGTTCTGCACCTGAGGGAAAAGAAATGAGCCTGCTGTCCCAAACTGCCAGTGAATCACAGGGGATTTTGGAGAACAACCACATTTCTCTCCAACTAGGTGCAGCCAGATTCAACATGGTTGCTCTTCTTCTCTCAACAGCCACTTTCCAGACCAGTAAACAAGCACAGCAGTGCTCCAGTGGTTTGGAAGTTGTCTCTGGAGGAAGGGAATCACACAGAGCTGCAGATGCAGAGTGTTACACTCTACATGTTGTGGTGCAGGGTCTTCATGGTAGTGGGGGAGATGGGTCTTCTTTGGGGGGAATACATCCTCTGATTTGTTGTGGTAATGGTAGGGCTCCACAAATCTGTCAGTTTTGCTGTTCTGTTTTAATCGCAACAGTGTCCCATAAGCATTATGAAGAAATACAGTGGGCCCTTGTTATATGCTGGGGTTTGGTTCCAAGATCCCCTGTGGATAAAAATCCGTGTATGCTCAAGTCCCATTAAATATAATGACATAGCAAAATGGTGTCTCTTATAAAAAATGGAAAATCAGGGTTTGATATTTGAAATGTATACCTTTTTTTAATATCCACAAAACATGAATGCTTGAATCCATGTATAAAAAATCTGTGTATAAGAAGGGCCGACTATACATTATTTTGGGAAGTTCTCATTGAGAGTATGAACCAAATGCAATTCTGAACCATCTATACAAATTATAGACACATTCTTACTTTGGGAATCTTAGAAGGTTACACTATCTAGTAAGGAAAGGTTGGGGGGGGGAGGGGAGAGAAGAGGTTTTTTGAAGCCACAAAGCATTCAACACATTTTAGACATTTTTTTTTCCAGAGCGTGGGAAGTGTTTTTTAAAAGGAGGAGGACAGGGACAAGAAAAATGACAGTCCTCAAATTCTTCCAGCCAGCATGCATCTAGTGGCCAGGCTTGCTGGATTCTGGGAATCACAGTACAAAAATTAACATCCCTGAGATCTGGGTTCTGTCAGAATCCACCTTCAGTCAGTCATTTCACAGGTCCCCCCCCCCCCATTGCTGTTTCAAGAATAAATACTATGACAATTCTATGTGGATGAAAACTGTGGTTTCAAAACATCTTACTGTTTCCTGAGATAACTTCTCTTCCATCTCAACTTTCTGAACATTCAAGCCTATTGTAGGAAAGGGGTAGTGGGACTAACCATCCCTACATAAGATTAATGCAGCAAAGTTCCATAATGGGGATTTCATCTCCTCACACACTTCATTTTTATAGAGGTTCCTTTCCTTGTCACTAACATGCCCTTCTGCTTGTAATAGGAAGCTGTGACCACCTTCAGTACAGTAAAAACATTTCTGCTCATCAGCAACAGTGTATTTCCATGCAGTCCTGACAATATGAAATCCCTCACAGTAAGCACTGTTGAAAGGCATGAGACAGAGCTGGTTGGGGAATGTAATAATGTCTATTTGTTGCATTTTGAATGAGTTTGGGAAGTCAAACTTGCTATAGGGTAAATCATTCAGAAGAAGACTGCTTGCTCACCGTATTTTTATATGCTCTCTTAGGAGGCCTGACATATAGGCCAATAACCAAAACACAACTTTAGTGCAAAATCCATCGACTCAGCAACCATTTATTCTCTTCCCAAGGCATGCTAAACACAGCTAGGTGGATTCTGGTTTCTTCAATTGTACCTTCCGAGTGCGAATTTTGTAATTGGGTGTGGAATGTATCTTCCTAAGACTCTCATGTTTATATGCACATGCACACATAGATAAGATAAGATAGACAGGTTTCTTGTCCTTATGAATACAAATATCAGGCACAAATATAGTAGGGACAGCTTCTCTGTTATACTGTTCTGAGCTTTGCAAAACTTAGGCCATCATTTTTAAGTGTTTCAAATCATATCTGACATATGAAAGATGATAATGGGGTAAATAGAAATGTGTGATTAACCTTAAATCATCTCTTATGATTGCTCATTTTATGTTAAGCTTTTAAAAAGAAAAAGAGCATCAAAGACCTATATATTGTTTTGTCTAAGTAGCTTTTAGCTTGCCGGTGTTAGAAGCACAATACTAGTGATCTTCAAAATGATTCAGAAAGAGGTGTTAGTGCTTATTATGGGGAAAAAGCCTTTAGGCAATTTTCATAACATAGAATGGAGGGACTTTTAAAAAATATCTGTGTATAATTTACCACATGGGCTCAAATAAATTCCATGGTATTCTAACAGCCTGTCATATAATTATACATCTAAGGTCACTTCTAAGCAGAAATGTATATTATTTCCTTGACAAGATTTTGACAGGTGCAAGTTAAGATAAGGCATCTCAAAAATTTGTAGATTTGTTTATTCTCAGCTGGAGTTTAATGCAATTTGCTCCATTAGGTGGTATCGTTTTCCATCCTCAGCTTCTATAGCAGACAGTTACCAAGGGACCACCCATCAAAATGAAGGAAATAATTCAGTACTCTGTTTTGCCCTTAGTACTATCAAGAGAATTTGGAGTCCTGGAACTCAGGAATCTATTGTCTGATATATGACTTGTTTGAAGCCAGTAAGACACGTTGTTATGGGCCATAACAACGTGCCTTTCCAGATTAACCATCCCGGCCTGGGCTCCCTGACCCCCTCTTTCCTCTCGTGGCCTCATCTTCAGTGATGGTTGAGGATCTCCAGAGGGACACCAGGGTTTTTAGTTTGTTTTAATTATATTTTATGTCTTGATATTGTGTTTTTAATCTGTTATATTTTTTAATACTTTCATAAGGAGGGGAGGGATTATAATGTTTTTAATTTTATATTTTACTCTCTTATAATTACTGTTGTCAACCGCCCGGATTGGTTCACCACAGGGCGGTATACAAATAAATATTATTATTATTATTATATTATTATTATAACAAGGGAGTTAAGATTTTAAAGAGATAGCACCTTGAACCTGTACTTCACGGATATTTTGCATGCTCCATATGGAGTTGCTACCTGAATTAAAAAGAGTTCCCTGTGTATAAAACATTTATTAATTTACTGCTGTGGACTTACCCTTCACCTTTTCAGATTAAAGATAAGTAACTTTTCCCCCCTGCTGTTCCTCCTTCCTTATTCTTCATCTCATCTTTTCTCTGACTGAGATCCCACCTTATGCTTGTGTAGTGTCAATCTACATCCATGAAGTTACAGGGTGAGTGTGCCATACCACCCTTCTGCTGAATACTAACACTGTAAAGCCAACTGTATATCTGAATTTTTTTCCACTTGCTCTCCCTGTTTTGCAGTTAATGCACTGTTCGCCTTACATACTACTGACATCTTCTATGCCAAAATTGCAATGCAGTGCTACAGAATGAAGAAAAGCAGCAGATAGAGGCTGTATTCATGCTAGCTGGTGCAATTCTGGGAGCTGTGGGCCTCTTAAAGATTTATTCCAGGTTCACTATGATTTCTCACACACAAATACACACATACACATTTAGTCATCTCTCCATAGCCATGGATTCTTTATCCATGGATTCTATGCTGATCCATGGCCATAATAAACTATTGATTGATATCCATGGATTCAACCATCTTTGGCTTGAAAATACTCCAAAAATATATAAATCCCAAACAGCAAACCTTGATCTTGCTATTTTATATAAGGGGCACCACTTCACTATCTCATTGTATATAATAGAACATGAGCACCCACAGTATTTGGTATCTACAAGGAGTCCTGGAACCAAAATCCAGCAGATACCAATGGTACACTGCATGAGCATATAAAACTATATTTTCAAGAGCCAGAGAATGTGCCTGAGATCCTACATTATGTTTGCATAGTGTAAGTGTACAGTCATGTAGAGACACAATTATTGTGTTTCACTGTGCTTCTACTGCATACCAACATTGTGCAATTGATGGTGACTTTGCCACTGCCACTGCTTCTTGCTTCCTTGTGCAATTCAGAATGTATAGTGGCTGTTTCCACAATCACAGTGCATCAAGTGGTACATTGAATGAAGGTGCTAATTAATAGTTTATGCACTGTGCATATCCACAATTATACAAATGCATGGCTGACAGCTTGTTGGCTAGTCCTAACCAGGGTAGTTCCACTCAATCAACTATTGAATGGTAAGTCTACCCTTCAGTAAATCCAGTTGATTCAAATCCAGTTGGTTCAACAATTTCTCAATAAAATCTCAAAAACTTGCAGATTTGTTTATTCTCAGATGGAGTTTAATGAAAATTGCTCCATAATTTCCCACTTAGTTGGGTCTAACAAAAGATTTAGAGCTATTTTTCTGTTGCACTTCTGTTACGCCACTTGGACACAATGTATCAGTTGCATAATATCCAAACAACAACTGCATTTGTAAGGGAATTTGCACACATATATGATACCAAGGAGGCAGCCATGGTATAGTGGCATGAGAGTTGGATTAAGACTCAGGAGACCAGGGTTTGGATCCCCACTCAGTATGGCAAATCTCCTGGATGATGTAGGGCAAGTCACACTATCTCATCCTCAGAGGAAAGAAATGTCAAACCTTCTCTGAAAGAATCCTGCCAAGAAGCCCCAGCAAAGAAACCTGTAAGTGTTGCCATAAGTCAGAGTTGATTTGAAGGTATATAACCACAATAACAGCCACCCCAACAGGATTCCTCTCCCTTTGTTTTCTCAATTTCCCTTTTCCCACAGCTCTTCTTTTTGGGATAGTCTTCCTACTTGTATGTATAATAAGGTTCATATATTGAATGCTTACAAAGCAAAATAAGACTCCCTTTTCTGTAAAATCTTGAAGTCTTTATTCTGTCTTTCCTACTTAGTGACATCCCACTGTCTAAGTTATATTTTCAGAGCTTAGGAAAGTTACTTTTTACTACAACTGCCAGAATTCTCCTGTCTATGCTGGATGGAGGATTCTGGAATTTCAGTTAATGAGGAACTTCCCCAAGGTGTGATAAAGACTAGTTCATGTTAATCTGGCTAAAGAACTCTGGCTAGAGTTTGTGACCCAACTCTAACTAACAGTTGACAGTTTTGACCCAACTCTGCGTAACAGAAGAATTCATCCTAGCAGCAGATTAATATCTACTCAAACTGCTGTCTTAATTCCCTATCAGGAAAAGATGCTCAAATATTGTTACAAAGCAAAATTGTTGCTGCTTTCAACCAGGAGTGGACAGAATGCAGATCAGAATCTACTGATATATAGCTGTGTGCTTCACAGTAGATCTCTAAGTATTTTAGCTCCCAGTGTTTGAGTGGTGTCTGGTGCAGTGGCTGATATTTCGCACGAAATCTGAAGGTGAAGAACAATTCAAGGCTATGCTCCAAAAAATACACTCAGTTTGCACCACAGGTTCAGTGCTTTACATTAATAAAATATTTACATCACCCAAAGGCCTGTCAAACATACATGGCCCTCTATGATCTTTCTAGCATTGTTTTGAAAGCAAGGCAGAGAACATTGCAGATGTCTGGCTAAAGCATTCTTACTTGCAATGGCCTCATACTGTACCCATAATTCTTATGTCACCATGCCTGGAACAATGAAATTGCTAAAACACTACCCTGTTCATCAGTTGAGGAGAAAACAACCCATATAAATATCAATGCCATATGCCTGGAAGGTGAAAGGGGTGGGGTAGGAACAGAAAAAGGATGCTAGGAAATGAAACGTTGCATTTTCCCAGCACACCATATTTATGTCTTTGTCTCTGTGTGTGTCCATGTTAGTTTGCCAGGATGTCTATTTCATAAGCACCCTGCCTGTAGGGCTCAGCAGTTGGTCCCTTAAGCACCTCTTGTCAATAAGTTTTTGTTTACTGTAAGCACATTTTACCATTTTTGATGGTACGAATTCAAGTATGCCAATCTCTTATTCTCGCTCCGCTTCCATACATGACTCCCTTTGGCTAGGGCCATATCATAAAGATTCACTTTACTGCCATGAATTAAAGCAGGTCTGAGAGCCGAATGCTAATCCTATTAACTGACCTAGGAAATTGGAGCATTGTAAATCTAGGTGAGCTGTGGTTGAAGCTTCAGATGATTTGAGTTATCCTGAGGTTGAGTCTAACATTAAAGAAAGAGGGGTCACATCTGTGTTCAGCATTCCTAATGAGTTCCAGACACAGTGAGAACAAAAAGAGACAGGGATGGAAAAATATTGGTTCTTTAACTAGAACTCTAAAAATTCTACAGCTATAGGTGCTGCAGTATCATTTAATTTACATCTCATCTTTCTGCTTACACAATACCCAAAGTGTCTTACATCAAATTAAAAACAAGGTACAGTTTTTTAAACAAACAAATAAACAAACGTACCTATTTTGATAAAAAGGCTTATTTAAAAAACAATTCTGTTTAAAAACACATAGTTTGCACAGTTTAAAACACAACAAAAACATAATAAAATGACAAAACAACAACTCATTAATAGCTCCTTCTGCACATGAATTATCAGCTAAAGGTTTGCCCAAATAAGATCTTTGTCTGCTGGCAGAAAGAGAAAAGAAAGAGTCAACTGAACCTCCCATGGGAGGAAATTCCACAAGTTGAGAGCAGCCATTGAGAAGGCTCTCTCCAATGTCCCGCAAAGCTTTCCTAAAAATATCTTAAAAAGTGAGCAGGTTTTTATAGAGAGATACTGTCTTTCAGACAGTGTAGTCCCAAGCTGTAAAGATCTCAGTAGTCCAAAAAAGTAACTATGGTGGTCCCTTGGCTTATGTGGGGGATCTGTTCTGAACACCCCACGTAAGCCAAAAATAGTGTAGGCTTCAGTCCCATTTGATTGAATGGGGCTTGTGCTCGCGGCGCGGGAGAGCGTGTCTGCCGCAGGCTCGTACACCATTCACTTTCCCATTGCCTGGCTTCTGTGTAAGCAGGAATGGGGCGCCACCTATAGCATGGGCACACTGTACTATAATCTTTGTGAGTATTTTTTAGGCCCAGACAGCAGGTAGCTTTGAGGAAGGTTGCCCAATTAATATCCAAATGTGCCAGAGATTCATGTTATCCTGGTTATCTTGTGCCAATTACAGTCCTTTCACATTACAGGTTAGTATTATTTTCTAGACCTCATACAGCAACGGTTTCTGTCTCTCCCCCCCCCAATAGCTTTGCAAATAAGGGGCTGAACAGATCGCCCCTAAGGGGCGTCCTGCAGCCACCTCTTTTGTCACCTGATTGGGTCTGCAGCAACTATATGCCATGTCCCTGATATGGCATTTCCATGGTACAGAAAGGAGTCACAAAAAGCGGTTCCTTTCAGTTCTGTAGAAAGGGTGCCCTAGCCATGGTACAAAAAGCACTCCACTGAAGGAAAGGGCACCCTAGCCACAGCACAAAAAGTGCTGCACCAAAGGAAAGGGTGCCCTAGGTATGCCACAAAAAGTGCTGCACTGAAGACATGGTGTGATGCCACCCATCGTCTGTTGAGGCGGATGGCATGGAGGTGGCGTCTAGGTGGCCAACATGCAGATGCCATGCCCCCATGTCTTTCTGAGGCCAACTCTTTATGCCAGTCTGTTGAGTCCCGAAGTCTATGAAGACTACTAGACCACTAGACAAGTTTTACAAAGCTGCCTCAAAATAAAATGGCATGCTAAAAAATGGTTCCAAAACTTGGGTCCCAGGTGTTTTTCAACCAGTTCCCAGCCAAGATGGCAAAATATTCAGAATTCTTGGGATTTTTTAAAAACAAAACAAAACAGTAAGCTGCCCAAACATAGGTCCCTAATTACATTTTGAAATCCATATTTAGGAAGTATTTCTATAGAAGAAAAGGAGGAGAAAAATCCCAGTATTTTCAATTAAAAAAGGAAATTGTTCTTACAAAAAGTGAACGGTTTTTGCCAAACTTGTTTTTTACTAAACTGGAGACTAAACTACACTATGTAATATCACTTTTGATACTAGGAGGCAATTAGGTTACAGAATGTTAGAAAAGATATCAATTGCAGTTAGAATTGCAGGGAAAACAAGGGAAAGGGTTTCCCAGCTTCCTTAACTTTGGCGTTGGGCTTCTTTGTTATATATACCCCCCCCCCAACTGTTCTGATTTGGCAGGGACAATCCTGACTAATCAGCAGTTGAAATGAAGCTGAAAAAGTAGGATGGTGGAGGATTAATCTGAACTGTCTCTGCCATTTGGAGGGCATGGGAACTGAAAAAGCTAACAGCAATGAAGCAAACAGAACATAGAAATTAATATCAGTAATAAACTGTGGGAATCCATTCCATTCAAACAATAAATAGAATAGTATCTCCAAAGACAAAAACATTAAACATAGCTGAGCATCAGCAGTGCAAAAATATTACAGGGCACCAGTACAATTTCTCATAATGGACTTTCTGAAATATAAATAGAAGTACAAATTCTGTATGAATTCTGTATGAATACAAGTGAAGGAGTACACACAAGTCCTCCCTAGTGGGGAGGACCTCACCTACAAGCATCAGTACATTAGGTAAGGCATCTCTCTAGCAATTACAAACTCCCTGTATTTCTCCTTCCTCAAGTGTCCCTGCCTGTACGTTTTATGTCATTTTATGTAGGAACCCCCTGTTGACTTCCTGATTAAATTAGAAAATTAACTAGTCCTGTGATCCCATATGTTTAGTACATATGTTAGAGGCAGCTGAACAATTCATGGCCTCATATACATAGGCACAACTAAAACATAGGTGGCACTCCAAGTAGTTGGAAAAAATATGCATTCATGTGTTTCACTTCACGCAATGAGCCAGCTGAGGTAACAACTATGGTTTGAATGAGTCCAGATTCTTCAATCAATGGTGGAGAAAGATCAATGAACTGGCCATGTTTTGAATGCAAGAAAGCTGCATTCCTTTATCTCTAGTGAAATGCTTACAAACAGCAAGATCTAAGGCACCCTTACCCAACATGACACCCTTCATTTGTTGAAAAGTACAACTTCTATCAGCCCCAACCAGCATAATCAGTGATCAAGAATTTTGGCCAGTTTTCCAAAACATCCAGAGGGCACCAGGTTGCCTATCCCTGCTGTAACAGATCACATTTGCCTTATTGAAAATATATGGCACAATTCTCACTTCAGATTAGAGAAATAAATGTCAAGCTCCACAGGTGGCATGTCTCTGAACAGCATTTACTAGAGAATGGGGCCAAAAGGTAGAGGAAAGCTGGTGTTTTCTGCTTCATATACTTTGTTTGTTCCCTAAAACAAAGCACTGGAACAGATGGATCCAAAATTGGATCTATTATGCCTCTTTTCATGTTTTCAACAGTGGTTAGAGACTACCATGCCAGTAAGGCAATGAAACCATTCCAGGTTTTACTATATGCATTAATGGGGACATTTCAGACCTATTTCAGAGATAGGGCTGAACACCTAGGATAATGCCTTTAAAGTTCAGATTAAAACACAGAACAGATTTGCTATTCTGCTGACCTGGAAGTCAGTAGTCAATATTGCATGGATTAATAAAGAGAAGACAAAGGAACATGTGAGTTAAAGTGTAGCCTAAGGTTCAGTGGACCAAAACCAGACTTTAAAAGTAAATACCTCCACTTTGAAATAGTCCTGAAAATTTAAAGCTAGCCTATGAACTTGAGCTAAAATAAATGAGGGAAATGCTCTTTGAGGCTTGTTCCAAAACAGTATGAGTCATGCATATGTTGCACCTTTTCAACCCTCTTTGAAGGCATCGTCTCATGGAGAACATTGTAATGATCTAGACTACAGGGAAGTTCCTCATGGTGTTGTGATTACTGATGGTGCTGGAAGACAACAGAGCAACCATCTATTATTCACAGGCCTTTGATCCCTTTCTCTCCCTTAAATTTTTCTGCTCTCTTTGATCACCAACTCTGGTGCCTCAGATGGAAACTGGGTTTCACCAGGAAAACCGTGTCTCATCCATTGATCTTAGGAACATTTGTGTGTCCTCTGTGCCAAAAATAAAAACAAGCTATCTGGATTCTGAATCATGGTAACTCAGATTCTGCACTACTTGGAAACAAATGACAATAAATATGAATTAATTTCTGCTCATATATACAGGATGGGAATTTGGATGTCAGGGCATTTTAACAACAAAATTAGATTCAAATATATTTCAACTAATCCTCCCCTCCCCCCTCCCAAAAAAAGCAACATAAAGATTAAAGCAAAACACAGATCAACAAACATATAGTTATTATTATTATTAACCTTTATTTATGAAGCGCTGTAAATTTACACAGCGCTGTACATGCAATCTTTTTAGTTAGACGGTTCCCTGCCCTCAGGCTTACAATCTAAAAAGACATGACACAGAAGGAGAAGGGAGTGGAGACGGGAAAGGGTAAGAGGTCCAGCAGTTCCTCTCAACCTCTGAGGCCTGGACCAAGGCAGATGGACTGAAGGGAGGGCTTGGCTTCAAAATGGAAGGTTAATCATTATCCAGGGAAAATACATACTCACAAGTAGGATAATACATATACAGTACATAGCAATACAGGAAATGGATCGATAAACAGTCAACAACAGAACATCAGATAGTAAGCGACAATTATGCGATGCCTGGGAAGGCTTCTCGGAACAGGATGGTTTTCAACTCCGTTTTGAAGCTGGTTAAAGAAGTGATGGCTCTTGCTTGTGGAGGAAGAAGGTTCCAGGAGTGAGGGGCAGCAAGTGAAAAGGGGCGAATCCAGGATGGGGCAGAGGAAATCCTGGGCTGGGACAGGAACCCTTGACTACCAGAATGGAGGGCCCTGGTGGGAAGGTGAGGAGAAAGAAGGTCTGATAAGTAAGGAGGGGCCAGTCCATGGAGGGCTTTGAATGTCGACAGCAGGAGCTTATACTGAATACAGAAAGGGAGAGGGAGCCAGTGAAGGGATGCCAACACAGGAGAGATGTGGTCAGAGCGGTGGGTGGAAGTGATAATGCGTGCAGCTGAATGCTGGACAGAGATTAAAGGACGGAGGTGAGAAAGAGGAAGCCCAGCCAGGAGGACATTACAGTAGTCAAGTCGTGAGACCACTAGGGCATGGACCAGGATCTTGGCAGTAGAGGCGGAGAGATATGGTCGGATTTTGGCAATATTGTACAAAAAGAATCTACAAGCCTTGGCTGTGGTCTGGATCTGAGGGATACATGACAGAGAAGAGTTAAAGATAAAGCCAAGACTGCGGGCTTGCTGGACTGGTTGAATGGAAATGTTGTCCACAGAAACAGAAAAGGAGTGTTGAAGGTTGGGCAAAAACAACCAGATATGTGTATTGGAAGCACATTTTTTTTGGGGGGGGGGGCATTTCAGATGCTAAACCTAGTTCAAGGATAGGCAGATCCCTGTGTGTATCTAGCCAACCTACCCACAAACACTTCAGAGGTCCAGGGGCCACACATACAGGACCACACAGGACTAAGTATTCTTCCCAAAACATCTGAGGGTGAGCTTAGCAAAGATGTCCCTCACTCCTCGTAGAGGGTATATGTGGCATTTTTCAGTTAGACTATATTTCAGTTTGAAGCACTGGGGCAGGGAGTTTATACTGTGTCCTGGAGGGGATTGCACATAGCTGCACTATGGTCATCTTTTCACACATACACACATTGCATCTGTGTCTATAATCTATTTTGTATTCAGGAATGCAAAAATAACTAAGCCCACCACATCAGTGATAAATGGAATTTCACATAGCAGCAGATAATAGACACAGCACCTCCCCTAACATTCACAGGGTAGCTTTATGACCAAGTGCTGGTCATGACCTATAAAGCCTTACATGGCTTTGGTCCAGACTATTTGAGAAACCGTATCTCCCCATATGAACCACCTAGAGCCCTAAGATCCTCAGGAGAAGGCTTTCTCTCAATCCCACCACCTTCCCAGGCTTGTTTGGTGAGGACACCAGAGAGAGCCTTCTCAGTGGCTGGGAGGTTAGCTTGGCTCCCTCCCTGCTGGCCTTTTGCTAGCAAACAAAGACATTTTTATTCAAGTAAGCTTTTTAAAATCATGCAGGCCTGGTTTTACTGGGAGATAGGGGGTTGGTTTAAACTTTTAACTGACTATTTAACCGGACTATTTTAATTGTTTTTTAAAGTGTTGTTTTAATGTGACATATATGTGTGTGTGTGTGTATATATATATATATATATATATATATATATATGCGCGCTGGGAGCTGCCTTGGATCCCAACTTAGGAGAAAGGCAGGATAAAATTAATAATAATAATATTATTACAGCCAGGAATGCTGGGGAAAATATTAGAAACCATCTGAGGAGCTGATATAAAAAGAGCTGAGCTGAGAGAGAGCTGACCTGTGTACATTAAGAGTGTAACAAGTAACCTGTGAGGTTAACAGCTAGGTATAGGTTCTGTGTGAACCAAATTAGTGAAGGAACATACAATTACAGTGAAAGAAAGAAGTAAATTTGTAATGACTGAAGTAATTTGCATACTGTAACATAAGCTTGAAAGCCATCCACTAAGAAAAATACAGTAATAAGTACTGGATGTAAATAAAGTTATTTTCTTTGTGTTAAACAAGGAGTTTCCTGAAGTAATTTACAGTTAATATCAAACATGCGACCAAGTATACTAAAACACTACCAAAAGTAATAAGAACAACTGTTATTAAAGACACTTCAATTAGTGTGTGGATAGCCTGTCACATATAAATTGGAACCAAGCGGTTGAGATATTAAAGTCCCATTGTGTTGGCATCAGGCACAGATTGAGTGGAATGGGGTCTCCAGATATAAAGTGGTGGCAGCTGGTGAGATCCAGTGTTGCCCTACAACATAACCTCCAACTGTCCAGTTCTGAAGGTACAGTCCCAATTACTTCACTTTTTCAGGTGTTTTTAAAAAAGATATCCCAGGTCTTGTCTACCAAAAGGCCCATCCCTCTGGAGGGCTGGTGCCATCCTTTTTGGATGACACATAGCTCAAACCCTGGTCCTGGCGCAAACCATCTGGACAGCATCTGAGCTGTTCAGCACCAGAGCCATGGTATTATACTGTGGTTGTTGTTCTTGCTATAATTATTATTGTTGTTGTTATGTGCCTTAAAATCATTTCCAATTTATGATGAACCTAAGATGACCTTATCATGGGGCAGGGTGTTATCAGTATTCTGATGACACCTAAATATATTTCTCCATGTCCTGATCAGCAGCTATGACAACAGATGGCATTTCTCCCCTCAATCAGTGTCTTGAAGCAGTAATGGGCTGGATGAGGAAAAACAAACTCAAGCTGAATCCAGACAAAATGGAGGTACTTACAGTAGGGGCCCCCAAACCAGGTATAGGGTTGCAACCTCCAGTCCTAGATGGGGTCACGCTCTCCACAAAGGACTGTGTTCGCAGTTTGGGGGTGCTCCTAAATTCGTCACTTCACATGAGAAATCAGGTGAATGTGACGATCAGGAGCGCCTGTTATCAGCTTCGGCTGATACGCCAGCTGCGCCCTTTCCTGGAAGTAAAGGACCTAGAAACTGTTGTACATTCACTGGTAATCTCACAACTTGATTTCTGTAATGCGCTTTACATGGGGCTACCCTTGTGCCTAGTCCGGAAACTTCAACTAGTGCAAAATATGGCAGCCAGGCTGGTCGCCGGAAAAACTAGGAGTGACCAAATAACACCTGTCCTAAAATCTCTTCACTGGCTGCCTATTAGTTTCCGGGCACAGTACAAGGTGTTGGTTATAACCTTTAAAGCCCTACATGGCTTGGGTCCAACCTATTTGAGGGATCTCCCGCTTCCATATAATCCGCCCCGCACCCTCAGATCCTCTGGGAGGAATCTATTGCAGCCTTTAAAAACCAGACTAACCTTCTCTGCAATTGCTCCCAAATTATGGAACGGTCTGCCGGATGAGATCTGTCAAATTGCCAGCTTAAAGAGCTTTAAAAAAGCTGTCAAGACGGATCTCTTCCGGCAGGCCTTTCCTGAATAAAAGTGCCCAGCCACAGAATGACTGCCCCCCACATCATGTATTAGCCCACCATTCTGTCCTCGTATATTGTGTGTGTATGGGTGTGTGGGTGTGTGGGTGTATGTTTTTAATAGATATTTTAATTGTACATGTTTAATCATGTTTTAAGGTGGGGAATTTGGGACATAATTTTGTAAATGTGGATTTTAATATGTTGTGAGCCGCTTTGATTGTCTTGTAACAGAAAAGCGGGATATAAATAAAAGTTTTATTATTATTATTATTTATTTTCTTAGCAAGATTTGTTCAGAGGAGGTTGGCCATTGCCTTCCTCTGAAGCTGAGAACATGTGACATACCCAAGGTCACCCAGTGGGTTTCATGGCCAAGCTGGGAATTGAGCCTTGACCTTTAGAGTTATAATCTGACACTCAACCATTATGCCCAGCTGACTCCCTTACACCCTTATAAGGACTTGCTTCTTGCTCAAGATCTTCCGGGAAGATCTAGAGTCCTCCTTTCGTGCAATGGGGCAGCTGTCTTCCTGCACGGGCATCCTGCTGAGCTTCCTGGTGCAGGTTGCTCACTATGGAGTTAGAATGAGGCCCTCAGCATGTGATTTTTGTGGGTGCCTTGTTCTGACCGCAAAAACAAGAGATTCACAATGGTTGTGTATGCATTCGGCACGTTGTGGCCCTATTGCAGGGATGGGGGGTCAGGTAATGAGGGAAGATCAGGGCAGCTCTGGGGCCAGGATACTTGAGCCTGTCCCTGGAACATCCTGTCCTGTGCATATTGTTCAATTCCTCTCTCCTTCTCCCACTTTCCTCCTTTCACCTTTGTTTTCTGCCACTGGTGCAAACTGAGGTATGCATCATTTGGTGGGACTATTTGATGCCACCCTGCTTACCTGTGATAGTCAATAGACTACTGTTGAACTGTGTAGGGAATGCCAGAAATGGTCATTCATTTTATGGTTTGTTTTTACAATATCTGCCCTCTCCATTCAGTACCCACCAAATGTTTTTAGATTATAGCTTCTAGAATTACTGGCTATTAACAATTCTGGCTGGGAGTGATGGAAGCTGAAATACAAAACCTCTGGAGGGCATCTCTGGTTGGGTAAGACTATGGCTGACAACATCAGTTTGGCAATATGCATGTGTACATCCTAATATCTAATTACATTTGAGGAACGTGCAACAACCCTATGAGTATGGACAAACAGGTCCACCTGACATTCCTTATGAGGACAATTCTGTGAATGTACTATCTGAATGACTCTGGTATTCCAGTATCCACATAAATTATTGTGCCAAGTGAAATAGTGATCAAGTCAAACATGTTGTATTGTTAGGCTAGTGTGCAAATAATCAAGAAAAAGCTGTCCAAATGTCATTGTGAAGGGAGTCCCTGATAGAGCTATAAACTGTTATTGCTGTATGTTGGTGTACAAGAAGCTCAAATAAGACAGATTTGATTAGTCCTGCATATTGATGTGTTTTGCTATTAATTTCCCATCTTTACTTCCACTTTAATGTACCTTTAATTAGGCAATAACATACAGTATTCCAATCATTTATCATTTCTGCTGAAAGCAGAGGGAGGGGAGGAGAACTCAGGGTGGTACTGTAGAGAGAGACTAAATAAAATGCCAACTCTTGACAGCACCTTTAATGTGTCATAAAAGATAATGGATGTGCCAGTCACTCACGTGCTAACCATTAAACATTTTCCTAAGTTTTACTTGATTATAGCATGAACTATAAAACAGGAAACTGTAAGGTAGTGCTATGGATAGAGATAAAAGCTGTTACTTGAAAAGTACCCAAGTCATGGTGGTGGCAGTGACAGAATACTAACAAACTGAATTGGGAGCAAACCTTTGAAAATTAAGGGGCTATGACATTTGTATCTTTTTAAAGAGAGGAGCTAGTAATGAACACAGGATGGATAGAACATATGTTTGTTCTGTTACTGCTAGGAAACATAAGAAGCCATTTTCAAGATCACCAAGCCCCTGTCCTGTTTCTAGTCATATGGCAGGTCTTTTCCCATAGAAGCCTCTGGGAAGTGGCTTTGATAGAGTCATAGAATTGTAGAGTTGGAACAGACCACAAGGTCCATCCTGGCCAACCCTCTGCCATGCAGGAACACCAATCAAAGCACTCCCAAAAGATGGCCATCGAACTTCAATTAAAAAACCTCCAAAGAAGAAGATCCCACCACATTCTGAGGCAGCATATTCCACTGCCAAATAGTTCTTACTGTAAGGAAGTTCTTACTAAAATTGAGGTGGAATCTCTTTTCCTGTAGCTTGAATCCATTGCTCCTGGTCCTGTTCTCTGGAGCAGCAGAAAACAATCTTGTTCCATCCTCAATGTGACATCCCTTCAAATATTTAAACAGAGCTATCATGTGACCTCTTAACCTTCTGTTCTCCAGGCTAAACATACCCAGCTCCCTAAGTGGCTCCTCGTAGGGCATTGTTTCCAAACCTTACCAAAGCAAGAGTAACACCGCGTATGACAAGTTACCTGTGGCATAACTGGAATCCTTTGTGGCTGGACCCTTTGAGTCCCTTGCCCATGGTAAGCCACTTTGAGTCTTTCTTGGGAGAAAGATGCAGTGTAAATGAGATGAATTAATGAATCTTCATACGAACATTGCCTGAGGTATATTTATTTTGGAATTTTTTGGGGGAAAACAGTTCCTCAAACCTCCTTCAAAATATCCTAAGAAGGCTGATGTACCAATGATGCCCCCCATCACAAAGGCTTTGATCTTCAGGTGATCTGAGCATTGCACCAACAAGAAGGCTACCTACACTGAACATAAATGTTTGGCTCTTGCTTTTTTTTTTGCTTTGTTTTATTCCAAGAGAAACATTAATAAAATAAAACAGAATAAATAACCTAAGCTTCAGTCAAAAGCTCCTACATAAACACATGCCATCCGGTGGTGAGATTAAAGCCAAATAAAGTGCTCCTCAGGACTGCAGTTCTCATTCAGGGCTTATTAGCCAGCTAGCACTCAAGGCCTCCTGAGCAGCTGTACAGAAAATGAAGATTCCTCAAAGCGGTTTGTTCATTTCATCAAGCACAAAAAGTCTCAGAAAAGTGTCTGGAGGCATTTCAGAAAAATCAGAAAATGAGAGTAATTCCTTTCCTGGCTATTTTCCTTTTCTTGTTGAGCATTAATATATTTCAGCCTCTGAAGCAACAACCAAATAAAACTAGTGTAAGTGTCTCCATCCCTGGTGAACAGGACACCAAAAATTGCAGAAAATATCATTCACATTATATAATTATTCAAAGAATTCCCAGAATACATTATGCAAATTACCAGTTCCAACATCACCCTTGCTAACATCTGATTCCTAGAAAGAGCCACATTTTGAACTGAACAAACTTGCCCACTGGGTCACTATCTCACTGAACCAAAATATGCCAAGGAGGTTCTTTCACTCTTTTTTTACCCAGAGCAAAGTTCAGCACATGCTTTGGCCAGATCCTTGTCTTGTGCACATCAGAAATTACTCTCACTTGCTTGGAAGAAATTTTTGTAAGTTTTGTGTTTTCTGTCTTTTAGATACTCAAGAAAGATATTTTTTTGTTGTCAGGTTTGTAGTGTTAGTATGAAAGTGAGCTGACTGGATAGTTTAATGTTGGTAAAGTTAGTTATATGTCTTATGTGTATTATATGTTTGTTATATGTATTATATGTCTATATGCATGTACTGTATTTGATTACATGTGAAATAAAAATCATAATTAATAAAAGAAAGAAATTAATCCCACTTGCTTTGCTTGTGGAAGTGAACCACTGAGGTTAATCAGAAGATCTGCTTGCTCACACTATTGGGAAGCAAGAAGCCTTTACATATACTTAAGTTCTTTTCACTACTTTCTTTTTTATTTGGGAGTGTTCATTTGCATATGTGTAAATTTACAGCACTTTATAAATAAAGGTTAATAATAATAATAATAATAATAATAATATGTTCTCATCAAATGAAATTAAATTCTTGCTCATCCCTGTCCAACCTCATACTTTGGAAACTGTTCAGAAACATCAATGTGTTCAAAACGCAGCAGCCAGAATGCTGTCTGATGCCAGTTATAGGGAACATATAACCCTCTTTGTGAAACAGAGTCACTGGCTACTCATTAATTTCTGGGCACAATTAAAGGTGCTGGTTATGTCCTATAATCCCCTACATGGTTTAGGTCCAAATTATTTGCAATGCTGTATCTCCCCATATGAACCTGACAAAACACTATGATCTATGGGGGAGGCTTTCTCTCAGTCCCACCACCATTGCAGGCTCACTTGGTGAGAACATGAGATAAAGCCTTCTTGGTGGCTGCTCCCACACTCCAGAACTCCCTTCCATGGAAGCTAAGCTACTTCCACATACATACACTTTCTTTTCACTGGCAAGCAAAATCATTTTTGTTTCAGCAAGATTTTAATGTTTGAGCAGGGAAGGTTCTTAAACTAGATGTACGCTTTACCTAGAATCATAGAATCATAGAATCATAGAGTTGGAAGAGACCGCAAGCGCCATTCAGTCCAACCCCATTCTGCCATGCAGGAAATCACAATCAAAGCATCCCCGACAGATGGCCACCCAGCCTCTGTTTGAAGACATCTAAGGAAGGAGACTCCACTACACTCTGAGGGAGTGTGTTCCACTGTCGAACAGCCCTTAACTGTCAGGAGGTTCCTCCGAATGTTGAGGTGGAATCTCTTTTCCTGCAGCTTGCATCCATTGCTCCAGGTCCTAGTCTCTGGAGCAGCAGAAAACAAGCTTGCTCCCTCCTCAATATGACATCCCTTCAAATATTTAAACAGGGCTATCACATCACCTGTTAACCTTCTTTTCTCCAGGCTAAACATCCCTAGATCCCTAAGGCGTTCCTCATAGGACATGGTTTCCAGACCCTTCACCATTTTAGTTGCCCTCCTTTGGACACACTCCAGTTTCTCAATGTCCTTTTTGAATTGTGGTGCCCAGAACTGGACACAATATTCCAGGTGGGGCCTGACCAGAGCAGAATATAGTGGCACTATTACTTCCCTTGGTCTAGACATTATACTTCTATTGATGCAGCCTAAAATCGCATTGGCCTTGTTAGCTGCCGCATCGCGCTGTTGACTCATGTTCAATTTGTGGTCTACTTGGACTCCTAGATCCCTTTCACATGTTGTCTCCTTAAGCCAGGTGTCCGCCATCCTATATCTGTGCATTTCATTTTTCCACCCTAAGTGAAGTACCTTAAATTTCTCCCTGTTGAAGTTCATTTTGTTAGCTTTGGCCCAGCTTTCTAGTCTATTGAGATCATTTTGAATTTTGATCCTATCCTCTGGAGTATTAGCTATTCCTCCTAATTTGGTGTCATTCGCAAATTTGATAAGTATGCCCCCAATTCTGTCATCCAAGTCATTGATAAAGATGTTGAACCGTACTGGCCCCAGAACAGAGGCCTGTGGGACCCCACTGGTCACTTCTCTCAAGGATGAAAAGGAGCCATTGTTGAGCACCCTTTGGGTTCGTCCGGTCAACCAACCACAAATCCATGTAACAGTTGTCTTGTCTAGCCCACATTTTACAAGCTTGTTTGCAAGAATGTCATAGGGAACTTTGTCAAAGGCCTTACTGAAATCAAGATATATTATAGTCACAGCATTCCCTTCATCTAATAATCTGGTAACTTTATCAAAGAACGAGATAAGATTTGTCTGGCATGACTTCTTTCTCTGAAACCCATGTTGACTTTTTGTGATTCTGTGACCTGTTTTTAACTTTTGTATGATTTCAATCAGTTTTATAGTGTTTTAATGTGGTGTATTTAAATTGGTTTTTAAAACTTTCTAGTGTTATGGAAGCTGCCTTGGGAGAAAGGCAGCATATGAATAAAGTAAGAAAATAAATGATGCTCCCCAACTCTCCCAATTTGGCAAAGGCAGACCCAATGAATCATTTGTCATCTCATGTTTTCAGCTGCTTTCAAAATGCCCCAGTATCTCTCTCCTTCTCCCAGTTTCCCATTTGTCCTCAGTTCACTTCCATTGCTGCAAACTCAGAGGCTTTCTGCACTGTCATTTGGGACGTCCGGAGGACGTCCCATTTTAAAAAAGGGGCGTCTCTTTTAGACGCCCCTGGGCCTAGTACGGACTCCGTCCGTACAAGATGGCGCCGGCCCTTCTACATGGCCGGCGCCATCTTTGCGTATCAGACGCTGAGCGTCCGTACGTGTCGCGTCCTTTGTGACGTAGCGAGTGCGCCCCTGGCGCCTCGCTACGTCGCAAACGCGACTCGAAAAGAAGCTCCATTTTGGAGCTTCTTTTTCAGTCCGCAGGGGAGCCGCGCCGTGTGGAGGCTCCGGCTCCCCCGCGGACTAGCCGGCGGCGGCGGCGGACCGCCGCAAAACAGCGGTCTGTACCCTGCCTCAGTTCCAAATGCAAGAGTAGCTTGGACTCGACTCTTCATGAGGGAGAGATGGGGAGGAGTTAAAAGCTTGCTGTTTCCAGAGGGCTGAAACTAAAGTAAATAACTTCATCCTCTCCTAGCCTGTGTATTCTTCCTTATTAATACCTTTTGCCATCATAACCACCCCCTGATATTGCTTGTCCATATGTGTCCCAGTTTTCATCTATAAAAATGTTGGAGGTTATGCAATGTTAGACTTGAACAGGATTACAGAAGTGTGTGTGCCCTCCACCCACCAATTCCTTTTCCAGACACAGTGGAATATAAATATTGTACATGGAAAAACCCCATGCTGTAAGACACATCTGGTATTCCTCCAAGTAAACCTGTTCACAATCAAAGCATTACACATTTGGGGCAGTGGATATAGTTGTATCTTTGGCTAAATGTTTACTGGTTTGAAGGCAAGAGAGATGTCCGATAAGAAACCTTGAACTAGGTCCAGCATTTGCAATAAGGAAAACATCCACATGAATCACACTGGTAACCCCAAAGCAATTTACTGATGAGATAAACTAAAGGCTTCCTAAACACTCTTTTCCTTGGAGTCCCATTACAGTCTTTAGAAGGGAGAAATCCATCCAAAAGCTGCACAAATGAAATGTAATACAGGAAAAGAAGGCCAGATATAGATCAGTCAAGGGCAATAGCTATCCGTCTTCTTGGCAATGCCAAGGGAGTTGGATGGCAACACTAAACAAAGAAAAATGACACAAATATTTCCTTCTTATAATTATTTCTTTCAAACTGGCAAGAGGTGAAGTGAATACTGGTACAATTGGCCAGCTCCTTACACGTGTGCCCCATTGTTTTTATTGGGGCTTGCCTTCCGTGTGAGCTCAAGTCCACAGAAGACAAGCCCGCGTAAGGGGCACACCAACTGTATAACAACATGTGTGTTATTCCTACTTAATACAATGTTGGACACATTCCAGGACAAGGAGAGACATTTGTGGCTCTTCCAAGACCCAGAAAGGCAAGGCTACACTGTGTTATTGTGACCGCCATTTTGCATAACTAGAAAGGAAGGTCCATCATTCTTTGTCATTGGGGATTTGGTGCACTTAGTACGGTTTCCACAGTGGCAGGCAAAGACCTTTTTTGTTTGTTTGTTTCTTTGTTTCTGAAAATCTTAAAAGATAGATTGCTCAAGGGAAAAGGACATTTAATAAAGTGCTGCATTGCTATATTTGTTGTTACTCTTTTTAGTGGATATACTTGTATGTCAATGTTTTAAAATTCCTTTTGATTCTATTGATAGTTCAGTTATGTTTTCACATTTGTATGGTACATACCTTTATCTGTTATATACTATGTGAGCTAATTTGAGTCCCAGAGCTTGGAAAAGGTGAGGTATAAATACATTAATATCAGTAAGAATAACAACATTGTAATCAGATTTGCAGCCTACTGGTATCACCAACTCCAGTTTTGGCACATCAGTGATTCAGATTCTCTCTCAAAATCTATAAGCCAGTGGTGTATCATTCAGAAACTATGGCACATTCCAAGCTATAATTCTATTATTATAATCCATTCTGTTGGGTTTTTTTTTCCTTTCTGATATTTTGTCAGCCATTTCATGCTGCTCCCAGAATGCCTATCACCACTAGAATCACAGTTGTTCCATCTCTGCTTTCCCGCTTTCTCAACTACTTTTAAAACTTTTAACCTTGTATGTTTTAAATTTTGTATGTTGCATTTTAAAAAATGTTTTACTGTTTTAATAGGATTATATTAATTGTTTTTAATGTGTTGTTTTAGTGTGTGCGTGTGTGTGCGTGCGTGTGTGTATATCCTTGGGTCCCAACTTGGGAGAAAGGTAAGATAAAAATAAATAAATAAATAAATAAATAAATAAATAAAATTTAAATATGACTATCATATTCCCTCTTAACTTTCTTTTCATAATGCTAAACATTCCCAGCTCCCTAAGCCATTCCTCATAGGAAACCTTTCACCATTTTGGTCACCCTACTCTGGATATGCTACAGCTTGTCAACAACATTCTTGAATTGAGGTGCCCAGAATTGGACACAGTATTCCAGGTAAGGCCTGAACAAAGCACAATACAGTGGTACTATCAGTTCCCTTGATCTAGGAGTTTATTGCATGTAATTTTCATGCCGACCCAGGCATGGGATAGGATCAGGCTGGAACAGGTTCAAACTGATTTTACCACAGGCAAAATTGTTGCTGTGCTGCTGCTTGACTTTCACCCATCCTCCAGCAGTACTCTGGCAGCCGATTTTGGTACTATGGAAAGCTTCCATAGTATCAAAATTGGCTGCCGGAGCACTGTTGAAGGATGGATGATGGTTGGGTGGCAGCACAAGAGCAAATTTTACCAATCAGTTTTAACCCGTTCCAGCCCAATCCTGTTCCATGCCCAGGTCAGCATGAAAATTATATTTGATGAACTCCCTAGACACTATACTTCTGTTGATGCAACCAAGAATGATATTGGCTTTCTTGGCTGTCACATCACACTGTTGACTCATGTTCGGCTTGTGGTCTATTAAGATTCCTCGATCCCGTTCTCATGAACTGTTGTCTAGCCAAGTGTCTCCCATCCTATACAGTATATGCACATTTTTTTTCTGCCTAGGTCTAGGACCTTACATTTCTCCATGTTGAAATTCAGCTTGCTAGCTTTAGCCCAGCCCTCTAATCTATCAAGATCATTTTAAATTTTAATCCTGTCCTCTGAGGAATTAGCAACCTCTCCCAGTTTGGTATCATCTGCAAATTTAATCAGCATGCTCTCTATTCATTCATCTAAATCACTCATAAAAATGTTGAATGGCACAGGGCCCAGTTCAGAACCCTGTTGCAAACCACTAGTCACCTCTTTCCAGGATGAAGAGAAGCCATTGGTGAGCACCTTTTGGGTTCAGTCAGTCAGCCAATTACAAAACCATCTAACAGAAGCACTGTCTAGGCCACATTTTACTAGCTTCTTTGCAAGAATATCATGGGAAACTTTGTCAGAAACCTTATTGAAATCAATATATGTTATATCCACAGCATTCCCTTCATCTGTCAAATCTTTAGTTAGTCTCAAAGGTGCTACAAGAACTCTCTACATATTAAGTCTGTAACTCTATCAAAAAAAAAAAAGATCAGATTGGTGTGGCATGATTTGTTTTTGAAAAACCTATGTTGACTCTTAGTGTTGACAGCAATGTTTTCTAATTACAAACCGTCTGTTTAATTATCTGCTCTAAAATCATTCTTCCTTGTTAATAAAAATGTGTTTCTTGTTGCCTAGCCATGTGCTTTTTTTTTAAAATATTTTTATTAAGTATGATCAAAAACAAATAAACAAACACATATCTACATATAATAATTCTAACTTCAAAGAAAAAGAAAAAAAATAAACAACAACAACAACAACAAAAATCCTACAACATTCATCCCTCCACCCTTCCCATCACCATTCCAACATTCATTCTAAAAAGACTTCCTTCCTCTTTATACATTATAACATTCTACCAGTATCTCTTATATACACCTTATATTTTTCCTATATTATCTACCTTCCTTTGCCTGGCCATGTGCTTTTGACCACACTCTGAGATCCCTTGGCTACATGCCGACCTGGGCATGGGACAGCTTGGCTACATGTGTCCCAGCTTTCATCTGTGAAATATTGGAATGTATGTTACACCTCCTAAAAATACTGATTAATAGGAGCTTATTATATTATCTTTGCTGCCGGGATACACCTTCTTGGTTGTATGAAAAAGACGACTTGCTCTCTCGATCCTTGCCCAGGGGCTGGCTGTCCAGGGGGGGTGACACCATCAAGTTATTATTACAGAACATAATTAATGCTTCCTTTAGGGAAGGCTACCTCACACCCTGCCTTAAGGAGGCAGGGTTAAACCACTTCTAAAGAAGCCTTCCCTTTACCCCTTGGACTGAAACAACTATAGGCCTGTTTCATTGTTACCATTCTTAGGCAAGGTAATTGAGAGGGCAATCACCATTCAACTCCAAGCAGTCTTGGAAGAAATGGATTTTCTAGTTCCATTTCAAACTGGATTTAGGGCGGACTATGGAGCCGTCTTAGTTGATGATCTCCGTCTGGGCACCGACAGGGAAAGTGTGACCCTGCTGGTGTTCTTAGACTTCTCAGCGGCCTTCGATACCATTGACCACAGTATCCTTCTGGAACCACCTGAGAGAGTTGGGAATTGGAGGCTCTGCTTTGCGGTGGTTCTGGTCCTACCTCTCATGTAGATTCCAAATGGTGTCGCTTGGGGACAGTTATTTGGCCAAGAGGGAGCTCAGGTCTGGCATCCCTCAAGGCTGATAGTTTCTGTCCCCAACGCTGTTCAACATTTATATGAAGCTGCTAGGTGAGATCATCCAGAGACATGGGGCAGGGTGTTATCAGTACGCTGATGACACCCAAATATATTTCTCTATGTCTCAGACGGATGCAGTCACTAAGGATGGCATCTCTTCTCTGAATGCCTGTCTTAATGCGGTAATGGACTGGATGAGGGAAACAAACTCAAGTTGAATCCAGGTAAAATGGAGGTAAATGTAATAGGGATTCCCAATCCAGGAATGGAGTTATGCCAGCCAGTTTTGGACGGGGCCACACTTCCCTTGAAGGACTCTGTTTGAAGTCTGGGGGTGCTCCTAGACTCGTCTCTCCATCTGATGGCTCAGGTGGATGCAACGGTCAGGAACACTTGCTATCAGTTTCGGCTGATACGCCAGCTGTGTCCCTTCCTGGAGCAGGAAGACCTTGAAGCATTAGTACATGTACTGGTAACCTCTCAGTTCGACTTCTGTAATGTGCTCTACATGGGGCTACTTTTGTGTCAAGTTCGGAAACTTCAATTGGTACAGAATATGGCAGCCAGGCTGGTTACTGGCACACCTAGATCTCCCTATATCACTCCTGTTTTAAAATTCCTTCACTGGCTGCCTATTAGTTTCCAGGCAAGATACAAAGTGTTGGGTTTAACCTTTAAAGCCCTTTAAAGCACCTTCTCCCCTATCAGCCTCCCTGCACTCGCCATTCCACTGGGAAGAATCTGCTTCAACCGAAGAGGACTAGACTTTCTGCAGTGACCCAGCAATCCTTTTCTGCAGCCGCTCCTAGACTCTGGAATGACCTGCCAGATCCATCAGATTACCACCTTGGAAACCTTTAAGAAGGCTATTAAGACGGATCTCTTCCGGCAGGCCTTTCCGGATTAGAACATCCTTGTTGACCTTCCCTCTCATTATTCTCCATCTTTACATTTTACTCTACGTGGTCTCCACTTGAAATTTTATCTCATTTTAATTGTTACTGTACACCATTGTTTTTAACCTCTTTTTTGGTTTAATCTCTTTTTAGCATTTATTATGTTTTTATGAGGGGAGGAGGGATGGGGATCTTGGAACTTTTAATGCTTTTTTCTTTTAATTGTATCTTGTTTTACTGCTGTAATCTGCTTGGATTCTTTGAGATTAAGCAGAATATAAATTATTATTATTATTATTATTATTATTATTATTATTATTATTATTAAGGTGGATCTTATTGTATTCACCCATTACTAGGCTGTATGCAATCTGGGCTTCTCTGGGCTTGTCCCACATCTTTTCAAGAATGGGAAAATCCTAAATCCTGTTCTTGAAAAGCTGCAAGAGAGGCCCAGGTTGCAAACAGGCTGCATACTGCCTGGCAACGGGTGAATATGATGAGATCTGCTTTAAGAAAGTTACATCCTGGGTCTATCCCAGCAGCGAAGCTAATGCAATAATCTCCTTACACATGTTAGCTGGGAGTTCTGAGAGAGAAGTCCAACCTCTTTGGAGAGATACTGCATAGCATAGTAGAGGAAAGTCCGGGGGCTAGATGGGGAAGGAAGTACCCCACTTCTGAAACTCACTTTGCTCCCTGAGCAGTCTAAAGAGCAGGACACACCCAGAACTAAGAAAAGAAGCACAACTCTTTCAGGTAGGACCTGATAGCCCTCTGGATGGTTTGAATTACACAACCCATATTCCACAACCAATTACCATGCTCTGTGGGGCAGATGGGAATTATAGGTAAACATATTCAGATCATCAAGTTTGAATCTGCAATTCACACACAGAGACAACTCTCTATATAAGAATCTTCTAAATTCAAAACACAGTATATTCACATTTTTAATAAGACAGAGAGGGGGAGGGGGAGAGAGGAAGAGTTATTGTTAAGAATCCTGTTCCTTTCTCTCTCTAAAACTTTATGCAGGTATAACAAAAAATTGACAGAACTATTAAAAGGGTTCTAAGGAGCTGACCTCAAAAATGTTCCCATCTATTTCAATGCTGATGCCCTTTTGCAAGTCATTTCTATTTTAAACACATGCACACACAAAAATAAGTCATAACATCATCTGAACTCTTAATGCAAAGCTTTCCTTCAGAGGCCCAGGAGTTCAAGGATATCAGACTTCTCTATGTACTGTACTATCCATCACTAAAACAGACAGCTCACACTAGGCTTGCATTTCAACAGAACAAAACGGTCACAAAGGTGCATTTTCATGTGCCCATTGTTTTGCCTCTTCTCACCATATCCAGCAGCTAAAAGTCAGAAATAAGCATAGAGGTAGATGAAACAGATCAATGTAAACCAACCTGCAAGATGAAGATAATTGACTTTCTGTGGTGAGGCAAGATATGGGATGTTTACAGTCCTAAACATGTAGAGTGGTTTCAGTTACAAGCGCAGCACACAAGAATTTCCTGCAAATGTCTCCCAAACATGAAGGATAGTTGGTGGGCACTTCACTTCCTTCCCTTGGCACAAAATGGTCAACTGCTTTGGCCTTGACACAATTTGTGTCATGTAAAGGAAGATAACAGTAGCATAATCTCCTGTACTTGTCACCTTCTGACATATATTCAAGACTTGCCCACAACATACATCTTAGGTCCAAACTATCTGAAAGCCATGTACATCACCATATGAACCTGTCTGAGTCACAATCTTTGGGGGAAGGCTTTCTGTCTGTTCCACAGAAGAGGTTCACAGGTTTATCTGGTGAATCAAACTTTTTTGGGTAGCTACACCTAGGTCA
>NC_056524.1:257561914-257579556 GCF_019175285.1 Sceloporus undulatus | reverse complement strand
TCCCTCCCAAAGGATGCTCGATCAGCCCCCTCTTGATTCTTTTTTTTCTTTTTTCTTTTTTTTTTTTTTCTTTTTTTTCTTTTTTTTTTTTTTTTTTTGCCACAAGGTAAAGATCTTCTTATTCCAACAGGTCTTCAGCCTTTAGCTGGTTGAGATCAAAAGATGCTCAGTAAGTGTGCTATTTTTTAAAATATATGTTTATATGCAATTACGGTGCTGATAATTGTTTCTGAATTACTATTTTAATTAGATTGATTGCTTAATCCTTTTTTAACTTTGGTAACCCATACTGTTTAAGCTATCTTGTTTTAACTATGATGTTTTGAGTCCCATACTGTGAGAAAGACAAGATATAAAGAAAATTCCCTATCCTCCTATGTTGGCTTTGTAAGCAGACACTTCATACTGTCTAATGGTAACACTGGCTGAAGACATTTTGCTAAATGGAACCCCTTGCCCACAGCCAAGTTATTTTGTCACCCAAGGCAGAAAATCTCACAAGCAGTTCTCTGCCATCCAGAAAGTAAACATACAATTCTGATACATCAAACTGTCTCTTCTTCTTTCACATTGTCCAAAATCTGTTACCTGAGTGCCTTACTCAGTAATAGGGCTGGCCATAGTAGGGCCAACCTCATGGATATGCTAGGATGGCATACCCTCCAATTGTCCTGATTTGGATGGGACAGCCCCAAATCCCATATTCTGCAGTTTATGGAGGGGTATTAAAATTCGCAGCCAGAAAAGTCTAGTGCTTCATCAAACTACAAATTCCAGGATTCCATAGAATGAAAACATGGCAGATAAAGCAGAACCATAGCATTATAACTATTCTGTTTGAAAAGGTCCTTTTATTGTTTCCAAAAACAGTAGTAGGAAGTGTTCGGTGTTCTTTTTCAGGCAAAGTGTACAATGGAAAAAATGGCTAGAATATACTGTCATAATAAATTCAGCCTGGAACGTTTTAGATGGATTCTCAGAATTTTACCTTGCAAAACCTGAGTGAACTTTCTATGTTATATTCAGCTAGGTCTGACACCTCTTCGACAGCAAGTCTTGCCTAGCCTTTCTTAGGAGAAGTGGTCATAAATGTGTGTGTATGCTGGTTGGCAGCATTTTAACAGTTATAAATCCCCATTAAGATTGAGGTTTACTATTGAATAGACATACAGTACGTAGATCCCTAAACTGGTCGACATTAATCTTCCTAATTAGATGCAAAAATCAAGCTGTTTGTGTTATTACCTATATCCTTTGTGCTTACATTTTTCTTAGAAACCTTTTTTTACAGAAACTCTTCTCCCTTCCCATATTTTGCCTCCTGCCTCATGAAAGTTGACACACTACCCTTCTCTTCAACCCAAGCTGTTTTTTATGACATCTTCATTACTGTTTGTTGTGAGGAGAAAAGGAAAGGCATTCCTCCCTAGGAAAATATACGCAAACATAAACACATACACAATGCATATTTAAAATTTCTCACTGGATTATAGCCAATATGTGTGTTTGTTTATTAACAGACCACCTTTAATGGTAAAAACAAAACAAAACCATCCTACAATAGCTTCCAATACATAGTTTTAATTCCTGTTGCATAGATACATATTATTTAAATTATTTCTTTAAAAAAAACCTCTCAAAACAATGCCAAAACATCAGCTGACTCCATCACCCCACCGCTCTAGTAGCACCACCAATAATTTTTAAATTGTTGCAACTAAAACAATTTCTGTCTGGCAGCCAAGCTACCATTTGATCAAAATAGAGGACAAGCAAATAGCCTTTCAGAAAGAGCTTAGAAAGATACTTTTTAATTACTGTAATACTTCCAAGGCAAGGTTGGCCCAGTTACGCAGTGTGATACTGTTGCTGCAGGGATAAGATTTTCGCTGTCATGAATGGGCCAAAAGAATATAATTTCTTATCATCATAATTTGAATGATTAGTTAACATATTTCAAGGAGATTTCCCCCACTAAAGTATCTCTTGTTTCTCAAACAGAAGTAAAGAATTATTTTCAATTATTGAAAAAAAAATTGGTTTTTAGTACAAAACACACTTTTGACCCACCTCATTGTCACCTCAAGACCTATTACATATCCAAAAGCAGTAACACAAGCCAAACTGAACCATGTGAATATTTCCTCCATTTTTATCTTAAGTGACTGGAAGAAGAACCTAATTACAAATGACTAGTTTGTAGATCCTCCTGGAAGATCTGGAGCCATCCAAATTGTGATGGGGGTGGCTGTTTACAATGTGTCCCACTCTGCTGCCTGCCACCACCATGAGTCACTTGCTCTGGCATCAGAACAAGATGCTCTTCCTGGGCTCCTTGTCCTGAATAATTCCAGGCATTCAAAGTTAAAATCACTCCTTTAAATAATACTTGGAATGTGCTGTTAACTAGTTCAGCAACACACAGATTGCCACATTCAGTGCCAACTGAAATTTCTAAACCAAAGGCAAACACAGAGAGAGCAGTGATATCCAGGCTGGATGTCACCACAGCATGAAAAATTGCTGGTAAGGACCACAGCCGATGTCGAAATCCTATCTGTTAAAAAGTGCATTGCAGCCAGATGAGTTGTCCATAGAATTCAGAAAGACTCCCAGATTGTGCATGTGGTCTTCCAGGTGGAATGCTGTCCCATCCAAGATGTAAACACCATGATCCAGAGTAGCTGACTTCCCTATCCAAAGCACAAATGTTATCTGTACCATGAACTTGTTCACCCTCATCGACTCCACACCACTGGCAGTCATTGTTTCAAGTTTTCTGCATAGTGTTGCCAATTCACAATCATCCCAGGCTCTAACGTTTCTGTGACAAAACCTAAGATCTCGGGATGGCTTTTGGTGATGTCATTACCATTCTGCATTAAGTACCAAATGCAGTTGCTCATGGCTTGTTATTCAAGAACATATAGAAATGCAGAGAGAGAGAGAGAGAGAGAAGGAAAGAACACACCTTCCTATTTGAAAGATTTGACAGAAATTTTTCTAATGGGATTAATGAGAGGATTATTCCTTCTCATTTAGAGATATGGGATATCAAACACTGAATCTAATTTACTGATTTGTAGGCAGATGGATGCAGAGCAGAGTGGAAGGTAAGCACTGGTGCTACGCCTGGTAAGAAAGGAGAAAGCTAACCAAATAAATAAATAGACACCCCACCCCACCCCTGATAGTCTTTGCAAGTTGCAGCAAAATAAATCATTATCATCATCCTTGGAAAGGAGCTTTGCACATAGCCCTTTCCTTTTGTCTTGAGGTGTGCTCACCAGAACTGGAGAATTTGCATCATTATCTCCTGGCTGGAGATGACCCATGAAAAGTGGAGATTTGAGGCCAGGCCTTGAGATCTGGCAACTAGTCTGGTACAAGCAACAAAAAGTAGAGCCATGTAGCATGTCATACTGGAGAGCAGAGCTCACAAAGCAATAGCAGTATTTAATGGTGTCAGGTGAGCTTACAAAAGTTAAAGCTCCTGACTGTTTACTCATGGAGATTTTCAAAACTGCACACAGCCATATTGGGGTTCGGCTCCCCTTGATCTTCAAGTGACTCCCCATACCATCTGTGGTCCCTTCCCTCATTCCAGGAGTGGGCAAGTCAGATCCAGGATCTACTGGGGGGTGGGTCCCAGAAGGAGGTGCAGAGACCACAGAATTGCTTTGTGTTTGCTTATGGTTCATGGGATGCAGGATTTGTGCACTTCTGTAATGGTTTTGCCTTGGCTGGTGGAGTGAGAATCAGTGAGAGTAGAGCTGGAGCGAGAGTTGAAGAAACTATTTATTTCTCAAATATGAAGAAAAATAAACCCACACATTTTACACCTTTCCTTATGTAAAAAAAGACCCATTGAAACTACATGGTTTATTTTATATTGCATTTCTACACTGTGAGATAGCAAAAATAAAAATAAAAATAAAAAATAGAATTCCAGGCATGATAGTTCTCAGCAATATCTCCCAAGATTATAATGAGGCAGAGACAAGTGGAAAAGCAATGGTGGTTATCCTTTAAATCACAGATTGTCGAAGCAATAAAATATGAGGCCCTTCTTTTTTTTTCTCTCTCTCTTTTCCTTCTTCCCCCAAGATTGTCATGATAAAAGCTACCCAGGATGATTAACCCTGAGCCGCAGAGCAGGAACCAGTAATATTTCAGGTAAGAAAAATGTCTCCTATGTTGATAACTGTTTAATTTCTGTGTATCAGGTACATTGTGTACACACTGGAATGCTATAAATGAGGACACTTACCCAGATAAATGGACAAATGCTGTATTTTGTGCAAAAAAACAAGCAAATATTAATACTGAATTAAAGTTAGAAATAGGATTCAGCATGAATTTCTACTACAGAAAATGTTAGAATCTCAGTAAAAAGTATTATACTCAAGTCGTCAGTTTCAATTCAATCCCAATCAAACAAGTGTGGTCCATGAGGTTGCCAGAAATAAAACTGTAAAGAGCCCCTCAGCCTGTCATGAATAGATGAGGGGATTTCAGCTGGTGTTGCTTTTTTTATGGTGGTGTGACAAGCAGACACAACACTCCTATACATCTCTTTTCCACATAACCATTAAAAATAAAGGAACCCACTCCAGCATTCAATCTGGTAATATTGGTGGCCTATGAGCTGCCTGGGCCATACCTTTGTAGCCCCAGAAACCTTGAGCCAGTCCCTCAAAGCTATCCAAACCCCACTCAGGTGAAAATCATCTACAAATCATACTCAAAGCCCACCCTTATGTATGCAAATCTGCAAAAACTCCTCTCTCATTCCCCTCAATCCTGCAAAATCTCTACCATCTTGCCAAAACCCTTTTTCTCTATGTCTCTTTCAAAATGATGACAAGAAGTGATGCAATACTTAAGGAGAAAATGGGAATATTTTGGCAAGCTCAGTTAGAGATGGAAAATTGCAACACAAACACACACCACAGTTGTCCACCTTGAAATTAAGCAATAGAGCAATTAAAACAACGATTTAAAAAAAATACTGTGACCTGTTTGATGAAATGGTGGCTAATCTGCATGTACATTGTTAGAATTCTGTCAATCCTACTCACATCCAAAACATCAGAGATGCATTTCTATATTATCTATTAACACAGAATTCTTGCCAGCTCAAATTATCACTTGGAAAAAGGCTGTGTCCGTCTCTTAGAGTGAAGGAGGGTATGAAGTTTGATTGGAAAAGCACCAACACATTTTTTTTCCAAAAACAAAAAAATGTGGATGTGCCTTAAATGTTATGTTCTGTCTCAAGGCAAATGCACAAGCACATGCCAGCATTCACAAGATGTAGCTGGACTGAAAAATAAAATCAAATGCATCAGGACCAATACAATCAGATCTCCAATTTGAAAGGATCTCCTCAGTCAAATCACATCTGTAAAACATCCTGCTTACTTTATCTCCAATGGAACACATAATAACATAGATGGTCCCCCTCCATTTTATCCCTACAAACAAGTAGATTGGATTAACAATGAATATCTACCAGCTATATAGGGACAGTCTCTCTGGCTTAGGTCAATTTCCCCCTGCTTGATAATGACTCTTTCTTAAATGGACCTATATGCACTCAGCCCTTGAAAATCAAGGGTTACAAAAAAAATTAATGCAAAAACAGAGGCATAACCTGTAATGTAGGCTGCACTGCAGAAATAATCCAGTTTGACACCACCTTAACTACCATGGCTCAGTGCAATTGACTTTCTGGGAATTGTAGTTTGTTGTTTACTCCATAGCTCTCTGACATAGAAGGCTTAATGTCTCACAAAACTGCAGTTGCAGAATTCTACAGCATTGAGCAATGGTAGTTAGTAATGTCAAACTGGAATATTTCTAAAGTGCAGATGCAGCCAGCCATTGTAACACTTTTCAAATGATGTTTTTTGTTTTGTATCAGAATCTCTAGAAATCCAGTGGCTTCTATCATTTTGTGTTTTAAAAGAAACAAAAAAGTATCTATTTTAGTTTATTTCAGATAACAATATATTAAAGAGTTCATTTTAAAAACTGCAGCTATCTGACTGCCATTGATTCTTTTTGGGCAGCATGGGGGCAGTTTTACTATTTAAAACTCACATTCCAAGTTCTGCATTTAATGTTCTGGATCTTAATTGAAACAACAATTAAGCACAGATTTCTGGCATGGAATCTCTGAGACAAGATAATTATGGTTAACCTTTTTTTATCTTTGTAACACTGATGATTGAGATTAGCATTGTTTTGTCTGAACAGCTGAGACTAGCCTGCTTGGATTGTTTATCAGAAAATCCAGTCATTAGACTTGCAAAGCCTAGACAGTGGCAGCAAATGATTGAAAGTGGGAGCTTCAGGTTTCATACTGAATGGTCATTGAGAGACAATCTAGCTAAAATTAATGATGGCTCAGCTCCTCTGTTTATAATTAGCCAGGTTTTTCAGAGCTTTTTTGGAGAACACTTGGAGGAAAATTATGTTGGCATATCTAGGACAGTTCTGTCAGCCTCCTCATTTGTTCTTCAGTCCCATATGCACTGACCAACTCAGAGGTAAGCCCACTGAGTTCCATGTGACACACTCTCAAGTAAGAATGTTTGCTCAAATTCAATATGATTTCATCAGAGTAATCAAGCATAGCAGAGTTACTAAATTTGTCGTGGCCATTTGGTGTATTAACCATAGGTATGAAGTTGCATGCAGGGACGTAGCCAATGGGGGGGGTTCTTGGGGTCCGGACCCCCCCCCTTCCATTAGGAAAATGAATGGTGTGTACTGCTGTGCCACTGCACCCAAGCCCCAATATAATGGTGGCACTTAGTCTGGACCCCCCCTTCCTAAAATCCTGGCTATGTCCCTGTTGCATGTGTCCTGACTGAAAGGAGGTAGTGTCTGTATTCATGACAATAATGTGATAAACCTGACTATTGGTGTGTGTGTGTTTTGTTTCATGGTCCATCCAATATAAGTGGACAAATAAAGCCTCCATACACAAGGGCACAGAAATCAGAAACAAGAACCATATGCAGAACAGAAAGATGATCTTGCAAACTGACTGCAGCAGTGAATTGTAAATTAATGCACAACATGGCCCTAAAGAATCAGAGTCAATATTTAATTGCTCTGGGAAAGAAAAAAGATACCACGTAGCTATGCGGAAAGAATCTGATACAAATCAAAGCAAGGTCTGAACACTGAACAGTGTTGCATTGGACTAGTCCCTGTGCAAGTGAAAAGGAAAAGATTTTCATATGAGACCAGAATTGCACCAAGTTTCAAGGACGGGAGCCTGACTACATTCATGGATAGAAACACAGGTATTAAAATTCATTATCTTGCCGGTGTATTATTTTTTTAAAAAAAACCAAGTAAAAGCAAATAGAAGTTCCCCTCACCAAAACAAACAAACAAACAAACAAAAACAATAACTAAGACTTAACTGTGGAAGCCACCAGGTACATTTCAAAAATGGTTTTTTAGGAACAGAATGAAGAGGCAAGCTTAATGATGAAACAGTCTTTTTTTCTTAGTAAAACGAAAATAAAAAGAACCTCTGAGGGAAACCACAGTTATAAATCACACTGCATTTCTTTTACCAAATGAGTTGGAGTCAATGTACCTCTTATGCTTCCATAAAATGCTTATAATGTTTTCAGAGCCTAGAATTAAGTACATCTTGTGGTGTATTTCTGTGGCAAATATTCAGAAGAAAACAACAGATCACATTAAATTCTCTCTGCCAAAATCGACAATGAGCAATCTATGTCATAAAACAACTAAACTACTGGGTACAGCTTTTTGGAAACAAAAGCTTACCAAAAACACATCTCTGCATTAAAATGTATTCATGTGCATTGCACAAAACAATATTAGCACATCCAAGATGAAAGTAACAAAGATGAAAAACATATTCTCCTTTAACTAACATATCTCATTCAGATAGATTGTAAACTGGATGAATAGTTTCTGTTTGAGCCACCAAAGGAAATGTAAAAACAGAAACTCAGACTGCACAACATTTCCCAAACATCCTTACTATAGAGAAATCGAGGGGGGGGGACATAATAAACCTGTCAGCACAATATCCAGGCTTTTGTCTCATCACAAAGAGAAACAATTGCATCTCACTTTGCACTTGCCATGTGTTTTAAAACCCTCGACAATATGTACAACTAATTACTGTAATGTGAATACAGGATTCATGAAAACAACAATGCACTGTATCATTCTGAGAGCATCTGTACTGTGCTTCTTTCATCAGAGAGGAGCATAATTGCAAGCCACTCTGCACAGTAACAAATGGAAATCCAAATACAAACCTTTCCTCTTTTAAAAAGAAGGGCCCTTCCAAACAGCAGAAGAATCTGAACATAATCTTCTGATCAATATAAAAAGAATTGATTGCACAAGGCCAGAAAAATTAAACTCTGATTCTCTCTTACCAAGTACCCCAAGTCGGTAGTTGACGGTGATGACAATCACATTGCCATAACTTGCCAGTACACTGCCATCATATAAATTTCCAGTGCCTTCCATGTAGGACCCTCCATGAATATACACCATCACTGGCTTGGGCCCCCCACTATCTCGAATGTCTGCAAGAAAAATAGTGAGAAATAAATTATCCCAAGAATGTTGTGATGCATACAGAATTCCTAATTTACTTCCTTTTTCCCCTTTTTCTTTTCCAGGTTGTTTGTTTTAAGTGTTTTCCAAGCAACATATGTGAAATACCACATGATAAAACAGTATAGTTTGAGGGTAAATATCAGGTTTAAAAAATTCAACTTTCAGCAGATCAGCCTTTAAAGGTATGGAAGATTATGACTTCTCAGGCTTTCTCAGGTTAGCAGTACTAGCAGTCTTTTTAGGGGCAACTGTTGCAACTTGAGACTGAAGATTCATTTGCAGTTATAACCTGTGCAGACAATGCTGGTGTTTTGGTCTTCATGAGCACCAGGAAGAGAGATTCCACCTCACTATTAGGAAGAACTGCCTGACAGTGAGTGTTGTTCAGCAGTGGAATATGCTGCCTGTAGGGTTGCCTTCTTTGGACATTTGTAAACTGAGGCTGGATGGCCACCTGTCAGGAGTGCTTTGACAGTGTATTTATGTATGGCAGAAGTTGGACTTGATGGCCTTTGTGATCAGTTCTATGATTCGATGAGGATCTGTATGCATCCAGTGCCTTTTCACTAGTCCTCATTGTGTGCCTGATGGACCTACAGTCTGGGTGTAATACTAAAGAATTTGTGGCACAGCAAATTTGTGCAGCCAGCCTTACAGTCGCCAGGTGCATTAAGGTTGTCAGGGGAGAAGCATGTTGCGACTTGAAATTTCAGAACCAAAATATTAGAACTAGTGTTAGCCTCTGGAGATATCACAAGGAGGGTGCTGCCACAAGGGTGGGTTCTGGTGATGTCATTAAACATGATACATGAAGTATCAAACACACTTGCTCAAAACATTGTCCAGTATTCTCCATCAGCTACATAAATATACTTAACTAGGGCATGGGACAGACCACCCAAAAACGGCGGCCTGCCAGCGGCCTAATTTCCTCCAGAAGGAAGTCGCAGCTACCAAACCCACAGCTTCCCTCCGGAGGAAAAAGAACCCGAAAAAACTGGGTTCTTTTTGCGCCACAGGGCTAACATAATGAGTCCTGGACTTGAGGAGTCTTGTCTCCCCTCTCCTTTCTTATTTCTTATTTCTTTTTTCTCCTTTTGTATACTGTAGTTTATATTGGATTTTAGGATTGAGATGGGGCTGAGAATAGGGATTATTTTCTTTTCACTTGTTTTTACTCTATTACATGTTTGTATTTTGCTTTGTTAACTTTATTGTTATAATTACTATTTATTATTTTATTTTATTTTTTGCCATTTGAACCTGTGTTGAGGGACTGGGAAAGGGGTTAATTATGAATTTCATTAGATTGTAATGTTTTTATTTTCTTTGATTGTTATAGTATTTGTTTATGGATTTTGTTTGCTTAATCTTTTATGCTTTCTATGTGTTTGGTAATTTTGTAATTGTAATTTTGTAAACCACTTTGATCTTCTTGGAAAGATAGTATATAAATCATCATCATCATCATCATCATTATTATTATTATTATTATTATTATTATTATTATTTATTGGTCTGCACTGCGCCTAAGGGCCTGAACAGACAGGCCAAAATAAAGCTGCTTCAGGTCACTTTGGAGGTTTGCTGTTTAAATTGTGTATGTGTCCTAAGAGACCAGAAGCTGCTCCAAAGCCACACGCCAGTCCTAAGGACTGGAGCGCAGCTTTGGTGCAGCTTCTGGCCTCTTAAGATGTGTGTATCATGTAAACAACATACCTCCAAAGTGACCCGAAGCAGCTTTATTTTGGCCTGTCTGTTCGGGCACTAAGTAACCTTTTCTGCAGCCCCCTTCCTTGACAGAAATACCATTCACCTGTGCTCCTGGCTGGCAGAATGGACCTCCTCCTTTGTATGCCTTGCAGAAAGACTGGTGGCAATACTGTCACAATTGTGACTAAATTGGGATCATGAATGCAGAACAATTAAGACATGGGTAAATCTAGGTAACTGTTCCATATTCACAACTACTACTTATTCATAGTTGTGATGCTATTGCAACATTTCTGAAGGTTTGTTTGTGACTGGGATTTGGATTGATACAAAGACACAGACAGCATGGGTGTATCTCCACTGCACAGGTATCACAGTCTGACATTGTTTTAACTGTCATGGCTCTATCCTATGGACTCATAGGTTTTGTAGTTTGCTGCATTTCTAAGAATTTGGCTGGTATTCTCATTCTGTCTAAATAACAAATAGTGTTGCAAGACATCTTTTCCCTTGCTCCCCCCCCCATAAAACAAGGCTGTGTGTACATGTATCAAAACAGATGTTTATTTTAACTCATATTTCTAAAGTCTGCATTTCTGATGTAGTCTTTCTATTGACTTAAGCATGTTTCAGGACTTCCTTTCAAATGTATTCTTCCAAATATATGCATTTTAGTGAGCAACATTTTTTCAAGTTTACACATGCGCTGGCATCCTGTAGGTGAATTAGAATGCTGGAAGTCATGCTCCAATTCAACTTTTTAAGTCTTTGTGGAATTTGGAGTCATGTTTCAAAGACACCCTACTAAACTTATCTGTGGGCAGCACAGCCCACTCCCAATATACCTGTTTCTATGTTGTTAAAAACAAAGGGGTCAGTAGAAACAGACTCAGCTCTTTTCTTGTAGCTACACACACTGCAAGAACATCATCTGCAGGGGTTTCTTGTGGTAATTTCTCACCAGTGGTTCTTCAGATACCTGTTGCAGCTTGTCCAGTAACAGAAAAATACCTGGACATATAACACTGACAACAGGAAAGTGGCTGTGTGGGGGGGGGGGGGGTAACTATGCTGCTTACAAGATGGGGTTGGAGGGAATAGAATAAGGAGATCTATGATACTTATGCCTCTCCCAGTGCAGAATACCAGCCTTTTTTGTTTTGTTTTTGGTAAATTTATTAGCAATTGATAACTATAGCAAGACTGATGAGTATATGGATTTCTGGAACAAGACACTTTCTTCCCCATTGCAAGTCTCAGGGTGGACAAAACTGATATTTTTGTAATAATGTATAAGTCTAGGGAATTTTCCTATCTTCCATCTCTAATAAGTGGTCATCCTTGGGGCAGTCAAGAAGTTTAGAAACACACACACAGACAGCATGTTTCAATTCCTGTGTGGAATTGGATATATTTGACTCAGCAATCAAATGTTTGTTTCTGGGACTAGAATTTTAACAAAGTGCCTGCAGACCCTTCCCAGTACTTTCCAAGTGTAGCTATCAATGACTTCTTACCTGTGAGCTTGGCTCCTCATTTTTCTACCATGGATATAAAATGAAGGAACCAATAATAAATTATTAATTTGAAACCGCCAAATGACTGTTCGCAGCAGAAACTGTACATGCCTAATTGTATGCTTGGAGGTAGCACAGGAGGAGATTGTTTAAGAATTCATCTTTAATTAAAATTACATAGAATTACAGCGCACCAACTGTGAATAGTAATGAAATCTGGGTAGTACCATTTGGTGTATGTGGGCAAAAAGATTTAAGATCTTTGGGTATTTAGAGGGAATATGGTGACATTTCACTTAAAGGTGTGAATGTGTATGTGTAGGAGTGTGTGTGTGTTGGGGTGGTGGTGGTTGTAAGTACCCCTTTGGAAGCAGTTAGCCACTTTTGTCTCTTGTGTCTGGGGTTTTTTTTTTACTATGTACACACACAGAGAGAGAGAGAGAGAGAGAGAGAGAAAGAGAGCTTTAACATTGCAACATGAATCCAAGTTCAAGGTATAAAGGATTCTCTGAATAAATTCAGCCTACATAATGCCTTTTTTATGACTTCATTCTGAATATTATGCTCCAAAAGGTTAAGGACAGGCAGTACTGCAAACTCCTCTCAATTTATCCACATGCCAGAGCAGATAAGAATAGAGACGATATAAATTTTCTTCACACTGCACTGTCAAAGATCTCAGCACTGACCTACAGGAATTCCACTTCTTCTGTGAACAGAAAGGTGGTTCTTTCCATTCCAGAACTTGAATAGTAAGACCTATACTCTTGGGTATTCCAGATCCTCAAATTTTGAAAGAAGATGGATGTGATATTCATACATAAACTCTAACCATGGTGTTGTATTACTCGAAGAAGTCCTTGAACTTGGATGGTCCCATTTCCAGGTCCCCTCACTAATACTTTCATGTGTGCAGTTAAACATTTTTCTTCCTTGATGGAAGGGAAAACTGAGCTACATCATCCAACCTAGCAAATTTCTATGATTCTATAGCTTCAGGAGAAAATAATGTAAATTCTGCATTCTGTAGGAAGAAGAAACTTACATCCATATAGTATGGGTGACAGCTGTCTGGACAAGACTTATGAAAAGAATTGAGCCTATCAGTAGGGCACAAGCTAAATATAGCTGTATCATATGATGCCTAAATATGAATGTGATTCTTGGTAGCATCAAGACACAGATAATGAGTATGGAAGTAACTGTATTACTTCAAAATACAAGAAAGTGGATTACAACTAAATATTAGAAAGTACTTCCTGAGAATGGATGCAGTTGGATAGTTATGATGATTACCTTCAAAGCTAATGGAATCTCCTTGGTAAGAAGGTTTTAAGAAAAGCTAGATGGACATGATCAGATACCATGGGGCACATTCCTGCACTCCCAGGGAACTGGTCTACTTGACCATTGAACACTATGATTCCAGTGTGAGAAGTCTGTTGTCCTCTTAGGCATGTGTGCATTCCCCTTGAAGAGGAATCATTCTGTTTGAAATGTCTTCTTTCAAAGGTGCAGGAGCAAAAATGTGTGTGTGGAGCCACTGCATGCGCATTGCACACTGTGGTACGTGAGTGCATTGAGCATTGCACATACAGAAGCGTATTCTGCACATCTGTTGCTCAGTGTTGCATTTCACTAACAAAGTGGCATTGAGTAACTGCTGTGTAACTCTGTAAGTGCAAAACTGCATTCTGTTTGGTCTAGGTTCCAAAGCAGCTCACAAAACCATATTGTCCATGCATACTTCAATCCCCTCAAATGTCCTCTAGGCAAAACATTGCATTTTTATTCAGGCAAAAGGGGGAAAGAAACAAACCATGGCATGTTATACCTGACCTGAAATAGAGTCCTAAAATTGCCAACCAGGTTTGCTGGCAAGAAACTAGGGATCAAATTTTGTTCCATTGAGGCCTAAGTTGGGGGTGGTGGCGAAATCTTTCCACTGTGGTTTCTTTTCCATTGCTTCTTCCCCTTTTGTTTTTTTTAAATATGTTTCAAACATGCTGCCTGATTTGTTAAGATTTTTTTTAAAAACCTGCACATGCCCCCCCCCCCCATGTCATGCCTCCCAGTCTTTGCCATCTCATTCTGCTCCAAATATAACTCTTGGGGGACTATTCTGTTTGGAAATGGGGCAACATGTATAAGGTTATAGGTGATGCCTGAACTAGTCCCAGGAAGAGATAGTCAGAGAAGAATAGCAGTGCCTTGACTAACTCAAGGGGGGGGGGTCAGGCCAGCTACGTTCCTTCTGAGTTTCTGGGAGGCAGCAAACACTCTGCTATTTCATGTGGTTTTTGGATCATAGAACCTTTGGATGTTTTTAAACTGATTTTATTTGTCTGTATTTTGGAAACAATTTTAAAGATGAACTTTAGTCTCCTAAAAATATTTTTTAATCACACATTTAATGTTTCAAATGTTTTTATTTGTTGTATATTATCTTGGGGGAAGGCTGATGGTTTGAGAGGGAAGAAACAAATACCAAAGTCAATCAATCAGTCAATCAATCTCTGGGTGGAATAAATAAAACCTCTCTTCAAATAGACTTTCTAGAGTGAAAATTGAAGATCAGGCAAAGATACATATGCATGCTATGACTGTGCACTGTAATATGGTGATCTGCTATTACTGGTAGTGTTAAACTAGGAATACTCAGTTGTCTGCAGTTCATTCTTGTCAGAAGAAAGGGGAAAGTTGTAAAGCAAAGTTGGTGTTTGCCTTTGCTGGTTCGTCATATCAGTCCATTCGAGATCTACAGGAGAGGCCCTTCTCTCTAAACCACTGCCTTCTGAGGCTTGTTTGGTAGGAACAAAGAAGTGGGCCTTCTCAATGGCTGCTCCCAGCCTTTGGAAGACCTCCTAAGAAGTGCTTAAATTATCTCCTTCTTCCTGCAAATAAAAACATTCTTATTCCACCAGCGTTTTAAAAAAACTGACCATGGTGTGCTGTGCTGTTTTGTTGACTTGTATGTAGTCTTTAAAGGCACCAGTTCTGCCTGATTATAGAAGATAAACAAGGTCAGCCTAGGTTAGTACTTGGAAGGGAGATCACCAATGAATACCAGGTGCCTTGGGCTATCTTTTAGGGGAAGAAACTAGTCAAATCACCTCTGAGTATTCCTTGTTGAAGAAAACCCTATTAAATTCATGGATCACCATACATCTAATTGAAGGTGCATATGCACTCAAATAGTTTTAATAATAATAATAATAATAATAATAATAATAATAATAATAATAATGGTTTTAACATCATGATTTTTAAAGTGACTGATATTTTTGTATAATTTTTAATCTGTATTGTCTTAATTTTATTATTATTTTATTTATTTTATTTATATACTGCCTTTCTCCTAAATTGGACCCAAGGCAGCTCAGAAAAAATGACTTGGTGCCTGTTATTCGGGAGGGGGGCATATAATATAAATTACCTAAATAAATAAATACATTTGCCAGAAGGACAAAGAGAATAGTGAACATGTATGAGGATGAGTAGTACTAGCATACTCCTCACAGTTTTAAGTTAGAACAACTGAACAGTTTTTTGTTTTTTGTCAGAATCTCCATGTGATGTCTGCTGTTGGAATCCAATCTTATAAGAATCCAATCTTCATGTAAGAGCAGTAAGTTTATTCATCCATGAGCTACTGAGCACAGCCAGTCCCAGGAGAGTGAGATGAGGAAGAGAGAACAATCAATCCCTCTCCAACCCTCTTAATAGTATATATATACTCCATCTGATATCACTAAGTGCTGTGTCTTAAAGGTACCTTACATCACAGCCACGTCTCTGATCTTGTTAAAATGGAAGTGCCTGAAGGCTGCCCCTTAGGGGTGGTTTCCACAGCCCCTAAGTCTCTTCTTGAAGGAAGGTTTGGACTTGATAACCCTTGTGATCTCTTCTAACTCTGTGATTCTATGATTCTGTTCTGAAAGCACCATGGATAGCTCCATCCAAGTCCTTCCACTAGAACAGTGGTTAAATGCCAGTACTGGAGCCACAATGTTATGAGTTCAGTCCCAGAGTGATCCAAATTGTCTCAGCCTTCCATCCTTTTGCAGGTTGGTAAAGTGAGTACCCAGCTTGTTGGGGGCAATTGGCTTCATTGTTGGGGGCAATGAAGCAGTACAGAACGTAAATGCTCTTGCTATTGCTATCCCAAGATCAGACAAAAACTGGAAGCAGATTCACTGCTCTACCGACATGAAAGTTACCAACCGCCGCTGCTGTTCACCACATATTCTGCCTCCTTGAGCCTTGCAGATGAGAAGGGTAAGGTTTCAGCCAGGAGCTTTCAAGGTTTGAGGGAGCAAATTAAGAATCTGTTCGTGTTGCCTATCACATAAATCTGCTCCTGACATTTGGAAATACATTTCTAAGGTACTGGGTGTAATTAGGTGACTTTTTCACTGTAACAGTAGAGTTCTCTCTGCCAAATTTGTATGACAGGTCTGGGAGGCTTGATATTTCCCACTTCATTTAAATAGCTACTGCAAATCTGACACTGCAAATGTCCATTAAAAATCACATGAAATAACATTGTTCAAAGATGTCAGTACTGATGTCCTGGGAACTTCCTACTTTTAGCTCCCAGCACTTTGGGATGTTGCTCTTGAATTTTAGATATATAAGTTAATTGGATATTTTAGGGGGTCAACTTTTATGTATAATTTATATAGAAAGTTCCTTGGGACAAGAAAATAACAATAATTCCAATAATAAAAAGAAATTCAGGTTCTCTGTAATTAATTCAATCCCATGACACTATCATATTGAAAATAATGGAACAATAATTAATTATAGGCAACTGAAACATGTTAACCTGATGAGAGTAGGATGCAATTCCTCAATAATTTTCATCTCAAATGAATCAAGGAGTAATTTAAACAATTTTCTTCTTTCTACAAGAAAGTCTTGGAAAAATGCATAGTATTTGAAGACTAGTCATAATCTGAGACTTATTCTGTACAGTATTTTCCTTTTATGCATGCATAGCATAGAAATAAGTTTCTTCAAGCTAAAAAGTTTTTCGGCACAGGAAAATGCTATTTTTTATGCAAATGCTATAGAGTAACCCTCTGAAGACACAGGTTCACAGTTTGGGGGTAATCTTGGACTCAGCTTTGAACTTGGAGGCCCAGGTCTCTGCTGTGACCAGGAGTGCTTTCGCACATTTAAAACTTGTGCGCCAACTGCGCCCGTTCTTTGAGAAGCCAGATCTGGCCACGGTGGTACATGCCTTGGTTACATCCCGTTTGGACTACTGTAATGGGCTCTACATAGGACTGCCTTTGAAAAGTGTTCGGAAAATTCAACTGGTTCAAAGAGCTGCTGCCAGGCTGTTAACAGGCGCCGATTACAGAGCCCATACAACTCCCCTGTTGAAACAGCTTCATTGGCTGCCAGTTCATTCCCGGGCACAATTCAAGGTACTGGTTATATCCTACAAAGCCCTACAGGTCCACATTATTTGGCAGACAGTTTCTCCTGGTATGAACCTGCCCGCACTCTGAGATCCTCTGGAGAAGCCCTTCTCTCCATCCCAACACCTTCACAAACACGGTTGATGGGGACACGAGAAGGGGCCTTCTCGGTGGCTGCCCCTAGACTCTGGAACTCCCTGCCCAGGGAGATAAGAACGGCTCCCTCCTTGATGGCTTTCTGCCGGCAGGTGAAGACCTTCCTGTTCAAACAGGCATTTAAGGAATCACTATAAGAACAGGCAGGAATGTTGGACTAGTTTAATCATTCTGTTTAATGCATGTCATTTATCTA
>NC_056524.1:257528589-257561814 GCF_019175285.1 Sceloporus undulatus | reverse complement strand
GTTCTTATCTCCCTGGGCAGGGAGATAAGAACGGCTCCCTCCTTGATGGCTTTCTGCCGGCAGGTGAAGACCTTCCTGTTCAAACAGGCATTTAAGGAATCACTATAAGAACAGGCAGGAATGTTGGACTAGTTTAATCATTCTGTTTAATGCATGTCATTTATCTATTTATTTTTTAAATGTTTTAATTGTACTTTTTGTTTGTTTGTTTGTTTTTTAATTGCTGTGAAGCCACTCTGAGTCCCAGTCCTGGGAAAAGAGCGGGATATAAATAAATAAATAAATAAATAAGAGTAATGCTATTTTCTGTGCAAAGCATCCACATGCAAATTTTATGAAGAGAGGGGCTCCATCTGTTGCATTTTGTGTGTAGGAAACAGACCTGTCTACAGAAAAAATAATATTTCTGCACAGATATGTTATTATTTATGCAGAGAATGCATTTTTCCCTGTGGAAATTAACCATGTGGATTTTTTTTGTGTAGAAGAAGTCTGAAATTGCAAAGATTCTCATCAGTCAAGTTTTCTTTTCATTGGGGTTTCTTAACTATATTATAAATATTTTCAAATGGTTTTTCCATCACTAGGTGATGGAAAAACCATTTGAAATTCAATTCAATTTGAAATGCAATTCTCTTTGATATGCAATTCATGTGAGTCCTGGCTTTGCCCTGCTGGAAATATCAAGTATCCTTCTAGATCAAGTGTGGGTTATTGTGATGATTTCAGGAGTAATTATTCTGCCCTAAGGCCTTTTGGGGTCAACACAGGCTGCATCTGCACTGCAGAAATAATTCAGTGTGACACCACTTTAACTGCCATGGCTCAATGCTCTGGAATTCTGGAATTTGTAGTTTAATGTGGCACCAGAGCTCTGCTGTGTTGCCACAACAAACTACAAATCCCAGAATTCCATGGCATTGAACCATGGCAGTTAAAATGGTGTCAAACCCAATTATTTCTGCAGTAAAGATGCAGCCTACAGACTGCCAGGAATTCCACTTATAGTACTGAAAAACAGAACCTAATACAAACTATGTGACTTACTGCTTCTTGAAGCTTCAAGGAGAGACAATTTGTCTCCCCCTGCCTTTCTTTTTCTTTTTCTTTTTCTTTTTCCCTTTGGGCCAGAAAGTAGGCAGTTTGCAGAATATGGAGGAGTCAAAGGCTATAAAAGCAGCCTAGGGACTCCCTGTGGCCTCACTTTGCCTACCCCAATTCAGATTAAGAGCAACACTGAATCAATTTGAATTGTGGAATATACAAGTGACAAGTTTCCCCTCAGTTAGGTTTTAAAAGGAAGTTGGTGCAGAAGTTTCTAATTAGAGGATGCCAGGAGTTCTCATATAGCTTACTTGCTACTTGAAATGTGGGCTAGACAATGGAAATGTGACAGACTCTTCATTGCTAATAATTATAAGGGAGCGCCCTTCTTGAAAGTTTTGACAGGGTTTATTCTCCCCCTATTTTCAAGTGTTACCAATACAATTATGCTAATTCAGTGCAAGTTCCATCTTTGTCAGAAGGAGAAATGTAACTAATGGCAAAAGTGAGTGCACATAGAGGCCACATTCCCACTATGATTTAAAGTGAATTGCTGATAGCGTTATATGACTGTTGTTCCCATTTGAAACCAGTTCTGATCCTACGGCAGATGACACCGAATTAGGAGGAGTAGCTAAAACTCCAGAGGACAGAACCAAAATTCCAAATGACCTGAATAGATTAGAACGCTGGGGCAAAGCTAACAAAATGAAATTCAACACAGAGAAATATAAGGGCAGAAAAATGAAATGCACAGATATAGGATGGGTGACACTTGGCTGAATGAAACTACATGTGAAAGGGATCTGTGAGTCCAAGTAGACCATAAATTGAACACGAGTCAACACTGTGATGCGGCAGCTAAAAAGGCCAATGTAATTTTAGGCTGCATCAATAAAAGTATAGTGTCTCCATCAAGGGAAGTAATAGTGCCACTATATTCTGCTCTGGTCATGCCCCACCTGGAATATTGTGTCCAGTTCTGGGCACCAAAATTTACAAAGGATGTGGAGAAACTGGAGCATGTCCAAAGGAGAGTGACTAAAATGGTGAAGGGTCTGGAAACCATGCCCTATGAGGAATGACTTAGGGAGCTGGGGATGTTTAGCCTGGAGAAGAGAAGGTTAAGAGGTGATATGATAGCCCTGTTTAAATATTTGAAAGGATGTCATATTGGGGAGGGAGCAAGCTTGTTTTCTGCTGCTCCAGAGACTAGGACCTAGAACAATGGATGCAAGCTACAGCAAAAGAGATTCCACCTCAACATTCCTGACTTCCTGACAGTAAGAGCTGTCCAACAGTGGAACAAACTCCCTCGGAGTGTAGTGGAATCTCCCTCCTTGGATGTCTTTAGACAGAGGCTGGATGGCCATCTGTTAGGGACGCTTTGATTTGGATTTCCTACATGGTTGGGGGGTTGGACTGGATGGCCTTTGCGGTCTCTTCCAGCTCTATGATTCTATGATTCTACTGTGATCAGTTTCAATCATGATGGAAAGAGGCAAATGCAAAAGCCCCACTCTTTCCTGACACTATTTCTTTAGTGGTTAATTTGAAGGGGGGGAAATCGATTCTGAAGTGTGTTCAACAAGTGGGAATGACATATCTGAATCACAACATTCTGGAAGGAAGGGACTAATGGCAGAGGGGTGTTTACCATCCCTCCTCAGTTTTTGATAGATCAGCAATTATTCCCCCCTCCCCCCTAGCACGGACTTCGTGCTTGTGGTGTGACCGCATGATTTTTTTTAATTGATAGAAGATTCAATTCATTGATTTTACAACTACGTCCAATTACTTGGGAGGCAAGCCAGGTGATCGAGCCAACAGCAACTCAGTAAGGCAAGTAGTTGCAATACCAATGAAACAAATCTTCTATCAATTTTTTTTAAAAAAAACTGTTTCCAAACCGGGCTGCCGATTATGTCACCCAGAAAACAGGAGCAGCAAGGAGCTCGATTTTACAGGTAAATCCAGGTAACAACTGCAACCATTCCTGGAAATGCCAGGCATGGCCATGGTAACACACTTCTTCGGTTATTTCTGGTTTGTGCTACTATTACATTTGATGGCTTGTCAGGAAGACAGTGCACTAATTCTGCAATTTTATCTGTGCTTTAAAGGAGATATTCAACGTGCTGAACCACATCCAAATAATAGTTTTCATGCCTTGGATAGCTCCTATACAGTTGAAATAAAGATCCAGAATGGATTTGCCACCCAACAAATATGGGTGCCACTAATTGCTGCTGGTCTGCTTCTGAAAACTGTTCACCTGGTTCAAAATGCAGCAGCCATGCTTCTGATTGGGGTTAGTTACTGTCCGTGGCTACCTATTTTGAGATACAATTCAAAGTGCTGGTTGTGACCAAGAAAACACAGCACAACTGTGGACCAGTATGAGCTTTTCTGGTGTTATGATCTTCTGGAGAATACAAGGTAGGCCTAATCAGTCAAAGCTCCTAGCTTTGGGGAAAGGAAGCTAGGCTACCCCATGTTTGTCCACATACCAGCAGGCATATATCTTTTTAATCACAAAAGGCTTTTAGTGTTCAGTTCTGGTTGCCATTGGAAGCCTTTCAACTGACTGGATGCTGCTACTTCTTTCTGCTGATGTGTTTCAGTAGCATTTTCTGTTTTAATTATCCTTCTGTTTTGATTTGAGTTTTATTATTGTTTCAGTGACTTTGGGGGGAAGAAAGTCAGGATTTAACAAGAATTAAATAGAAATGCAAATAAAAAAAATAGTCCTGGGAGACAACTAGTGGTCTGTATCTTTACTTTTGCTAAGGAGCAGAATCCATCTGGAATCTTCTTTGGGGAATCAGGGTCAAGCTTCCTGCATTCCAACTCTAAACAAAAATAAGATGGGAAAATGATCTAATATTAAGCTAGGACCAGAGCATGAGAAAGTTACTCTTTTTCTGATTGAGAGATTCTGTGATTATAGACTGGCATCCTATTAGTAGAAATCACATTACAGTGCTCTCTTCCCTTACACGGAGATCTGTTCCAGACTCCCACCCCGTGTAAGGGGCAAATCAAGTATGCTTGCATCCCATTGAAAATAATGGGGCACGTGTATGTGGCACCGCACGGCACACACTCCTTTCATTAGTGTCTTCCATGGCTTCAGTGTATGCTAAAAGCTGCGGAAGTGAAGCCTGCATATGGCATGAGTTCACTGTATTATGAATTATTTTAATATGTACTTGTTCGCAGGGAGGTCTCTCGTGGGAATGTGCCTTATTTTTTTAACTTTTGTATGCTTTCTAATGATTTTATTACTGTGTTAATGTGATGATTTTAGTTTTGTTTAAAATTTCATTGGGTCCCTTTCCAGGAGAAATCCTATATATTAAATAAATAAATAAATATTTGCCGCAGCTCAATGTATTTATGCTGCTGACAGCAGCAGCAGAAGCGGAGTGTTGCATACATCAACACTGTGCATTGCCACTGTGCACTGTGCATTGCATTTTTACATTGTGGTTCAGTATGACACACTGCAGTTGCTCACTGCAAAACTGCAGTGTGCACTGTGTGTTGCTGTTGTGCACTGCAATTGTGCATTGTTCACTGCAGTTACACATTCCAGAATAGAACTCAGACATCCTGTGTCATGCTTTTATTATGCATGGGAGTTGTGCAGTTCTGGCATAGCATATCTCTGCATGAAGATATTAATGCTCCACTGTGAGGATGTTGGATTGGAGCCAGAGTCTAAAAAGACCATGTTGTTTTCCCAAATGCTTTAGAACATCAGGTAAGTCATGTATCAAAGTAGTGACAGTCATAGTCCAAGAGTCAAAAGGTTAAATTGGACATCTCTTTCATGAGATGGTGTATATAAATTGATACCCATTTCACAAATGGTGAAATAGAGGATATACTTTAAGCAGTTTTTCAATTGTGTGTGAGCAAGCGAGTGAGCAAGTGTGTGTGTGCATGTGTGTGTGTGTGTATGAAACACCAGTGAAATAACAGCAGTGCAAAGAAGATTTCTTCCTGACAGCTGCCATCTTATGGCTGGTCTCTCTCATCAAACTTAAGGATTTTCCCTGATATATGATGTGATACCACCATAAAGCAATCTCTGCAGGGGTGCAATCATCACTGATAGGAAGAATTCTCAATGCTGTTTCTACATAATGGGCAATAGTGACAAACACAACAATGATAGATGAACCATTGTGATTCCTCTGTTTTGTATTATTTAGAATTTTATTATTCGGTTATATATTAATACTAACAATTGCCATAAAAAAGCATACTGATCTGTAGACAAACAAATTGAAATAGATATTATTTATACTGGGGGGGGGGGCAGGAGGAGGAGTAGGCAAAAGCCTTGTTACCAAACTGTAAAACTACAAGCCATTAGCCTCTAATGTGCCCTAGGTTCCTTTAGGGTCTTTTGAAAGCAAAGATGAAAAATGATCTAATTAGAGCTGGGTTAGCTGTGTAGAGCTCCGTGCTCATTGCTTTTCCATGCTGTATGGATTGGGAAAGACTGGATATAAAGCACTGACCAACGTTTTCTTTTTCTTTTTTAAATGGAAAGGAACATTGGAAGAAAACTACTTCACCTATTATTATTACAGATATGGTTGAAGTATACTTTACAGCTAGAGTGGTGCTCCAAAATGGGCTAAAAATATGATATTCAAGTGATCTATCAATATGAATTTTATTACAGAGTTAGATTTATTCTCCTTGAATTTGCTAAGCAGATTTAGTTAGTTTCCTCGCTGTCTTTTTTATCATTTATTAGCTCTGGCTCTCATTTTTTCTTGGAAGTCAGACATTCGATTTTTAGTCTTTCGGGGCAGAACTACCTGTTTGAAGCAGCTCTGGTCTCTTGTCAGAAACTGTGTGTCTGTATTGCTTCTTTCCTCTCTAACAACTAGAAAAACAAACAGAGGATGTGACATTGTCACACTTCTCATTTCTTCATCCTCAACATCCCTCCTCAAATATTTGGATGAGGAAGCCTGGAGGATGGGTCCCTCCTTCCATCTTTAATGGTTTATAGGAGAGAAAGACACAAATTCTACATTCAACTGGAAACCGTATTGACCTATTACGTACTTCATTCATAGAGATAACATCTGCTGGATTTTGTAATGATAATTTAGTAAAATTGGTGGCTGGGAAAGGAAAAATTCCATTCACTCTTTATTAATTGGTTTTTGGAGAGAAGAATTTATTTGTCCATTTTCTAATACACATATATGAAGGAGTTATATATCTGAAGATGTAAAGATTATCACATGGAAGGTAATCTTTTTCTCATTCCTTTGAATGGTTTGTAATATGCCAGTCTTGGATTTCTCTCCTGTGACTCACAATGTTTTTAATATAATTAGATTTAATTTAAGAGATAGTGGGGCCAAAAATGGAAGCAGTGGGTAAAGTTGCTTGATGGCGTCTTTTTTGAGGGGGGGGGGGGCCTCCATAGACCGCTTTAATTTATTCTATATGATCTAGCCAGTGTTGTGTCATCTGTGCTAGTCTAGGACTCTTGGAAACCAGGGTTCAAATTCCTATCTGCTATAGAAAACTACTGGGTGAGTTTGGGCAAGTCACACTCTCAGAGAAAGGCAAAGGCAAACCCCCCTCTGAACAAATGTCAACATGAAAACTGTGACAGGTTCACCTTTAGGCTCACCATAAGTCAGAAAGGACTTTAAGGCGCACAACTACAACAACACTATCTAATGGGGCAATAAGACTGTGATGTGGGAGAAACAAGAAGAAACTAAGGAATGAAGAGGAATTTCCAGTCCTCAGATCCATTGTGGTATGTATCGAGCCTTAAAAATCTTAGAGAAGAGGAATGAAGAAGACAAAATGAGATGTGGCTGCAACAAACTCCCAGTTTGTTTTTTTTAAAAAAAGCCCTCCTTTCATTGCTGTTATTGTGGTTGTTGTGTGCCTTCAAGTATTTTCTGACTTATGGTAACCATTCTGTTAAAAAAAGAAAGAAAACTTTTGCATCACCATGTGGGAAAGAGTGCAGGCAATTTACCTTTTGGACCAAAAAGTATTTTAGAATAGCCTTGGGAGGATCCCACAGGGCTGAAAAATAGTGATGTGGAGCTAGTAAACTTTTCAGATTTCCACCCCAATTTTAGTGAAATGGATATCCTAGTTATCAATTGCAAACAGGAGAGATGCCATTCAGCCAATTTTGTACATACTACTGAACTGCCCTGTAACATTTGTCCTCTGATCATGGTCAACTGAAGCTGGTTTATGCCTGAATGTTCTGCTTTCCTCTCCACCCCAAAGAGTAAAGGTACTGATTAACTCAACAGAGTTCTAGCTAGTACTGTTATCATTGTTTAGGAAGTTAAATGGGCTGGAAAGAAATCTAAGAAAATGTAACAGAATGTGCAAACAAAGATGTGGTGAATCAAATAATTTGGCCCACAAATAGAAGGTTCTGTTTCAAGAGCAAACATTATATATATCTGCCCAAGGATTGAGATCTGCCAAAGGAGGCATCCTTTGTGTCACCCATAGGAGCAAACCTTTAGGAAAGAACATGGGACAGGGCCTTCTCTGCCATGACACCCCAGCTATCAAATGCCCTCTTCCTGGAGACCAGACTGGCACCACTCTTGGTTTCTTTTTGGTGCTTTAATAAAGACATGTCTTTATTAAAGCCATTAAGATTAAATTTAGTTTTAAGAAAGCACATGGTTTTAATGTGTTTAGCCTTTTAAAGATCTTTTGACTTGTTTGAATTATGTAATTTTTTTAAAAAAAAAACTTGTTTATTTATTGATTTTTATGTGGAATTGTGTAAATTACTTATATTGTTTTATCTATTTGCTGCCATGAGATTTCACAATAAAAAGATGTGATGAAAACATTTAAATAAATAAATATAATGCAGGCCTGTACAACCTCTGATTCCCCAAGCCAAGTGCAATCACTAGCCATGTATAATAGGAAACCTGAAAACTGAGAAACCCCTTGCATTTACTACCTGTGTGGGATAGCAAAGATAGGAGGGCTTTCAAGTATCTAATATGTTTAAATATGTGGCCAGTAAGTTTCAGAGCTCACATACTGTATATACTCATGTATAAGTCTAGAAATTTGAGTCAAAAAATTGACCCAAAAAACCTGGGTCGACTTATCCATGGGTCAATGCAAGTGCTATACTTTAACTAAGAATAGGATCCATCTCCCTCTCTGAGGAGAGGTAAAATCTTAGTCTATCCCGGGAGAACCTAAAAGAAGCACCAACCTCCTCTATTCTCTCCACTGTGGTGCTGCTTCTGGTCTTTTTGAATGCTTGCATAGGAAAATAGCAGCATTCTTTGGCATCATTTTCCTTCCCTTCATTTTTTACATCCTTTGTTGCATGCCACTATGTTTTACCCTCGACTTATACATGGGTCATATCAAAATTCATAATTTTGGCCCCAAAACCTGACCTTGACTTATACATGAATTCGACTTGTAGTCGAGTATATACGGTAAGTTACTTTTTTTGGCACTCCATCTCACTCTCAGAATGTGACTTGGGGCTTCTGCTGAATGTTGCTGATTGCCTTCATTAACCTCAGCGAGTCACAGTTTTGGCAAGCTAGCACCTGAAAATCGAAACCAAATGTCAAGTGACTATTTTACCTGAGCATCCTTGAGAACAAGGGAAAGCAATAGAACTGCTGTGAAACTTGGCTACATAGCATAGCACAATCCTTTTTGTGGGCAATTGTGGAGGAATATGTGTGAACATTAGCCCAGAGCACTGGGGAAGAGAGGAACAGATGGCCTGTTGCAAAGGCTGCAAGTGGGAAGCGGGAGACTGAGGAGGAGGAAGCACCTTCCATAATTATGTGCAGATATTTGAAGCAAAATTAAAATAATTTCAATTTTTAAAAAATCTTATCTTGCAGAGTATTATTATATCCTATGCAGTGGTGCCAAGCTGAAAGAAAAGATCCTTGTTCTTCATTAGCTTAATTTATAAATTGCAGAACTTTAACTACCACTACTAAGGCAGTTCTAAGAATTCCACATAAATATTCTCAGTTCAAAAAAGAGTGATAGCTAAATTTGTTGGTCTATAACTCCCATTATTCCCAGCCACACTGGCCACCATTTGCAGGGATAATGGGGCTTGTAGTACAAGACCTCTGACAACCACCAGATTTTGCAAGGTTAATTAGCTTTTAATTCAAGTTGTTTATCTCTTTCTTTCACTCAATTAGGGTTAAACCAAGTTTGGGGTACTTGAAGAAAAAACAGAAAATTTCATTTACAGTGATTCAGTTGCTTGAGAAAAACTTTTAAAACAGCCCTTATCACTCCTTATTCCTCAAATACATTTCCATATATATTAAAATGGACAGAAGTGGGTGACAAAAAGAAAGAAACAAAATGCTATTGCACTTGGTGAAATATATCAAAACAGAGGTTAGAAAACATGCAAAAAAGGTGTACGAATAGACTATTTCCAAAGTGTGCTTGTTAGTTATTATGGACAAAATTCAGTCAAAAGTGGGATGCAACATACCAAGAGTTTGTTCCAAGGAAACCAAAAGTAAAATATCCTCCTTTTCTTTTAAACACTGTTATTGTAAGAACTTAATAACATTCTTTTTAAAGAAAAATTAAAATATGTAACAACAAGCAAGAAGACAAAACACATCAAAAATGGGAATTAAAAACAAAATCTTCAAAAGAAGACAAGAAGTCAAAAAAAAAAAAAAAAGAGGGGAGAAAAAAGACTTTTCAAGGGGTCCTTGTCATGCAAATCAGTTTGGCGGGAAAAAATACCTTCATCCTCCGCACCTTCATTATCACCTAAATCATCTGTCTGTTTCTTTGTTAGGGGACCTAGGATTGAGAACGGAGAAAATGGAGGAAAAAGACAATTCAAGAATATACAAGACTGAGGAAAAAATAGTCAATATTAAACTTCCAAGGATGTTTCAAGAAAAACACTTAGGGGAAGTATTCATTTCTGTGTGTTCAAAAAGGATTTTCCAGAAGAATATTCTTTGTTGAATATAACACATCTATATCTGCAGCCCTATACAGTATGTATGTAAACAGTATGTATAATATCTTAAGGCAAAAAGCAAGCATGTGTGCTATTCAAAGTACACAAACCAACAGTCAATATCACTTTTTAAAAAATCAAGATATACCCACCATATGCAAAAATAATGAAGGATTATTTTAATTTGTTTAATCCTCTGGTTCATTTTCTAAAATTTAAACAAATAATAGGAAGAAATATCTAGTTCTTGGTTTTGATTAAAACGATCTCTACTCAGGAGAAAAATGAGTCTTGGTTTACAAGATGTTCACTTCAAAGGAAATATCATATGAAATGGAAATTCAGTTTTGCAAATCCAGCAATGGCAGCTAATGCTTCCCAGTGATAAGGATGGAGTGGATTTTGTTCAGTTCAGACATTAGTTCTAATTTAAATACCACCCTGAACAGCAAAATCCTTTCCAACCTTCTGAATACCTGCTGACATATTTGCTGAAAGTGTGAGGTACTAAAATGGGATTAAAATCCAGATATTCAAAGGGTTCCTTTCATAGAATTTACTGCAGGTCAAGGAATGATCAGACTCCTGATTTTTTTTTTGTTTTGTTTTTTAGGAATAAAAGAATTAAATCTTAATATCATTCCATGCCCAGGACAAAAACACTACTAATGAATATTTGAGATTAATCATAATGTGGAAGAGAAAGTGGCTACTCTTCCCCTTAGTCACACAGCATAGGCAGTACTGTTGTTGTTTTTGCTGTTTAATACTCCAGAAGGAAACTCAAAGGCCATCAAAAACACTATTTCCATATGCCATGTATTTTCTGCACATTAAAGCTCAAGCAACACCAGCTGAAACTCTAAGCATTAGCTTTCTTTCTTTTTCTCAGAACTAGCACAGTTCTGTGACAATTTATAATCTGCATGCAATGCACATACATGCCCTCCCCCTGCTGAAAGCGAGTCTAACCAGAAAACTTTTAAGTTTAAAAAGGCAGCCAAGCACCAAGCTGAAAAGAAGAGAGGAAAATCTCATGCATAAAATAACAGTAGAAGAAAACATGGGGCAAAACAGACAGAGAGGAAGAGAAGAAGATGAAGACTGAAGGTGAACATTGGTACCTAGAGCATGGGTAGGAAAGAGGCATGCATCAGCTCACAGAAATGTTGAAACATTTGTATTTTAAAAGCTTTTTTAAAACCTTCATCCCTTTTTATGCGAATGCACATCAATACATCAACATGAAATCTGCAGGATGAAAAAAGAATACTACCTTTTCCAGTCAGGAGTTATATGGAAATCACTGACTACTCAACATTATGAAAATGTGTTTGAGATTGTGTTTTACCAGAGCCTGGTAGCCCAAGTTGTTTTTCAACACAAGACAAAGGATAAGATGACATTTCTCCCACTAGCAATCCCTCTGTGATTCCACATGCAGAAATTGACTTGATCTTATTTCAATCCTACTATTAGGAAGAGCGAGTTTGCCACCTTAGGCCATTGATTTGGTATCATCAAAGTGATGGCTGTTCAGTTTATCACACAGAGCAGGGGTAGGCAACCTGCGGCCCGCGGGCCAGATGCGGCCCGGCGAGGCCTTGGGACCGGCCCCAGCCTGGTCCTGCCGCTGATTGCCGCCGGGGCCTTTGGCCTCTAACGCGCAGGGGCAAGGGGTCAATTGTCTATAGATGCCTCAGAAACATGCATTTATATTAACATTTTTTAAAAAATCAGCAAATTTTTTTGCGTGTCCTCCACTTTTTTAAAAAGTAATATAACTAATGGAGTAATATAACTAAGAAGGCCAGGGCCACCTGATGCAAGACAGGCTTCATGGTGCAAGCACATCTATCCTCCAGTTTCTTCTTTCTGCTCTCCACACCAATGACCTCTAGTGAGAGAGGCAGCCACTTCCCTCCAGCTAATGGTAGGATCGGCAACAAACAAACCATATATCATATGATGGATGCCAATTAAGTGGCATGTCTATAGGTATAAGAGGTCATAAACTAAGAATTCTGGGAGAGAGATCTGAGTATCTAATTAGGCAAAGACTAAACCAGGGGTTTAGCGACACGGTCCCTCTTCAAATAAGAATTCTGCCACCCCAATGAAATTGCCCTTGGGTCTCCAAATTTCTAGCACTGCAGAGAGCAAGGGACCAAAACATATCCACATCCAGAACTCTTGTGTTTGTTGTACTTGAATCCCCTTGGCAACTCTGCTGTCTGCGCCTTTTCTTTGGATGACAAAAGTACATTTCTACATGCTAAACTGAAGCCGTATGTTATGGCAATGCTACAACTTAGGAGAAAATTTCATTGGAGGAGGGCAGAATTTTTACATGGGGGACAATATCAACTTTCTGTCCACTCACCTCTGAAGCTATACCCCTGGTCTAACTTGCTGTGGCATGTCAGTGCTACCACTGAAGGTGTTCAGACAGTGGCACTGCTGTTACAAGTACCGTAAATAAGAAGGACCAGGAGGGTTCCACTTGATTCTATAAAGACATTTGATCTAGCTCTTTGGCTTGAGTAACTGGGTCCCTCAAACTGTTCACCCCACTTACCTCTCAGAGTACCTGTCTGCTTCCTGGCTTGACTATGAGCTTGATGTCTGATCATGAATTCTTACAATACCTGATACAAACAGGCCCCAACAGGAGAGTAGTTTGAATCCACATTAAACACAGTATTTATAAAAAACTATCCACAACAATTTGACATCATCCCTCAGTGGTTTTAGAAATACTGTATAGATTCAGCAATTTCAAAATCCAGCATCCCCTTTAAATGTAACACTATCTTATAAAAAATATAATGTATATCCAAGCTAATGTTTGGGTTGAGGAAAAGCTGGGGCCCTTTATTCAATACAGGTGTGTTACCTTCTAAGCTCTACCAAATTTAACCAAACCATGTTAGCAGATATACTTTTAAAAATAGGAGTTTAGGCAGTTCAGTGCATCACAAAAGATAAGAAGACTTTGCTCTCTGTCCTCTTGACCCTGAATTCTCAGCACTCAAAATGATGCACACCTTTGGGAAAAGCTAAAATGATGCAAATAAACAAACCCAAACACATTTCTCTAATAAATAAATGGCAGCTTTAAATAAAGCCATAACACTTCAGGAAAATGCTTAGGCTCAGATTTCCCCTGATCATTGGCAGACAAAGAGAAGAAATGGTAGGACTGAACAACTGCTTCTTTACACAATAAATGTGCTGCCTTTCATTACTCCTACCCTTATACTGGCTCCAGACAAAACTTTTGAAAGGTTGCTACATTTTCTACAATTAATTGCAAAATGTTTTTGCTTTGAAAGTCTTCTCTCTTCTTATGCAGGTTAATGAATGATTACCCACAGTGGCTCTTGTGGCTTCTGTGACAATGTATGGACAGCCCACTTCAGGTTATTAGTCCAGTCTTTAAAAGAGCTACCTAAGATGCTGAACTGTATCCACCAAATATGTTCAGCACTTTGGCTAGTTCTTTTCAAAAGTATGGGCTAGAACCTGGAATGGAATCACTGTTCCCCTGACATGAAAGTAATCAGTGACCTTTGGTTGCCACTATTTCTCTGGTTTGGGTCTTAGAAAGAAAGCCCCAGTGAAACATCTTCTTCATTTTTCTTAGTTACACACACAGAGAGAGACACACACAACATGTAAGTATAAACATTATGCTCAAGGTGATGTACATGGTTCCTCTCCTTCACATTTCATCTTCATAACAATCATGTGAGGTAAGTTAAGCTATGAAAGAGTAATTGGTTCAAAGTCACCCACTGGATTTTGTATGAATAGACTTGGAACCTGGATCTCCCCACCCCAAAATAACTTTTCAGAAACTGGCATGCACGGAAAAGTGGGTCCTTTTTCATGTTTACCTGCCCTGCTGCTTTTGAAGATCCAGAAATATCTCCAGATGCTCTCCGCACACATTAACCTGCTCTTGCTATGCTCATTCTTTGTCACACCACACCTTAACAGAAAGCTCCATCTAGATTCAAAATATCATCTCTTCACTGATCACAGAGATTCAGTGGGAATGTATGTTTAGAACTGGTCTTAAAAGATATCAATTTAAATAGCTGAACTGGAGGCACAAGATCCCAGTAAAATAATGCAAATGTAGTTTGTTCTGAATGCTAGAAATACTGTGATCCCATGAAAGTGCCAGGTATGTATAAATCTGTATGTAAAGCTTGATCCCAAGCAAGATTCAACTTGGGTTCTCACCTGACCACAAACCTTCCTCCAATACACACATCCAGCATGAATATTTGTATATTTTTCTGTGCATGTTATTTTTTTTAAAAAAAAATGATGCATTTTAGGTGCACATTTTCAAGTGTGCTTATTTTTGTACACATTTTCCTATTGGCTAAGTTGCATTTTTGCACATGTTCACATCACATACATTTGTGTGTGTTTTCTTCTTCACATATTATCTGAAATATATGGAATTCCAAAGGTAAATTGCATTCCATTCTAGGAGGTATGAATGTGGTAATCTTGTATTATAATGAGTACCAAACACATTTCTTACCATGCTAGGAGGTAAGGGAAATGCAATAAAGTGAAGGGGTTTTGAAGCAGGTTGTTGTTAATGTAAATTAAAGACCTGAATGAACTGCTTGGGAGATCCATTAATCGTACTTTTGGGCCACGCATTAAATGATAGAACCAGAGATTAAAAATTAATACACTTGTTATAGCAAGAAGAGAGCCAGCATCTAAATGAAAATCAAATTATACTTTCATCAAAAACATGATAATAAGAACAAAGAATACCTTTGCTGCTGTTAATGGTGATGTATTTAATTAGATATAGGGAGGGTGAGAGGAGAGAGGAATATCTCTGGATCAAAGTGTATTGCATTGGAAAAGTGTAGAAGTAGAGAAGGAAATTGAACATGTCTGCAGTTTTTAGTGAAACACATATTTCAGAGGTAGGCCCTACTTAGTTCACTGGAACATAGTCTTGAGTAAAAGTGAAAGATTACTGTTTTATTATCAACCTTTATAGTCCTATACAGTCCTACTGAAAAATAACCACACTGAGCTCAATGCTACCTATTCTCAGATAAATGTGTATGGGAATGAGGCCTAGATCCTCAATAGAGTATATCCACAATCATTGGATTTACCTGTGTGTCAATTCACCATTCAACAACTGACTGAATTGGGTTGTTCTAATTAGGACTGAGCAACAGCATGCCACCTTAAGCCTTTATTTTAAAAAAAACAAACACAACTTCTTATGCTGGAATCCAACATATATGTCGACCAAGAAGAAGTGCAGCTTGCTGTGCAGTTTTTGTCCAATATTCACACATTCCTAAGCAGTTTTTGCACAAAAAATATGGTGGGTTCTGCAAAAAAAATCTCCATAATTTTTGTGCAAACAAGTATATTTCTAGAAATGGTGGCTGAAATTCTGCATGAGATTTGCGGATACATAAATTAAACTTATGTATCCATAGGAGATCTGTATACTTGGTCCCCATACAGTCACAGTCATGATACTGTTGCCACTATTGTAACTACTTCTTAAACCTATTTTATTGGACAGCAGTCATGTATGGGCAGCGGGGCTGTTTTGCTAGGAACTGGGGCATGGGTGGGTGACATCTTCATCTCCTCTTGCCAGACAGCAAGCCTATGACAAAGATATCAGACAGCGATCCTGCTTTAATCATCATAACCTCGCTGGCTGGTGGGAATAAGGTGGAGACATCATCTGCCTGTTCCCCGATTGCCAGTAGAACAGAATCGCTTCTTTCCATGTAAATGATGCCTTGTAAAATAAATTGGAGGAGAGTCAGGCTGGGAGATGTTACGTAAGTAGCAACTAAGATAGAATTATGACCAGTATTTTTTTTAAAAAAATACCCACTATTTCTGCACAAACACGTTTGCAGGAACACCAAAAATGTGTGGGTTTTGTGCAAAATTCATATTTTGCTGGGGGAGGGGGAATCCTACTTTACAAACAAAAAGTGTGTTAGGAAACAGTATGAAATGTTTTTTGTGGGTTTTTCAGGCTATGTGGCCATGTTCTAGAAGAGTTTATTCATGACATTTTGCCAGCATCTGTGGCTGGCATCTTCAGAGACCGCACATGCTGGTGAAACATTAGGAATAAACTCTTCTAGAACATGGACACATAGCCTGAAAGCCCCACAAAAAACTATGGATGCTGGCCATAAAAGCCTTTGAGTATGAGGTGTTTTTGTTTTTTGTACAAAACCCATCATTCATTTCATTTCATTTATTACAGCAAATAGCCAACATATATACAAAACCCATGCTTTTTGTACAACATATTTCTGTGAAGAAAATTTTCCCAAAACACACAGACGTGTGCAAGTACCAAATCAAAACTGCAGATTTTTCACCTCTGTGTTATTCATCCAGATCAGGTTTCCCAACTGTTGGAGAACATTTTTTTTTTTTTAACCAGGAAACAAAGAAAAGTAAATATTATTTCCTTCCCTACCCCTAAGACCTAGACAGGGGTCCGCCTCAGCCACTAATCCACTGAACTGAGATGCTTGGTACCTAGCAATCAAAACATCTGTTTTATCACTATTTCAACCCATACTGGAGATGTGTGACCGTCTCAAACCCTCTCATCCTTCCTCTTTTCTGACCACAGCAAGCCACTGTGGGTCTAAACCATTTCTAAAAAAAGAAAATAAGGGATATATTATTCTGCTTCAAGCACTGTAACCATTATATGATCTTATCTGTCAACTAAATCAAGTAGGCTATCATAAATAAAACAAAGGTTCTCGGCCTCCAAAATGAAGATCCAGAGGTGATTTATTTTTTAATCAAGTGATCCTGCCAGCTCCAACCTCCCACCATACTCATGATTCTCATTAGCACTAATGGGAAAATGGACCACATGTCAGTTGAAGAGGGGAGAAAATGGAGCAAAAGTGATGACTGCATTTGGCATCTCATCAAGGCAATGAATAGTCTTGCTGAAGGAACAAGAGGACTACTGTCTATGAAGGAGAAAACTCCTAATGAACTCTGAACTCATTTAATTTTTCTGTACTGACTGGTCTACCATTACTAAAAACATAACTCAACCTTTTTACTCCAGATCAAAAGCAGCCAGTGTTTAAAAGGAGGACAGGGCACATTTTAACCTTTCAGTATTTGACAGTGGCGCCTGCAGAAACATATTTAAGTGTCTAATCATATGGGCAAAGCATCTCTGCAATGATATGGATGGGTTTTAATTATTTCAGACCACAAAATTATTTTCCATTTAATGAGATAGCAAAGTAGAACTTCTCTTTCTTTCTTTCTTTCTTTCTTTCTTTTCTTTTCTTTTCTTTCTTTCTTCCTCTCTCTCTCTCTCTCTCCCTCTCTCCTTTTCAAAGAGACTGGAATACAAGGCATGCTTCAAAGCAGAACATGACCAGGTAGAAGAAGTTTAAATGTGTTGAATCCAGCTTACTGGTGGCTTGATGGATGGAGTAACCCAATGGGAACAGTTTGTAATCACTCCTTCTCCTTTTATACTCATGACTATCCATTCCCAAGCTTTCAATAAACAAAAAGAAAAAGTAATATTTCCAATAAATGAGTACAGCCTTTTAAATTTAACTAACTCTAATAGACAAGATACGCAGTCCAAAAGGGACCCCATCCACACATACACCACTCTTTGCTGTAAGCATAGGTATGGAAGGCATTTACTGAAAAGTAATGGCCAATGAACTCAGTAAAGCTGGATAGAGCAGGGGTGCGCAACTGCACAAGGGCCCAGGGGCCAATTCCCCACCCCTGCTTCAACCTGCTCCACAGGCTGCATCAGTTCCCATTATCATCCCATTGTAGCCCCCTGAAGTCCTAGTAGTAGGGGGGAAGTAAGATAAGTGAATTTGAGTGAAGAAATTATGAAGTTTGTCAACACTTCAATTGCCATGGCTTAATGCTATGGGATTCTGAGATTTGTAGTTTGTGAGCTATTTAAATTTCTCTGTCAGAGAGCTCTGTTAGTAAAACAAACTGCCAATCTCAGGAATCCACAACACTGAACCATGAAAGTTAAAGCGGTGTCAAACTGCATTGTTTCTGCAGCACAGATGCTGCTTTAATAACAGCAACAACAAAAATTACATCTAATTATATGCCTTCAAACTGACTCCAACTTAAGGTTACTCAGTCACAGGGTTTTCTTGGCAAGATTTATGCATACAAAGTTTGTCACTGTTTTTCTCCCAGGCTGACAAGGGTAGGAGTTGCCCAAAATTACCCAGTGGTTTTCCATGGCCAAATGGAAATTCAAACCCTGTTCTCTCAAAGTCTTATCCAACAATCAAACCACTGCACCATGCTGGCTCTCAACAATAACTATCAGAACAAAGAGCAAACGCAGATATGAGTGGGACAGAACATGGGATATTTTGAAGCTTCCTTGATTGTACTTCCTGCTTAAGCTTCCTTGATGAGATACTTCTGATCCCCAATTTCCGTACTTGTTATATGCCTGTGAGGAGGACAGAGTACCTTGCAGAGCATAACTTAGGGTGTATCTACATTTTAGAAATAATGAAGTTTGACAGCACTTTAACTGTTACAGCTCCACCCTATGGAATCCTGAGATCTGTGATTTTACAATCTCTTTAGCTTTCTCTGCGAAACAGTACTGGTGCTTCACTCAAGCACAAATCCCAGGATTCTGTAGGATGGAACCAGGTCAGTTAAAGTGGTATCAAACTGCATTATTTCTACAGTGTAGATGCACCCTAGTGGTGTAGTGGTTTGAGTGTGGATAGGACTGGAGACCAGGGTTCTCAGGTTCATTCAAATGAAAGAGCACATAAAGACTATGGTAATATGATGAAGTAGCCGAGCAGCCCATGAGATAAGGAGCAATATTGTATGCTGTAGGAGGCAACCAAATGTAGACACTATGTGCTTGCTTCACAGGTTGGAGAAGAAATGAAAAAATGGAATGAATGAAAAAACATAGATTTAAAACCACAAAATTTGGTGTAGGCTGGGAGTCCATTTATAGTTTGGAAAAACAGTTCCTTTAAAAAAGTAATAGCCAGTATAAGGGAACCCTGTGATCTGTTTAAAGGGTTTATTGTTCCTTCTGGTGATATCTAGGACAGGCAATTCAGTGGTGGAAGGTTAGGATTACAATAATAATAGCAAGAGTGCCTTACATTTTTGTCCACCCCTACTGTACAGCACTAATGGACAGCAGACATTTGGGACCATAAACAAAAAGGAATTTATGGAAAGGGGCCTTGTAACACCTTTGAGATTAACTAAGGTGCGGGACAGACTGCCAAAAAATGGCAGTCAGCCAGTGCCCGGTTTTGCTCCTCAGGAATGGCACCGCCCCCAAATGGTGCAGCGCCACTGCGGAGCAAAAGGAACCCGGATTTTCCAGGTTCTTTGTGCAATGCTGCAGTGACATCACGAGTGTGCCATTGGCGCACTCATGATGCAAGCAACACCCTGCGCTGTGCAGATGCTGTGTGGCGCTTACGTCACAATGGCGGCACCCGTGTACACAAGGCGCAGCCATTGTAACACCACCGCCATGTAGTAGGGTTGCAGGGGGTTCAGTCACTCCACCCCCAGGCAACCCTACTACATGTCCAGGCCAGTGCAAAGCACCAGTCTGCATCAGGCCTAAGAAAAAAAGTTGATAGCATAAGCTTTTGTAGACCTAAGCATACCTCATCAGATGCAACTTTATTAGATGATGATTTTGTAAGGCTATGAAAGTTTATGCTACCAACTTCTTTCTTTCTCCCAGTTAGGTGCAGTCAAGCAGATTCATCTTTATTGAATAACTCTCCAGACTGTGAGGGTTTGATAACCCCCCCCCACTCTCTCACACAGCTCTTCCTTTGGCTGAGTTCACCCCCCTCTCCTCCTTTCTCTCCTCTCCCCATTTTCCTTCTCTCAGCCTCAGCACATAATAAGAATAATGATAAACAAGCTTTGGTAGCAATGCTTGGTAGTGTATAAAAGTTAATATGTTCATCTAAAAATATATGCATAGTTTGGAAGGAGGCCTTCACAGGGGAGGATGGGATGCAAAAGGGGAGTCTGAGACTTTCAAGGTTGTAGGCTCTCCGGGAGAATAAAGAATCCTCATAGTAGACTGATAAGGAAAGTCTGGTTATAGAAACGAAAGTTACCTTCTGTTTGTTGGAATGTCAAAATGCTATAAAAGCTTTGCTCCTTGTTTTGGTCGGGGGCACAGCTTGGTGAATGATTCCCCTGTGTTCTTTTGCATGCAAATAAAGGCCATCTTGGATCATGGACCTAGTTTGTTTGTTTCTCCTGTTTTGGTACCTTAACAAGACCATTTCAAATAAGACAAACAAATTTTATATACACACACAGAGAGAGAGAAACAATGATAAAAAGAGGAAAACATACACAGTAAAACTTACATTAAAATAATAATAATAAAATAATAAAATTAAAATTAAAACATCTGTATAAAATCTGGAATATTTGGATCTGATTACACCCCTCTTGTAATTTGCATAACAGTCTATCTAAGGCCCTTTTCTACTTCTTGCTTCCATAAAATAATTGCTTTCACTGCAAACAAGGCAACCCTAAGAGTTATAAAAGGATCATCTCCTTGCAATAGACGAGATAGCTTGCTTTCATCATCCCTTTCCCTCAAATTTCTGGTGACAGGAGCTAGATATTGCTCTCTATTACCATTGTATAATTGACAGTGCAGCAGATAATGTGCAAGATCTTCAACTTTAGGTGACCCACCTATACAGAGTCTATCAAGAAGGAAGATACCCTGGTATCTTCCTTGAATCACCCTTAAATCTATTTGCTCAAAGCGAAGATTGACAAAAGCCTTCGTACAAGATCCTTTTGCATACTGATCCAGACTAACACAGTGATGGGGATATCACACGGAGGCTTGCTGTGCTTAAATCGCTTGCAATATGTTCCAGAAGTATGCAGGTGTGATAGCTGGTCATGCTTCTAAAGTGTCACTGAAGTGTCCCCTCATCTCTCCTGTCAGCAAAGTGTTTGCGGAGCAGTCATTTCTTCATAATGGCTGCTCTGCGAACACTTTGCTGATGGGAGAGGCGAGGGGATGCTTCAGAAGCAGAACTGGCTATCACACCTCCGTGCTTCAGGTGTGTTTTGCTGGCGATTTAAACATGGTAAGCCTCGAGTGTGGTAATCCCCTATTTCTTTGAGAAAGGGAAGTGGTATTGTATGAAAACAGCACCAATAAGAGTGTGGGCTAAAGCATCCAAGTCCCGGAACAGACAGCCCAAATACACTTGCTTTAGGGCATCATCAGCGCACAGTGTTTAGACACCACATGCCACAATGATGCCTTGAAGCCATCAGGAAGCCAGGTAGCCACCAAGACATAACTGGCTTTAAGGCACACCGGCCGTATTGCATTTATACCCTACATGCCACTAGAGTGGCTTGAAGTCACCATGGGGCCATGGCGATGGCCAAAAAAGGAGCAGACCTTTGCCGCTCCTTTTTTGGCCAGGTTGAAGGTGGACTGGGGCTATGATCTGTGGTTGTCACAACCACAAATCCATCTTTGGAAGGGGCGGCTTCAACTGCCCCTTCAGAGCCATTTGTTTTGGCCCTCAGAAACACCCAAGGTACAAAATGGTATGAAGAAAACCACCAGCTTCAAAAAATGATTCAAGAAAATGTTATTTGGAATCTAGACAGGAAGGAAAGGGGGAGCAGATTATTTTAAAATAGTGTAGAGCCAAACCCATCTATCTATGATAGTTTTCATTTTTGCACATATCCAAACACACCTCCACAAAAAACAAAACATACAAAAATTCAGCTCAACTAAAGTTGTTTTTGTTTAGGATTTTGGGAGGGGGGGGCATGCCATTTCTATTTTCTAGCTGCAGAATAAAAACAGCAGCTTCTTTTTTTAAAGTTCCCACAGAAGAATGAAACACTAGAATTTACACCTCGTAGACTCATAAATAATCATAATAAAGCAATTATGCTAATCACCCTAATAATTTCAGTAGCATTTTTTCAGTTTGTAAAATATTTCAATGTTCTCTTGTTTATTTATCTACCAAAGGCTCCTTTTGTGATAAGCAGAAACAGACTTACTCAAAACAGGGCTGAATTTGACAGCAAACAAGTCTGTAACAATTTTGGGTAGTTATTCTATCATGCAGGGTTTTTTGTTTTGTTTGGAATGAAAATGTTCACCCCAAAGAGTGAGAGAAATTAATGATGTAATTATCTCACACATGTGTTCGATGCAGAAAGCAATGCCTGGACTCTTTGACTCATCTGGAATTGTTTATATCAGTAATGCTGCCATACATTCAAATACACTTAGGTACTCAAGACCATGATGCCATCATTAGAAGATCCCTGATCAGTTGAGATAACTTTACAGTGGAGCCCTAGTGGTGCAGTGGTTAAATGCCAGTACTGAAGCAGCAAGGTTATGAGTTCGATCCCAGGGCTCCAAGGTTGACTCGGCCTTCCATCCTTTCATAGGTCAGTAAAATGAGTACCCAGCTTGTTGAGGGCAATTGGCTTATAGATTATAAACCACTTAGAGAGTGCTGAGTTCACTATTAAGTGGTATAGAAACAGAAATGCTGTTGCTATTGCTGCAGCGTCTCCTCTACATTCACTGAAGTTAGCCGCACAGGACCCCTATGAAAGTGGAAAACCTGCAAAATACATTTTTAAAAACTCTATTATTTTTTTTTACCTAAGAGATGACCTCTGTAGGAATCTCTAGGTCCACCATGCAGCTCTGTGGTCAAGTTGAGCAGAAAATCATGCTGAAGGACCTAACATGCCTAGAGACATGTTCACTCTAGGGATCTCTAGATCCTTCAGCGTGAATCTATGGTCAGATTCTGGAGGAGGTTAACCATAGAGTTGTGCTGGAGGACCTAGACAGAACATATTAATCAACTCCGCAAAAGTCAAATCCATAAATGTGGAGGACAGACTGTACAAAGGAGGAGGAAGCTTTAGCCACAGATTCACACAAATATATTTTCTGTCATGAAAATATTTGGCTTCCTTCTTTGGCCATGATGCCATGTGGGCTTGGTGGAGAGTAATGCTATGCCAAATGTACCTTCAGCCCCTTTCTAACCTCTCCTCTTGACATGTACAACAAATGAGTTGTTGTTCCGAATATATATCTCCATGACCAAATAGTGGCCAGGAGAAGGTGGAAGACACCCAGGCATTTCTTCAGCCAGAGGTATATGGGTTTCATGTAATACCTCCCTGTGCATTGACCTTAATATGCAGAAATAGTGAAAGTTTAAATTTGCATATGTCATCAAGATTCCAGTCCCCACAAGTTATTTTAAGCTCTAAAATGAAACTGGTGAATATCTGGTATAGCTCCTAGTTCAATGGAATAAAAATATAAACCTGGGCCATTTTGCCAACACTGAATACTCTTTCCTAATGTCCATCAAACTGTATTTTGGTGGATGTTGGGGTTCCTTGGAAGATAGTCTGGATCTCATTATTGAGATCAGTCAGGATAGACAAATGTCCCTATAAAAATGTGCTTTACACTGCATACATCATCTCCTGCAAGGAGCCCTGGTTATGAGGTGCCCTGAGAGAACTGATCAAGCCAATTATAACATTTCCATAGCAATTGGGGTGATGTCAAAAGCATTCCATGATGATGAAAACTTTGAGGACCATGATCCAGCTGGCTCATTCACAAAATCCTAAACTGATCACACAGAGTATCTCAGGGTTTTTGCAAATCATAAAAGCAGAATGGTGATACCAGGAAAGATCCAAGCCTATGTCATAAAGAGACATTTGCTTTCTGAGATGCTTTTAACACAATCTCAACACAGACATAGATTTTGAATGACAACTGGCCAGTATAGCTTGTTGCATTTCTGATGACCATTTTGATATTTAAAGCTTTTGGTTATATTTTTCTAATGTTCAGCAGAGCTTAAAGTAAAAGGCACTGCAAATCTACTAACAAAGCATGGAGGGATAGGGCTGGAACTGAGGCCATGTTCTTTTTTTCCCCCTCCAGTTGCCATTTTCCAAATTCCGATCTTAAATTCCAAGATTCTGTTAATTTCCCCAATGAAAACTTCTGCTCTTGCCACTGAATAACTACTATTTAAACATGAAGGCTCATGAAGACAAGTGGGATTTTTTAAGCTCTCCAGTCTGCCTTATTCTTTTTAATGGAAGTTTTAAGAGCAAAATGCCAAATTTGTCCTTTGTTCCACTCTTATTAATGTGAGAGAGATGACAGTCTAGAAGCACTACAAATATTTATGGCTTTAACTGGTAAGAGCATAAAAGATCAGTGGGAGTTGGAGCAAGAGGAAAAACACGCTCAGGATCTGCCAAGAACAGGGACCAGAGCAATTCAGCACAAGCCTCCAAAATGGCTGAACAACTCCAATTGCAGCTGCCACCATTATACAGAATGCAGGAGACATTTTATAATCAGTATGGACATTGGGCCCAAAGATTCATTGGGTTTTCCCCCAAGCAGCCTCTAAATTTTGTTGCTTGCCATGTTTGTGCAGAAGACCTTTGACTTCTCCAGAAGCAGCAGGCATCTGAACTCATGTTGCAGCAAGCAAGACAATAACTAGGCAAGAGCATAGCCGGTATTCTGAATTGTATAGGGTTGTTCTTGTGGATTTGACAGGTACGGGAGGTATAGCTTGGTAGCTCTCCTTCCGGATAAGACTGGAGTTCAGCGGTGGGGCACAGACTGAAAAAAAATGTGCCAAGTTCAGTTCCCAACATCTCTAGTTAGACTTCTGTTTGAGATTGCAAGGAGTTGTTCCTAGTCACTCTAAATATATTGAGCTTACTGGGCCCATTATCAAGTTTGGAATAAAGCAGTTTCCCTTGCGTGGATAATATAGTCAGATGGCAAGGTGGCTTTTGATTTTTGTGTGTCCATCAGACAATTTCTCATGTTTAGGGACTAAGAAAAATAATGAAAGTGCAGCCTGAGACCTATTTTTCAACCCCCAAGCCCCCTTACACAACCAACCCCTCCCCCACAGCTTCCATTTTTAAAAATAAAAAAAATAGGCTGGACAGAGTCCAAAAGTACACATAAAAAGTACTCAAATGGCTTCATAAATGTGGGTTGCATGTTTCCCTTCATTGTCCTGCAAACCCCTCACTCCCATGCAAACCCATGAAAATAGGTAGTATTTCAAATGATTACCAGAATTGGAAGAGATATCACAGATAGACTAGCAGGAAGAAATTATCCCTATCCCTCTGATCTTCTTCAACCAGACCCCCCCCCCCCCCCCATGCCCCAGTTTGCAGCTCTCCCAATCTCCAGACAGCATGATCATTGTCTAGTGTTTATGGGAGTTACCCTTCTGGGTTTCATGTAAGACCTCCCTGTGCATTGACCTTAATATGCAGAAATAGTGAAAGTTTAAATTTGCATATGTCATCAAGATTCCAGTCCCCAGTTAGAGCATCTAATTCAGGAAACATGAAAGCCATTGGATTTCAGAATTTACCCTTAGGGCCCTTTTAAACTACAGTTCTAGTTTTTGTGAATTCTCTGAAGATGCCAGCCACAGATGCTGGTGAAATGTCAGGAATAAACTCTTCTAGAACATGACCACATAGCCCAAAAAATCCACAAAAATCTATGGATGGCGGCTGTGAAAGCCTTTGACTCTATGCAATTATATTGCTATCATTCCAATTTGGCTGCATCGGATGGAATCCTGGAGTTAGTGGTCTCTTCCAGAGAAATCAAAATGCTCCTCCCTTAACTGCAAATCCCAGGGTTACATAGGATAGAACCATGATAGTTAAAGTGGAATCATAGAACTAAAATGGTATAATGTGCGTGCATCCCTGGTTTAAACATAGAACTAGCAGTTTAAGAAAACTAGCAGCAAGAGGAGACACCTGCTTCTACAGAAAGACTATCTGCAGTACAGTGGCTGATTCTGCACCACTATTCCCATGCCAGCTTTTTCAATCAATGCTCATTCATTTGGACTAGTGGCAATGATCACTGGAATTCTTTTGTGGACTGCAGGTGGCAGGGATGTTGAGTCAGTATCTGATAAACTCCTTTCCCCTTGAGAGCATCCTTAACAAACCAAACCATAAAAATTCTGTTTAAGCTGCCACCCTTTCCTCATGGTGCCCAAAGACATTTTTAACATGAAACAGGGACATAATTATATTTTGTTTACATTGTATTTAAGAGGAAATGCATTAAACAAATGGCTGTAAGGCATTTTCTGTAAATACCTCATTCTATGATAATGTTATTGAACACAAATACACTCACAGAAACCCCAAGAGCAACCATAATTATGTAGGGATTATTGTTACTATTTCAAAGCACACTATTATAATATGGGGGATATTACTTGATCACAAACTGAATTTCTATCTCAACTTTAGATGTGGAAGGTGGAGGTGGAAAATGAAATAATTTCATCTTCTGAATGAAAGCATTGTCTGAAAGAAGCAGTCCGCTCGATAATTTTGTCTCTTTATTGAAATCCGGGGGTCAATACAGGATAAGAGGCAGCATGTTGCTGTAATATCTATAACATGCTGAATTTACCTCCCAACTCTTCCTCCTCCTGTATTGTTTCATGAGATAAAACCATCGAAAGCATACAAGTAGGTTGAAAGGAAAATGAGGAGGAAAGCTGTTGATAAAAACCTGTAAAAAACATACCTGCAATTCAGAATCAAAGTATTGGCATTTCATTATTTCATGAACATACTAGACCTTCACTGGTGTATAAATACTTCAACATAGCCTCTATTCCCTTTCCTTTATTCTTTCTCCCACAACTTCAACCCAGATGAATGCAACTGATCATTTGTTTTCTCCATACTGCTTTGTGTGGAAACTAATTAGAAAATATTTTACCATCATAGTATGACATACAAGTAGGGATTAAATATGAGTTAAAGTGGGTAAATCTTTGCATGCTATGGTTTCTATGTAGCTTTTTCTGTTCATAAAATAGGATTGTCCAGTCTTGGATTTCTAGATCATTCACTAGGCATAAACACACTTTTGTAGAGAGGCTACATCAAGGAAAAGGAGTGACTCTTTATTCTCATGGAGTTATGTGACTGTTGTCCAACATAATACTGCCACATTAGTGCAATGGTGCAGTGCACACCTTGCACAGATAAATTAGCAATGCAAATTTGCATGCACAATGATCACACCCAACAGAAGCTCTGCTTCTGCAGCCTTGAAGTAAATGCAGATATTCCAGACTGGACAAAATTGTTCAAACAGTTCTGAAGATGAAGTTATGCACCAAGAGGATTCTGACCATTATGTCTGAAAAGAATGTATGGGGGGGAGGGATTGTGTGGCATGCATGATAGCCCCTAATGCTGTTCCTTGATAGCCCCTAATGCTTCCCCCTCCCATGAAGGCACATAGAGCTCTATTCCAGATATCCCCTCCTATTGAACAGCCACACATTTGCATTAGTATAAGAACAGGGGTATGAAACATGTGGCCTTATGCATAACATTGAATTCCCCAGTTTTACATCTACACACCATACTTTCCTTGCAACCAGCACCAAAGTTACCCCTGTGGTGGTGGCAGGGGGAAAAAAAGCGAGGGATTTCTCTTCAAGAAAAAAAAATGGCCATGAAATGGCACACATAAAATGTATGCTCAGGATCCATAGGGGTCCCATTCCAGGGCCTGAAACAGATGCCAAAAATCATGGCCTATATTATTCAGTGGTGTTTATGTGAATGTATATGCACTAAAGCAAGTGTGTTCACATCACCACCAGTGAATAAAATGGGAAGGGACCACTCATGGGTAACTGAGTTCATGGATGGTAAATCTGTACCTCATGAGGTCCCACTGGGTATGATTTAAAACACAAGCATAGTGCAGGAACATTTTGAGAAGCATAAACTGCAATTTAAAATAAAGCACACACTCCCCCTCTCCTCACACATACACTTCCTTCATAAAAGGAAATATTTTTTGCCACTAGCATGCCACAAAAAATTTAATGGCAAATTGGACAGCATGGTGAGTGTAGGGATAGATCCATTGGGTAATGGAGGCAAAATTCAGTCTGGTGATATGTGGAAGATGCTTGTTCCTGATAAGGGATTTTAATATGCACAGACAAAAGCACATGACTATAGCACACATCAGCAGAGTGGGTGGGCCTAGTTCCTGCAACACTCCACCTCACATATATTATTCCAGTACACTAACAGGTTCATCTGTAGCCATCTACTGTCAGTGCAGCCTAGACAGCAGCGCAACACAGATGAACTGCTTGTCAGCCTATATGCCGATTAGGTGCTGTTACTCCTGTCACTGCTTTTTTTTCTCTTTAGTCAGCAGTCTACTTACCAACCTGAGCTGATTAGGCAAACCTTTGATGTTGGCACTCTCACCCAGATTGCTATTGTGAGAGCTTGGTATGTTAAAATAATCAAATGGAGAAAAAGACAGTGGAAGAGGATTGATCTACTGGCTGCTTATATTATAATAGTCCAAGCATACAAACAAATATGACCATATTTGTATAGCAATTCAGGTACAAATCAGTAATACTTGCACACATTTGGAAAGACCACAATAGCCATACACACACTTTTTCCCAGTCTACTGCTCCAGTGCACCATACATGGCGTTGTCCCAGAGAAACCCCAGAAAAATTCATTGTTTCACAATGCAACAGCATTCTGCATCAAATCTAAGTTTGTGTTGAGAGTTCTCACATGTAACTAAGAATTGAGAGTGAGTGGGGTGTGAATAGAATGACACCCTCAAATGACATCCCAACTCTCCTTTCTTCTTTGCCAGCCATTTCACAACAAATCGTGGTAATGCTCATGGTAGTGATCCTCCTAGTGTCATCATTATGCCATCATGAAAAGTGACAAGCAGAGTTCAACCAATATGAAGACAAGTAGAATTCAACTCTGACTTTGCTCCCCCTCAAATCTCTCAAATGACACTCTCTAACACCACTGACTGTGAAAGATGTGTTGACGTTGGTACAACAGCTCCATTACCTTCCTCCATGGTCTCCTGGGGATTGATGAGCTTTCCACAGTTGCTCACCTTTGGCCTAGACAGTTAATTGCTTGACTTGGTATAGAAGGCAGCAACATCTGATGCTCAATAGACTGACCTTATATAACACATTCTCCTGCATTTGGACTTCCAGAAATGTATGTCTTTGTAGTCTCCAGCAGAGAAAGAAAGAAGTAACCACCTGTTCAAGACAAAGTGGATTTCAGTTTTTCGGCTGGAACCTTTGCTTTACGAAGAGTTCCTTTGCTGGATGAAAGGCCTGGTCATATTGTTCTATCTCAGCAAGGAGGTGATTCAATTAAAATAGCATTAGCCGCTCTACATATGAGTTAGCCATACGATCTGCTGATGTGCCCCTTTAATAACTAAAACTATATTAACACACCATGCGGTAAAATAATTGCCTGATGTAATAACCACAGATATAAAAGCATTAAGCACATCATTAATAACCATCTGTCTTGGAAAATGGTACCCAGGGTAGCACTGGAATTTCCTCTGTTTAGTACATAACCAAACCAACATTTTTCCCCTGAAGGAGGTTTGTATTTAACGGGATTATCCCTCAAGGGTTTTAGACAGGAATGTAAAAGATTCTCAGGAGTTTCAATAAGCTTTTACTGAGAATCTTTATATATTTAAATTGAAGTTATTACAACTTCAGGAGCAATCTCTTGTGTAAAGACTTAAGGGCTGAGACTCAAAATATTTCAGGCAGTGACTAAAGCACTGAAGGCTGTCCTTCAAGTGACAACTTACACCTAAATGTTCAGACACCCCTCCCAAAAATGTGTGGGCCATATCTGTGTGTATATGTGTGGTAATGAGAGATGAAAAATTCATTTGGCACTCTTTCTCTCTCTCTCTCTTAACAATTTCAGTTTTCATTTGTAATTTTTTTCATGAATTTTAGAGAAAGAACTTAGGATTTTCTTTTTAAAAATGTATATGGGGATAAGCAAAAGTGACAGATTCATTCATCGAGACAGATGGCTGTTAGTCCTTGTGTACTCAAAGCTACCTATGCTGCTGAATCGGGATTGAATTTTTTTTTGGTCTCCTAGCACATGCCTTATCTTGAACTGCTGCATGGCATCTCCGTACTGGGAATTACTGAACTTACTGAATTTTCCCAGTGTAGAATTCTTTTGGTTTATTTTTTGATACAAACTTCCACATATCCCCACACCTCTTCATAAATTTGAAGGAAATAATTTTAAACCATCATCATAAAAAAATCTAATGTGGGAGAGAGTAAACCTAAATTGCAGTCATAGGGGTTTCTTTTTCGGGGGGGGGGGGTAGGGGGGCTGATATGATGACATTATACCTTGTCCTTCCTCCCATCTCATGGTTGTTGGCAATGGTCCTATATGTAGTTGCTTTTTTAGGGGGGGGGAGGTAAATCCCAGAGACTCCTAGACAACCTGGCTGCAAGGTTGACTCCAAAGGAAGAGGCAGCGTCACAATTGTTACTGATTCTTTCTTTCCCAGCAACCACTTATGCCCTGAAAAGGTGCTGTTGGGGGTTAAGGAAAACTTTCTAACAAAGTGGGAAGTGGCAGTAGAAGACACAGGGAAGGACTCATTGATATAACACTACCATTGCCTTTCCTCCATAGGGAGAGCTGTCCAGGATCCTAGTTCCCTTTAAGAACAGAAAATAGCCTGCCAGACACAGTGGGGGAGGTCTGCTGAGTTTGAAAGAAATATGCTTTTAAAGTACCAGATGCCCAGCTATATACTTTATTTATTATATGTTCTTTGTCTTTCCTCAGGAAAGCAGAAAGAGTGTCCTTGATTTATACTTTTGCATTTTAAGATGAAGAAAACTAAGCTAGCAGAAAGAGAGAGAGGGGAAAGGAAAGGAAAGGAAAGTTTTCAGAAATACGTGCAAATAAATGCTGATATCAAAGTAAATGTTGAATTTAATTTGGATAAACATTTTATATCTAAGTTATATCTAATATAAATAGGCTTTTGTTTTCTTTCAACATTCTACAGTTGGGATAACCTCAGAAGTAAACTGGAAGTGTTCATAGTTCCAGAAAAAATGCACCTTCTGGTCTACAGATTTAAATGGGCAGATTGGTTTCCTATTAAGAGTCTATGATGAGTATAAGGCATTGAATAAGCTTGTTGATCTTCTACTATCAGTTCTTAACCCACCTATTCTTAAGTACTACAAAATTCTTCCAATACAGGTAGTACACTTCTCTTCAAGCTTCCTAACCAAATCCTTTGATCAAGCCTTCAGAGATACCACAACCACATACACCTCTGTCTGGAAATGGGGAAAGTGCACCAAATAAAATGAACCAGACCAGCAACAAATATAGCTATCCTGGACAACCAGATGCCTGTGGAAAACCTACAAGTAGGACCCAATCTCTCCAATCCCCCCCCCCTGAAACTGGCATTCAAGAGCATGTTGTTTCTGATCTTAGATGCAATATAAAACCAATGTGACTAGAAGACTATGGGGCAGAACAGCCAGGCTTTAAAAGCCAGCTTCCTAGGGGCTTGGTAGTGTGGCATTTAGACGCTATACACCGCCAAGATGTCTTGAGCTGCCTGGCTGCTGAGACGTAGGTGGGTTCATGACACTCTGGCGGTATGGCGTTTGCATGCTTCACACTGCCAGATCATCATAAAGCCAGCTTTTTGACAGCTGAAAATGAACTGGATCTTTACTGCTCCTATTTTGGTTGGCTTCAAGGTGGACTGGGGACAAGGCATGTTTACTGTATCCCAAATCCATCTTCAGAAGACCCCTTCCACTTGTTTGTTTTGCCCCATGGATAGCCTTCTCCTCCTTGAATTTGTATAATCATCTTTTAAAGCCATTTAAGTTATTGGCAATCAGGGCAAAGTCCACATTTGACCAAAACAGCTTGCAAATACACACTTCTCAGAGACTCAATGTAACTAAGAAGTGGGCAGTTACTCCCATCCTACCAGCCTTTTCTGGCACTGGATAGAAGACTCCCAACACCACTTGCCCATTAAAAGGGGAAGTCTTGTGTGGTGCAATGAAAATATGCATAGCATACTTCTTTATATGCCATATGGCACCACCTGTTTATGCTGCCAATTTCTCAAATGATGGCAAGAAACAAAGAAAACTCAGCAGAACATGATGCAAAGGCACCTTCATCAGAGTAAAGGTATTCTCTGTGGCATTTTTCACAACACATCTGAATTTGTGGCACAACAAGAGAAAACGGGCAAAAAAAAAAACCCAACAACTCTACTTTCAAACTCAGAAAACTCTCTGTGGCTGAATGCTAATGAAATAAATCAAAAGAAGATTTACTGCATCTTTATTGCTATTTCTACTGTTGTTGTTGCCTCTTAATTTTAAAATTATTTTATGAGACTTATCTGTCCATCCACTATGATCACTGACCTCAATAGGAATTCCTTCCTGAGAAATTATTTTGGACTGGTTTATTGAGAAAATCATAAGGCAAATATATATGCAGGGAATACATTGCTGGGAATCTTATAAGATGATATCAGTTCTTTTGTACTAAACCATATGCTGCTCTTGATTGACACTTTTCTAACCTCACTTTAATACCTTCTAAAATTAAACAAGATTGCATAATTTTCCAAGCAACTCCACTCAAAGAGTCCTTACATTTAGAAAAATATCCTAATAAATATGTACAACTAACTTGTCTTGTTTTGAAAAGGAAAGGGAAACTCTTGTCATCTTTATGGCATCCTAATTGATAAAAAAATGCACCCCTTCAACCACTGTATGTTACAAAGGAAATGTTTTGACCATCACAACCTGATGTAGCCTGTTTACTTGCCATTTTGTCACTGGTGTGTTAAATTCGTAGGGACCCAAACAACACTAGAACTATACATGCAAGCAGTATTTTCAGGGGCAAATGTTTGGGGACTGCCACATAGCATTCCCTCAGATCAGGATCTCAGCACTCTTCAGAATAAAAGAGGCAGTGCGAATCACATGTTTAACTACTGTGTTGGAAGAGCAGGAGGTGGTGATGAAGGAGGAGGA
>NC_056524.1:257501532-257528579 GCF_019175285.1 Sceloporus undulatus | reverse complement strand
GATGATGATGATGATGATGATGATGATGATGATGATGATGATGATGATGATAGTGTGTCAAAGTAGAACTAGAGTTAAGGTTAAAGTTAAATGTACATGTCATGTATTTCCAGAACCCACCAAGAATTCCATGGATGCCCAATTGGGGTTATTCCTACCAGACAGAATATGTCACTCTCAGCATCATGGCTTGCTGAAAAATGGCATGGACCATTCATCGCCCCCACAAAATACATCGCACTGGTGGGACAAAATAGTATCCCACTGCCAAAAAGGAAACAATTTTCCAGGATCACGTTTGTCCCAGACATATTTTTTATCTGGGAAAACAAGCAAACAAATCTCAAACCTGAAGACACTGTATACAACTTTGTGAGTTATGACGTTTTAAATTGATACAAAATGTGTATGTCTAGCTTTGTGGGAGTTCTGCAATTAAACATTATTTAAAAACTAAGCAATGGTAAACACTTTTTGCTGATTAAAAAATGTGGGGAGACACACATACACACACACACACACACACACACACACACACACACACACACACTTGGGTTGTAAAACAGGAAAAATGTGGTAAATAAGATATTTGCAAAGAATGAACCTCACCTAATGATAAGCAAATTTCCCAACAGGGGTATGATAGCAGATTTTAGTCACACAACAGTAGATTATAAGTAACTTGATGTATAAGTAGTGTGCAAAAAGTGACAGAGAACAACAATGGGAAGTTGCTGCAAAATTGTTACAGAAGACTGTCATGAGTTCACAGGCATTTGTTATAAAGATCATGTCTGTGTTAAGCCCCAGCAACTGAACTCTATTTTCCTCTTGTGAGCATTAAGCTGAAAGACACCCCACTGCTATCTAATATGTCTTGAAGGCTGCAGTCCTGCATGAAAATAAAGAAGGGATGACAAAGGATTGTTTTATTTGGAGAAATATCAAAGACAAAATAGCCTGGCCCAACGCCAGATCACAAGAAGTCAATAAAATCTGGTAGAGTGTCCCACTTGGTGACCTTGTTTGAGGATTTTATTAATCTAAAATACAAAGCAGAGCTAAATGTCAAACCCAGAGCCCCACAGAACAGTAATTGAGAAAGAACAGAAGATCAGAGCAATTCTGTCACTTTTGCTTGAGATTAAGTAATCAAAATTGGGAGAAAAACTGGATGGGCTTCCACATTTTTGCACATCTTCTTATCTATTTTTGTGTTTCTGGCTTAACCATTCCACTGAATAAGACAGGTAGTTAACCTGTGGCCCCTACGTGTTGTTGTACTATGACTCCTATCATATCTTACAGTAAAAGAGTAAGGCCCTGTACAGACTGGTACTTTGGGCCGGCTGGGGGGTGGAATTGGGGCATAGAGTCTCCATGGCACATGCCCCTGCTTTGCCCACAGGGCTTCATGATGCCGCATACCACTACACACAGCGCGTGGCATCATGGCACTCCCCTGGCACTGCATCCATACGATGCAGTGCCAAAGGAGTCCCATATAGCCATGGCACTGCAGCTATTTCAACTTTTCCAGGATGCAAAAAGGAGCCGCTTTTCGTGCCCTGGAAAGGCTGGATCGGTGCCGTGGCATGCAGGTGCCGCAACCCCTATCCATCTGAAGAGCCCCAAAATCTTTAAAAACAAATGCTTTCTCGTAGTAGGGAGGAAATTCCTGAAATAATTTGGTTTTGTCTATGAGAATGAAACTAATGAAAATTTACACCCTACTGTGGAGGTAAGTGCACCTGTTATTAACTTCTACCCAGTAAAAATGGTTGTAGTAGAAACTGAGGCAATTTTGATGTACACCAGTATAAATTAAGTTGAGTTTTATCAACTCAACACTAAGCACTTAATCTAACAACTATACTACTAATTTCAAAAGGAGAATTTGACCAACAGCTCCCATATCTTCTATGACCAGCATTGACAAGAGATACTTTTGACTGGATCATCCTCTTAATTCATGACCTCCAGTATGTCTCTTGCCACCCAAAGAATGAGAAACACTAACTGTGGGGAACGTGTGCATGCGAATGTGAGAATTCTAGATGTAACTAATATTTAATGCCTCACTCTCTGCAGTGCTACAAATTTGGAGACTGAAGGGAAATTTCATTTTGTTCCATATGAAGGTCTGCTTTTTACACATAGCAGAACATCTTTTGGATCAAAATGCAAAGCTATGGAACACATTAAAAGCCATTGCAGTGAACAACACATTCAACCCCAACACTTCCTTCACACCTTGTTATTTTTGTGGTTGAGCAGCAGGGGAATTAGTCAAAACCTTAATTAGTATCAGTATAAGGAAAACTGGAGTCTTTCCAACAACATTTTGAAATCTGTTCTTCTCTCCTTTTTTTAACGATTGGAAACCACATTAAGGTGACTAATAAAAATGTGTTATGGATTTTGTTTCCATTCTGGCCAATAGCAGTGATTGATATATTCATCAAAGAGAAATATAGAATTTTTATGAGGTTACACTCATTTGTCCGCTGGTCAAATTTAAAAACAAGCAAGATCGGCAGTTACTGGTACAGTGCCACTAAATTATTGTACAGCTCCATTTTCTTCCCTCTGGTGTGTTAGCTATCGAATCATATGGCCACATATTTCAGAGACTATTATCTGTCATGTCTTTATTGCAATTACATTATTATTTCATGTTTCCTCCAAGAGGTTCAGGGCAACACAGACACTTAGGGGACTGATAAAAAAAATTAGCAAAATTAGCAAAAACTGTACATAGAAGAAAATGATTTGCCCATCCAAGCTGAAAGTTTGGAGTGCTTTGCTCCTAAAAGTCTAACTTGAATCTCTGTGTATTCAGCTACACGTCTGGTGCTGAATTAACAATCCCAATTTATTTATTTATCCCATTCTCTGAAGATGCCAGCTACAGATGCTGGCGAAATGTCAGGAAGAAAACTCTTCTAGAACATGGCCACATAGCCCAAAAACACCACAAAAAACTATGGATGCCGGCCATGAAAGCCTTTGACTCCCCAATCCCATCTCTTTTTTTCCCTTAAAAGGTCAACTTTAACACCAACATGACAGACTGCTAGAAGATGTTCCTCTCTTTGCTGGTTAAAGCTTTACTGAGAAACTGGGATGGTGCAGACAGTTAGTTACCTATTATCTTTTTTCTTTTCATTTTTGAAAAGATGTTACCTAAATTTTAATATTTCTTCATAAAGAGGAGAGAGACAAATTAAAAGTTTTTTAAAAAATGAATGTAGAAAAACTGTAAAAAAATTTTATATATATATGATTGACTATTATATTTTCCTCTCTTTGTTATAATTCTATTCTTCCTCCAAAACATTCAAAATAGCATACTGTACTGCACAAAACAACACTGGTCAGTGGGTAAGACTGAGAGTCAAGATTCCATCAGGGATTACCATGGTCAAACAAGAATTTGAACTCAGAACCTCCTAGAAAAGGCCCAAAACTAAATCCCAGTGCTGGGTGAGTGATTCTTCCAGATGCAGTCTAAAAATGTAACTTTTCTTTGTTTTGTTTTTATGCATTGGATAAGTAAGTTTGAGACTGATGAGTGCTGGGATAGTAGAACATACAGAAACCCATACACTACCACTTTGATAAGATAAAATAAGATGATGGCTGTTTTGGATTATATACATGAAGAGATCATAACAGGGTTACTTTCTAGAAGTAGGGTGGTCATAAAGAAGAGAAGATAGGGTTCCCTTATGTTTGAATAGGTCTGCAGAAAAGAATATGTGCTCTAGGGTGAACATTCTCCCTTCTGTACTTTTTGAAAGTGTTGCATCTTGGTTGCATCCTACTTTCTACTTCTGTAGCATATTGAAAAGAATATTTTCCCCCCAAACTTTACTCAAGTGTGTATCAGGAAGCAGAACACATTCTACCAGCCAAGATAAGTCTCTTAATTTAATTGTCTGGGACAGAAAAAAAATCAGACAGATTAAAAACTGTGTAGCAAATTGTAATGCATAACAGTTTAGCTGTGTTTGGGCTGGTGGTGCACAGCTTAAAGATGCAGAACCACCCACACCTGTAGGTAGAATGAGGCAAGTACTTCAGGTGGCAGATGTTGGAGGTGATTGGAGTAGCCTTCTGAACTTTTCTTCCTGAATGCCCCACTTACCAGGTGTGTCCCTCTCTTTCTTTGTGCCACATGACATATCTCGAGTTCCCCCAAACTAGCCTGGTGGCACAGGTATGGCAGAAGCTCTCATCTCATCAGCTGTCCTTCCTATCAACTTCTCTACATGGAATGAGAAGAGGACATCACCTTGTTCTTTGCCTTAAGCAGCAAAATGCCTTGGTTTGCCACTGTATGTACTCCTAATGTAGGGAAATCTGCTCATCTTTTTTTAAAAAACAATCTGGGAATACAATCAAAACAAGTTGAGCAATCTTGTCAAGTGTCTTTGTTACAGTCAGACACTTTGCAATGGGATCCTGCTCTCTTCTTGGGTGGTGTTTTGACAAGATCAGGATTTTTAACACTTCTGTGATAACTTTTGGGGCTTTTTTTTTTTTTTTTGCATCCTCTAACGAGATAATATTTGAAGTAGTGTTTGCAGTTTTGGCAGACAGATTATAGGAAGCATATTGCCGAGTCTGAAAATATGCAACAGATGTCAACCAAAGTGACTCAGGGCTGGGAATATAAATTGGAATTGAAACGATTCTAAAACTAGCAACTAAACTTCAGAGAACAGAAGATAAACAAAGTATTTGAGAAGAGTAAGAACAGAGAGATGCCAATGAGCATTTTAAGAAAAACCTAATTCTGAAATATTCCATAAATCAGGAATCAATTTCTAAAATTATAATTTTAATTAATTCTTATTTTATTTAATTAAGAAACATCCAACCACAAATGTAAAATATTCATTGGTAGAAAGCTTTCGTGTTTTGACTCCTCTACCTCAACTCCCACTAAATTAGCAGAATCTGTGATCTTCCAGATGTTGTTTGACTACAACTCCCATCATGCTTGTGGCACTAGCCATGCCAGTGACATGAATTAATATTGTAACACTGGAAAGCCACAATTCTCCACACTGTACCAAACAAAAATCAAGCAAATAAATTATAGATTCTACTGTGCTTCAGTTGAAACCAGTTAAAGCTGCATCTTCAGGCTTTGGCAACTGACCAGTCTAGGGATGGGTGCTCGCAATTACTGCCCAACCTAAGAATATTGATATGAAGGTCTCCATAGACTGTATGTCCATAGAATTTATATATGGTCAATGGTGAAGGATCATGGGAAATGAAATCCAAAATATCTGGTGGCCACCAAGTTGCAAATGTAGGTCAATAGGGCAACTGCACATCTGACTCGCAGGAATAACATCAAGCCAAGCAGGAGACCAACTTTGTCCAACCCTTGGCCAGAGATGGAGAAACCACAAGAATGCTCAGAAAAATGATCCATTGCCTGCAGGAAAAGCAGCAAAAGAAGATCACAGTCTGACCCACTTACAGCTCACCACCCTGTTCTGGCCTTCAAGAGTTGATGTCCTTCCTCTTCCTTTCTCATTCCTTCCCTTCACTGTCTTGTCTTTTTTGTTTGTACACTGAATGGCAGGGCCTGTCTCTCCTATTTCTTGATGAGCTCCCCTCTGGGGAGACAGTGATTGTCTGGAAAATGGTCTAGAAATATAGCGAGTAAACAAATAAACAATTATGCATAGTCAAGGGCAGAGCCTCATGCCCGTCCCTTTGTATAACTTGTTCTGGGTGATTGTTTTGACCTCCCCCATCTAGTGCCAGAGGGATGCCTAGAAACTAATGCCATTCATTGTCTGAGTTCTGTGAAGTGCCTGATTTCCAAGCCAGATTGCTGCAGAATACCAAGAAACCAGGACACATATTAGGTATTCACCCCCTGCCTTAACCAAGTATAAGCATATGTAGCTGAAATAATCACCCATTCTTCCCCCTGTTTTCTCCTGCCTCATGTTCCCCTCAGCTATTTCCCAAGCATTACATTTTAAATTACAAGTCCTCAGTTTGCTGGTGCACAACTTAAGCAAGCAGGACTAGTCCTATCTATCTTTTTGTATTCTATAAAATGCAGTGTACAGTGATGGTGCAGCAGCAGCAGCAGAAACATTTCACACTGTCTGCAATACTGAAGCAAAACTGTTTGTGTGTGTGTGTGTGTGTGTGTAAAGTTCATTCTTTCAGTAGTAGATAATTCCCTAATTCTTTTTCACCTTGGAGGAAAAATAAGTTTTCTATATCTCATGAAATAAACAGACCAGTACGCACACAGCAAGGATTTGTTGCTGGGTTTGACGTCCTCAAGCAATATAAGTTTTATGAAGCCACTAAGACTTAGTGAGGTATGAGGTTCTCTTTCTCTTCTCTTTTCATTTTTTTCTTTTTCTTCGTGCTCTGAGTCTATTTTATACTGAACAATATTACAAAATATAAAAATCTGCCTTGAAAATCTTTTGAAATAGAATACTTGCAATTTTTTTTAAAAAAATTACACAATTTATTTTAGTGAAGCACCTTTTCCCCTAAAATTAAAGCTATGGTTATTTCCACTACAATGGACTGTGCCTTCCTATTTTGTTCGTCTATTGAGTCCATCAATGTTTCTTGATTTCAACATGTGTCCTGTCGTACACAGAGAGACCCCTATTTCAAAAGTTGTTTGGGAACACCCCTTGATTTGAAGTGCTCAAGTCCTTTTTAAAGGAAAAGAAACATACAAAAAGAAAGCAGACTCCATGATATTGCTTGTTCAATCTGGGCAGCACATCAAGTGTACAAGTTGCCTGGTTCACAGAGTTCCCTGATACTGTGGTGAAGTATCTTGTGTTTGTATCTACATCACACCTACAAGCCGGATTGGAGTTACTTTTTTTTTTTAGTTTATTTGCAATGGATATAATTCACTACTTTTCAGTAATATGGCAGCAAGATGTCTACTTGTTACTCATTAGCAGGTAGATGTGGCAACTCTGTGCACTGAAAAGGGTAGGAGGCTCACATGGGTGGCAATCTTGTGCTACCATCAGGAAGGATGACTTTGTAATCTCTTTTGCATTTTTCTCACAATTTCCTAGGTACAATATTTGTATAGGCCACTTGGGGGAACCAGAGAGATTTTTTCTGTATTTTCCAATGGCACAAAAAATAACAGTAATTATAACTTGTCAGTTATCAGTAACTCAAGTGGGTTACTTTTCTGAACTATAGTGAATGATCTGTTGAGTTATCAGAGTAATTGGTAAAGTACTAGTTCCTTTTTCTAAAAAAGCAACATGCCAAACTCTAATTTAAATTATAGGCATTACTCCTAAATCTTAATCCAGACATATAAATTATTGTCAGCAAATATGTATGTCCTCTTTGTGAGGGGAGGGACATTTCTCAATTTTTGGAACAAACCATAAATGAAGAAGTGTACTAAATCCTAAAATAGCTTGAAAGTACGTGGAAAACTTGCATCTCCATCAATTAAAAAATTATCCTCACTGATTCAAATCAGCCTGTAATCATCTATTGACTAATCAAATTACTTATTGAAACCCTTAGCCTTCCAAAAAAAGGGGGATACACTTTCCTCAAATATAGGTAACTTGTTCCCTACATTTATTTCAATTGTCAGTGTTGGCCAACTCTATGCCATGTCTGACCATGTGGAAGCCTCTTAGTTCAGTTTCCTGTTCATTCTGGTTCATCCATCTAAGCCCACAGGGAACATATTGTCTTCCACACATCCTACTTCTGTCCTTCAAACACTATAATATCAAAATACCATATTTTGTGTTCAAGTGTGAGTTGGAGATGTCACTGTTTGTTCTGTTTCTCAAAAAGACCATTGGTGGGTGGGGCTAAGAGAAAAGAAGAATGCAGTTAATGTGACTTCAATCTCAGATTTGATCAAAACAACACAAAGAAAGAACAGCAAATCCTTGACCTTCTTACAGAACAGGCTCTTCATTTTCTTGGTCAACAGAACTGAACCAGCTTCAAAACACACTGTTCCCTTTATAGTGCCCAAAGAATCATGCATATGTGTTTATTGACTCTCCTGTGAAGGTGATCTGCAATTAATTATAATAATTGTATTCTGCTTTTTCACAAAGAAATCGAAGCGGATTCCAACAGTATAAATAAAACAACAAACAATTAAAAATTAAAATTAAAAAACCCCAAAATCCCAACCCTCCCGCCAATCATAAAAACAGTGATCAACCCATAAAAAGAGATTAAACATCAAAAAACGTAAACTGTCCAAATTTTGGGCAGATTAACACAAGAAATGAGTCTTCCCCTAAAGGAGGGGGGATAGAGGTGATGGTATCAATCAATTTTGATATCAGTATTAATAGAGGGGGAGGCAAGTCTAATGGATCTAACCTAGATGTTTATCACACTATGCTCTTAAAGAGCTACTATTCCAGTGTGACTCCTCTAGCAGCCTCCTGTTGCATGCTGGGATTGGCAGTTTTAAGGAGCTGAACTTCTCTGCCTGAGAATTCTAAATACCCCTCCTTAAAACTGCCAATCCCAGCATGCAACAGGAGGCAGCTAGAGGAGTCACACTGGAATAGTACCTCTTTAAGAGCTCGTCTGATAAACACCCTAGTCTGGAAAGGCCTGCCGGAAGAGATCCATCTTAATAGCCTTTTTAAAGGCTTCCAAGGTGGTAATATGACGGATCTCACAGGCAGGTCATTCCAGAACCTGGGAGCGGCTGATGAGAAGGTCCTCTGGGTCACCTCTGAGAGTCTGGTCTTCTTAGGCTGTAGCAGATTCTTCCCAGAGGACCGAAGTATGAGGGGATGATTATATGGAAGTAGGGGCTCCTGCAGGTAGTCAGGACCCAAACCATGTAGGGCTTTAACAGTTAGAACCAACACCTTGTAGCTTGCCCGGAAACAGATAGGCAGCCAGTGGAGAGATTTTAGTAACGGTATAATATGGGCAGTTCTGGATGTGCTTGTGAGCAGCCTGGCTGCCATATTTTGTACCAATTGAAGTTTCCGAACTTGGCATGAGGGTAGCCCCATGTAGAATGCATTACAGAAGTCAAGTCGAGAAGTTATCAGCTCATATACTACTGTTTCTAGCTCCCTGCTCCAGGAAGGGGTGCAGCTGGCATATCAGCCAAAGCTGATAGCAAGTGCTCCTGACCATCAACCTGAGCCATCAGTTTGAGCGATGAGTCCAGGAGCACCCCCAAGATGCAGACAGAGGCCTTCAGGGGAAGTGTGACCCAATCCAGAACTGGCTGGCATAACTCTAGTCCTGGATTAGGGGACCCTATTACAAGTACCTCCATCTTACCTGGATTCAATTTGAGTTTAAATGGGGCTCGAACATACGCGGTATTTGCTTTACGCGGGGAGTCCAGAACGGATCCCCTGCATAAAGTAAGGCCTCACTGTGTAAGGCTATTACTTAAAGAGGTTTACTGTTTTCTCTTTGTTTTGAGCTGGTTACTTTAGGGTTCACTGAAAACTGGTTAAGAGATTGGCAGTGGTCCTCAGGATTACAAAATGTCTGCCCACAGCAAAATTGCCTCTCCTCCTGTCTGAGCAGTGCTTAAACAACAATGACTGTAAAGTTACCTGTGGTTAGAATATCTATGGCCCGGTACATACCTGTGTTTTTGCCTGGAGCGGCGGTGGTCTTTTTACCTCCGGAGGGAAGCCGCAGCTGCCAAACCATGCGGCTTCCCTCCGCAGGAAAAAGAACCCACAAAAAGCAGGTTTTCTGTCATACCAATGGCGCACTCGTGACGTAACTGGTGTGATGCAACATGTGGACGCTCTGTGTCTGTTATATCATAATGGCGGCGGCCGTGTACATGGTGCACCGCCATTACAGCACCGTCAGTATGTGCTAGGACTGTGTAGTTGCCATGCGGTGCCTAACCCTTGCTATGCTACTGGCATGCCACAAAAGGACCGTCTGTCCCAGGCCAACATCCCATTACACCAGGATTCTTAACATGCTTCAGACTAGCATTCAAATCTTACTTTTTTAAAAGCAATTCATTGCATAATCATACCTACAAAGTAACTCATCAATGGTATTACTTTTTAAAGCATAATGACAGACACTTGTTCATGTTCCTTGTTATATCATTATTTATTGCTGAGGATAAGGACAGTATTGCCATAAAAATACTTCCTTCCTTTATGGCCCTGTAACTACCCAAAGTATGTTTTTATAAGTAACATTTCTACTTGCTTGAACCAGGGCTTCAGAACAGGTGTAAAAGCAAAAAACCTGCTTAGCCCTAACTGTGCCATATGTTAGAATTGACATATTCCTTAACCCTGGTCAAAGTAAGATCAAGGCTTCTCTTTGAGAAAGGCCAATGAGAAGCATATGATCCTTCAGCTTCTTCTAATTTTCTTAATTTAGCCACTTCTGGACCAAGGCATGCTGATGATCTAAACTATTAACCTCCAAATGTGTGTCTCAAGCTACTATCTATTAAACTGATCTAGAACACCTTCTAAACTAGTATGAAAAGGGATGTTGTAGTGCCGTAGAAATTAATTGAACAAAAAAGAAGCTGTAGCATAAGCTTTCATAGACTTGGGGCCAAAATACACTGCATAAATAATCCAGTTTGAGACCACTTTAATTGCCCTGGCTCAGTGCTAGGGAATTCTGGGAACTGTTGTTTTGGGAGACATTGAGCCTTCTCTGTCAGAGAGCTCTGGTGGCACAACAAACTACAGTTCCCAGAATTCTTTCGCACTGAGCCAAGGCAGTTAGTCTCAAAATGAATTATTTCTGCAGTGTGTTTTGGTCTTTGGTGTACTTCCTCAGATGCATCAACTTCATGGATGTAGACCTAAATCTACAGAAGATTATGCTACAACTTCTTTCACACAATTATTCTCAAAAGGTGATACAGGATCCCTTTCCACACTGATATTTCAGACTAACACAGCTATGTCTCTGAATTCTACTTTCCAAACCAGTGCATAGAAGCAGAAGCAGAATGGTGGAGAAAGTCATTTCTGCCAACATGACAGAGACAACTTCCTCTGCTGCCATTCCTGTTGCCACAAGAGGTGTAATTCTTCTGTAATTTTCAAATAATTTTAGCAATTTTCTTCTCTCTGCAAGAAATTGTGCATTTTTCAAAGACTGTTTGCTGATTTGGGACTTATTCTGTACAAAATTTGCACATGGTATTTTTGCACATGAAACAGCATGTTCAGTGTTGTCTGCACAAGAACTGTTTCCTGCATAGAAAATGGTATTTCCTGCACAAAAGTACCAAATGCAAAGCTTGCATGGAACAACTTCCTGACTACATCATTTTCTGCATAGAAAATAACATTTTCTATGCAGATAATATGTCTGTGCAGAAATATATAATTTTCTGTACATAAAATTATGTTTTCAGTGCAAAGGTACCATGAGCTGATTTTGTGCAGAATAAGTTCCAAATTGTGAAGATTCTCATCTGGCCAAGGTTCTTCTCACCAGGGTTTCTCGACACTTGAAGAATACACTTTTGAACCCCCCCCCCAAAAAAAATTATCAAATATTCTCCTCATTCCCAGTTGCCACTGTGCCTATGGCCATTTTGCCTCACCACTTCTGGTGCCCTGCCACTTACAGCATCTACACTGGCATAGCTGAATCTGAGTGCTTTGCCCCATCTAAACAAGACAGACTGAATCAACTGTTGAATGGTGAATCAACACATAGGTAAATCCCACTGATTCAATGAGTTTACTCTAGCTGATGCAAACAATAGGATTCAAGTTTATGTCTCTGCCATGAAATTCCTTTCTCTGTGACTGAACACAAAAATTACATACACATTCTTGCAGAAACAAGTTCCACTGTTTTCTGCCCCTTGTAGAACTGCAACATAAATCACATGAAATCCAGAACAACTTTAAATCCCCAATAGCTGGATTTACAAATTTTTTAAATTGAGGTCCAAACATATTGAGGCTCATCCCCCCCCCCCCCGCCCAATTTTAGCAATCATAGCCACAGCCACCAAAGCAAAACAATACTCAAATGGACTTCAATCAAATCTTGGGAAAGCAAATGTTTTGTGGCTTTAACCAACTGTCTATCAACATACAGCCTGAAGCACATTACAAGGGTTCTATGCCAGTGAACTAGTGTGCAGCCTGGAAATGCCAGCAGCGTCTTAATTAAGGCAGAAGACTCTGACACCACTTGCGCATAATATCTGTACAATTATCCTTCAGGTAAAATAGGTAAAGTGAGTAGGAGAGCTACATGATGGTAGAAAGGCACCTTAAGCCATAACTGGCAAAATGACAAATGGATTCTGACAGGCAGCTCTTTTTGCATGTAGGATAAATATATAAGCTTATTATTATTCCTTCCCTATCCTATTTCCAACAAATCCGTGTGGAAGCATCTAATGTCAGGAACATATTTAGTCAGATTATATTCAGCTGCTTTTCTCCCCCTCCCTCTGCCACCCCCAGCTGAGCCAAAGTAGTTGGTGGGGGAAAGAGGAGATGGGGAAATGAAGAATCTGGGCATCCACCTACGTAGGTGATTTAAAGCTGGCAGTTTTGAGCTTGTGTACCACCCACATTCTACTTTTTCTCAGGAGACTTTGCACTCTTGCAGCCCTTCTGGCCTGTTAGAGGAGAAAAGCTTCCTCTTGTCCTGCTAAACTCTCTGACCTTATACTCTCTTGCCATCTCTACTGGAATTGTGAGAGACAGGCAACATGCTCATTAAAGTACCATCTGACATTAGCAGAAAGGCAGCAGTCATGGGAGTCTGTTAGCTTTCTAATGACCTGATTCAAGAAGCAGTTGTACCTGCCAATGGTGAGGATGTGCCAGCTTTCTCATATCCACTCAATATGCCAATGCACTTACTGAGGCCAGAGCTGATATGATCCTGCACTACATATGACTCAGGATAGAAAATGCAGTCCACTAGTTGAACAGTTATGATCTTCCAAATGTTTGACAACTCCACCATGTTTTTGCAGCAAGAGCTGGAGATTGAGTGAAGCCTCGATTTTCAACCATAGATGGAGAGTGGCTGCAACCAAATAAACTGAAATTAATTTGATGGTTTACTATTGGTTTGATTTTTGCCTGTCCATGGCAGGTAGGTGTGTGTGTGTGTAAGAAAGAGATCAAGGAAATGGTGGGCAAGCATGGTGAGTTGTAAGCCTGAATCCTAATGCCTGAATCTTAATGGTTAGTCCCAGCTAGAGCAGACCCATTAAATCACTTGTTTAATAGTAAATCAACAGATAGGGACATTTCCAAGATGCAATGGATCTTTTCTAATTGGTATCAGCAACTAATTTTGTTCTTAAAGGACCAAAATAATAATTTTAGCTGTTTTCCTCATGTGGGAAAGTTTTCAAAAACTGCAGTTTTTCAGACTGCTCACAGTTCATGACTTATTCTGCACAAAGTTGCCCATGACTTTTTTCTGCAAACAAAGAGAGAGGTTTTTCTTCATGGAAGAGAATATTTCTGTGCAGAAATACGATTATTTTTAATAGAAATGTGGTTTGCTCTACAGAAAGTGCTATAATTGGAGATTTATTATGTGTAAACTTCACACTTTTTGCATAGAAAACTGAATTTTCTCTGAAGGTGGCATCATTTTCTGCCTATATTTTTGACTATTTGTCCCCAAATATTTTCTAATATACTTCTCATCCCTCGTGTGGACCCACTTTAGCATGCTCTGTAGCCCATGGACATTCCTCTAAAACTCCTCAGTCCTCCCTCCTCCTGGATTTTTGTGCCTTATGAAACATAAAGTAAAAGGTAAAGGTAGTCCCTTGAAATGAATAACCAACTAGTTGTAACCAATTGTAAGGGGCGGTGCTCATCTCCATTTCTAAGCTGAAGAGACAGTGTTGTCCAAGGACTATTATGGTAGTCGTGTTGCCAGCACGACTACACCGAATGCTGTTACCTTCCCATTGAGAAGTGGTACCTATCTGTCTACTTGCATTTGTATGCTTTTGAACTGCTAGATTGGCAGAAGCTGGGACTAGTGACGGGAGCTCACCGCATCATGAAGCACTCGGGCCTCGAAGTGCCAACCTTCCAATCTTCTGGTCATCAGAACTGGTGTCTTAACATAAGTTGTACTAAAAAGTGTATGTTTAATACATAAAATCAGAGAGTTGGAAGAGATCCCAAGGCCCATCCAGTCCAACCCACTTTCATTCAGGAATACACAATAAAGGCATTCCTGACAGATGACTTTCCAGCCTTTGTTTGTTTGTTTTTTTTAAAAAAAAAACCAAAGAAGGAGACTCCACTACACTCAGAGGCAGTGTATTCCCCATAACCTGTGCTAATAAGTGTGTATTTAATACATAGATTCAAAGAGTTGGAAGAGGCCCCAGGGGTCATCCAGTGATCTATAAAGCCCTAAATGGCTTGGGCCCAGGATACCTAAAGGACCGCCTCTCTCCGTACATTCCGCCTCGCACCCTCAGAACATCTGGGCAGCAGCTACTGAAGGTGCCTGGGGCTAGGTTCGCCTCTACTTCACGGAGGACATTCTCCATAGCTGCCCCAGCCCTTTGGAACGCGCTGCCCACAGAGCTCCGCTCATCTACTACCCTGGCCCAATTTAGGAAGGACCTTAAAACCTTCCTATTCCAACAGGCATTCCCCGAATAAAAATCCTGTGGGCCTCCCTCCTCTTTCCGTGGCCAAGAGGTTGGGCTATGGGGCTTTTTTGCTTGTTTGCTTGATTTTATTGTTGTGTATTTTAATTGATTGTTATCTGTGTTTTTAATCTGATGTAAGCCGCCCTGGTTGTAGGAAGGGCGGCATATAAATAAAAATATTATTATTATTATTATTATTATTATTATTATTATTATTATTATTATTATTATTATTATTTATTGCATCCCCTTTTTCCCTTGCTACATCCCTGGAATGTGGGTAAGTATATCAGCCCTGGGGACAACTTTCCTAGTGTTACAGATGGGAGGGGAAATTAAAATCACAGAGTTAAGACACCACAAAGGACATCCAATCCAACCCCACCATGCAGGAATACACAATCAAACCACTCCCAAAAGATGGCAGAAAAAATCTCTTCACTGGCTGCCGATCAGCTTCCAGGTCCAATACAAAGTGTTGGCTATTACCTTTAAAGCCCTATATGGCTTGGGCCTGAGTTACTTGAGGGAACGCCTCTCCCTACACAATCCACTCCGCACTCTCAGGACATTTGAGAAGAAATTATTAAAGAGTGCAAAAACTAGGTTAACAACAACTTCCCACAGAGCATTTCCCGCCATAGCCCCCAAGTTATGGAATGACTTGCCAGAAGAGATCTGCCTTATTACCACCTTAGATGCCTTCAAGAAGGCACTCAAGACAGATCTCTTCCAGCGAGCCTATCCACCAAATTTGCTGTAAAATATCCACCTCCATTAGCACTGTATGTTTTATGAAAGTTAATTGTATTTTATTAACCTTATTGTATTGGTAATATGCTATTGTTTTTATTGAATGTATTTGATATGTTTTTATTACTGGAATAATTTGTTTGTTGTAATCCCGCCTCGATTCACAGGGAGATGTGGGAAACAGAAATAAAAATTATTATTAGTATTAGTATTATCATTATGGCCACCCAGCCTCTATTTAAAAACTGCCAAAGAAGGAAACTCCACATCTGTTATGGACCATGCTGCATCTGCTTGCCTTGCAACAGTTGAACAGCCAGACCTGGGTGATGGCGGGGGGAGGAAGTATCATAATCCTGGTTGAAGAGTCAGCTATTGAGTTAAGCACTCTGTCCATTTCGAATTCTCCTTATTAAAACTCAAAACCTGAAGTTTGTTTCATCCCCAGTACTAACTACTCTATGAATATTGGTTAAATAGTATTTAATATATTATGAAACAAAATTCTCAGTCATGCATCAGCCAGAGATTAAGTGGAGTGGAAAAATTCTGAACTACAAAGGTCATGACCTGGTAAATGAGATGATGCAGTGGAGTATCCACTGCATCTGACACTATAAGCCAGTTCAATAAAGCTGACAAGACGATGCAGCCCTTCAGTTATTTGGGAGTAAGGTAGGTCCCAGAATGCTATGATGTGGAGTCCATAATAAACCCTGAGACATTAACAAACAGTCTTAGATGCATTCCTACTAGCATGAAAATACATGGGCTGCCTTATATAAAATAAGCATCACTATGCACAATTCACTGTAATACTCCACCTTTCCATACTTACTTCTTTGAATGATAGGCTGTGTGTATGTTTTCCCCTTAGGTGTTTCTTCTTCCCCTGCTGATCCTAACCACCTTTTATTGAGAAGATCATTTTTTTAAAAAAAGACATTTTATGTTTTGTAAGAATAAAGTGCTTTTTAAAGCCATTATCTGAAAAGCTTTTGGTGCAGTTTTCTATTGTACAACTCTGAAAGCAGCAGCTACTAGAATTCTAGACCCTTCCCTCCTCCTACAAAAGACTCACAAAAAACAGCAACAAAACTATGGCAAGGGACGTATGGCAAGGGACGTATCTGTTTCTCTGCAGATAGTTAGAATAATCACTACTTCCACAAAAAGTGGATATAATGAGTCAAATCCTGCCATCTGGATACATATTAATGGCAAGGGCTTAATGTATGTGCTGCAAAATGGCTGCAATTTCTGTGTCTCACTGAAATTTTGAAAAATGGTGTCTGAGATGTCTCCTGAAAGCTAAGGAGAAGGTCCACTGCACAATATAAGACATGTATTTTCCACTGACACTGAAGTCCCCTGGAGGCTGGTGACTTCAAAGTCAGTGGGACAATGAATCTCTGAGTTTTGGATGCAACTCTTCAAGGTAACACTAGTCCCAAAATAGGTTCAGCACCTTGAACAGCTACTGTAAAGATGCACAGAAGAATCACCACCTTACTGATATGAAGACACCAGCCACCATTGTTCAGTTACGAGCATTTTCAGTTGGAATATTACCTGTAGCAGGGTCTGAGACATCTAGGTGTTTTCAGCTTCAATTCTCATCAGCTGTGGGTAATAGGTTGGGGAAGGCTATTCTAAGGACACCCTTGACTGCGACTACAGAGGGCTGCTATCAGTCTCAGAGCAGACAGTACTTTAATAATAGATGTAAAAGGAGTGTAATAATCTGTTCGTATAAGACAAGATTTTATCTTCCAAATATATAGTCAGCCCTCCATATCCACAGATTCTTTATCCATGAATGCCAGAATCCACGGTGTGAAAATATCCAAAAACATATAATTCTAAAAAGCAAATAGTATGTTCCTGTACGTTCTAGTAAGTACTGCATGAGTGGATCAACTGCATGACTGAGCACTGTTTTGCATCAAAAATAATCCAGGCAACAATAATAAAAAAAATCCCAAATCTGCTTCATATCTAGGGTGCAACTATGCTGCATTTTCCCTGATTCATTGATTGCACTTATATTCTCCCTTTCTCCAAAAATGGGGTCTGTGTTTCTCTGAGTAGGGAATTTTGTTCATTTTTGTATTACTTGTCTCAAAAACTATTTGGGTACGTGGGCCCCTATCCCCCCAGCCAAAGTTGACTACCTCAATGAGAGCCACCATTTCAAAAAGTGACTTTTAACAACAGCTCAGAGAATGTCTCTGCAAGCCAGGTCTGTGGGAATTAATCCAAGTCCTCACAAGAACTACCTCCTGCAACAATATAAGAAATAAGACCCCCAAAGGGACAAGACAGCCTGCACTGATGTCTTGTAAGAGATAAGATCCCCAAAGTGGGACAGGAATATTTTTTCTGCTTTCCTTTCCCTAGAGAAACTCCACTGCAGCTTTTCCTGCTGCCATCTTCTCAGTGATAAAGTCTGACCATCTCTCCATTACCCTGTAATTAGAAAAGGAGACAAATGGCACATCTCCCATGTCACAGCCAAGCCATTGCTAGTAAATTTCAGTCTAAAAAGGCAAGTGCTTGGTAGCTACAAAGTAGTTTAACTAAGCATAATCAGATGCCACTCACCTTAAAGGGAGGAAGTTAATGGCTTAATTGCTCTGTCTTTAAGAAGCACCTGCTGGATGATGGCTGGCTACCAACTTGCCTTCTCAAGTAGGCAAACAATGTGCCATTCGAAATCCCTTGTCTGTTTCATCTCTTCCAGTTGAAAAGTCTCCTTGGAGGAAAAGAGGAGGAGGGGAAATACTCCAGCACCAAATCCCCTCACCATAAATCTTTGTGCCTCAACTCACTGCGTTGGGGACAGGTGGCATGAAGAGAGCTATAGATGCCTTGGTGGCGGAGACAGGGGGCAAGGGAAGATTTATAGAGCCTTCAGCCACCAGGACAAGCAACCTGGAGAGATTTATATGATGGCTTCCAGAGAGAACGGGTATCACAGGGAGATTTATTGGCCCTCTTCCCAACAGATGAGGAACCGCCACTACAAGTGCACTTAGTCAATCTGCAAAATGGAGGAGTGAGACCCTGGTCCCTGCTGTCAATTTGTGACAGCCGCAACCAAAATACTTAGGAACAATGATGTTCGCTCTGACACAGAGTTCCTAAACCTGGCACTCTTAGGTGAGTTGGATTGCAACTCCCATTTTCTGCAGCCAGCATGATCAAAAGGCCCACTGGCTGGAGGTGATGGGGGTTGTAGTCCAACAGATCTGGAGGGCACCAGGCCAGGGGAAGGCTGCTCTGATTCCATTGGTGGGGTTGGTCTGTTGTTTGGCACAACCCCACTCTTTAAAATAAATCAGACCATTTAGCACTTGTGGTGTCTACACCAGAGGTAAGCAAACTGGCACCCTCCAATATTCTAGATGACAACTCCCATTATCCCCAGACTCCGTAACAATTGGACAGGAGCTATGAGATGTGTAAAGCAAAATTTCTGGAAGAGCCAATTTGCCTACATGACATAAAAACAAGCCACAGCTTTATTGTTTTACTATGAATGCCTCCTCTATGACAGTAAAAGCTACACCTGTTGGATGTCTGCAGCTTGAGACATGCAGCTACTTTTAAAATACACTTCATTCTATAACACAGGTTTGTCAGTTGCCATTCAGACTTCAAAAGCAGCAAGTATTTGTGTATTACAACTGCCCACAGTCTTTCTTTTGAATTAGTCTATTTTCCTGTTCAGTATGTTTCAAATAATTTAGAGCACTCATCAGATGGCTTACATTTAAAAAATTAAATAATGTTCATGCAACACTTTTTAAGTTCTTTCAATGCTAGGTGTTACCAGTACCTTATTTTTAATATGACTGGTTTTTATTTTCTGTCAAAATCATTCTTAAACCAAGTGTATCTAACTAACAACATCCTTACAAATATCAACAGATCCAACTAAATAATTCTATATTCTACTACTCGCTGTCCACATGGATTCTACTCCAAGATCTATTTTTATATATATATACTGATTGATGATTTCAATGGCCATATATATTCAAAATATATTTTAAATGTTAAAATATAGCATGAACTATAAATATCAATTCAGGGAGCCCAAGTTCTTTCATTGCTCTTCTGTTACTCCAAGTATGGTATTCATTTTAAAAAGCCTAACAACTGAGAATGAATTCCTGATGATATTAAAAAGGCAGGACCCTGGTGATATCATTAAGCATGATACATGAAGCATCAACTACAGATGATAATAATAATAATAACAACAACAACAACAACAACAACAATAATAGGATTTATTTATATGCCACCCAATCACTGGGAATCCGGGCAGCTTACAACAGAGGGGATAATAGATGGTTCCCTGCCCTCAGGCTTACAATCTAAAAAGACTCGACACAAAAGGAGAAGTGAATGGTGAGGGGGGGGGGAGGGGATCAGGTCCAGCATTCTTCTATCCCTCTGAGGCCTGGACCAAGACAGATGGACTGGAGGGAGGGTTCTTCTTCTTCAGTCTAGCCCTAGTGGAGCTCGGCCTGCCTGGTCAACTCCCTCACAGGCTGGAGGATGACAGTTATGGAGGGAGGAGCCTCTTCTTCCAGGCTAGCCCTGGTGAAGCTGGGCCTGTCTGGTCAACTCCCTCACAGGCCGGAGGATGGCAACTCCCTCACAGGCCGGAGGATGGAGGGAGGAGCGTCTTCTTCCAGGCTAGCCCTGGTGGAGCTGGGCCTGCCTGGTCCACTCCCTCACAGGCCAGAGGATGACAGTTATGGAGGGAGCGTGTCATTCTCATAAGCGTAAAGTGTAAAAAAAAATATTTCTCTGGTTGAAAGTTCAGGCTTTCTAAGCTCTGCATCAAAACCCAACCAAAAAATTAACTTTTTCTAATTCTGTTTTTAACTTCTGCAAAAACTTCTTTAAAGATGTAAAGAGATCTTGTAGCACCTTTGAGACTAACTGAAAGAAATTGGTAGCAGGAGCTTTCATAGTCCTACATCTACTTCCTCAGGTGCATTTGGTCTGAACAAGTTGATGGATTACGCTCTGCTCTGGTGCCACAAAAAACTATCATTCCCATAATTCCATAGCACTGAGCTGTGGCAGTTAAAGCAGTGTTAAACCAGATTATTTCTGCAGTGCAGATAGGTCCTCAGCTATTAAGTAGTCAGATATTCTTTGGCCTGGCTTGCCCGTACCTGGCATCTGAGCAATTCAGCCAGTCATTTCACCACCAACACAAAGTCTCCTTAGTGTATTAGAATAAAGATTGTTATAGCTTGTTATTCAGATATAGTTATTCAGCCTGTTATTCAGAACTTAATCTTTAATCATGTATGGACATATAATTACCTGCTGGGAATATTTATGTGAAATACACCCACCTAAGACAAATCTAACAGTGGTACTGCTAATCCACTACTGCTGTACAATGCCAGAGAGTAACATAGCTCTACAAAAGAAACCTAAGATAAGAGAAATTTCCACCATTTGTCTCTGGAGTGCTTAAACAAGTCAATTTGTATTCTGTACATTCATACTGTACTCTTGTTAGGTATTATGATTTTAAATATTAACATAGTCATAAAACATTAATGAGAAAAATATATTCAATTAAGACCTCAGAAGACAATTGTCACTTTTCTACTGCTCAAGGAGGTATTTATTTTCTAAATGTGTTCATTAAAAAAAAGGTCCAAAATGAAGAAAATACTAGCAGTTGTGGAAATTACAAGATGATCTAGGTGATTACTAATCTTGAGTCCCTAGATGCTGTTTGACTATAGCTCCCAAGATTCTGGTAAGGATGTAAATCCTCACTAGGGCGGGTTACATACGCCATTTGGGACGTCCTCAGGACATCCCAGTTTAAAAAAGGGGTGTCTCTTCTAGATGCCCCTACTCCTGTTACAGACTCTGTCCATCACAAATGGCGGCGGCCATTCCACACGGCCGCCGCCATCTTGACGTAATGGATGCTCTGCGTCCACACATCACGCCCCGGAAATGACGCTGCGAGTGCGCGACTAGCGCCTCGCGGCGTCTCTTCCGGGGAGCAAGAAGGAGCGCGATTTTCGCGCTCCTTCTTGGCAGCATCTGGGAACCGTGCCGTTTGGCTGCTTTGGTTCCCGGACGCTGCAACTGGCGGCGGTGCGAGACGGCCCCTTCTGGGCCATCTGTAACGCGCCTAAGTTTCTTCTCAAAAGTTCTAACAAGAAATTTCAGCATATTTTCCTTCCACTTTCAGTGAGAAAATGTTCAAAAGCCACACAGTTTTTGAAAGCTATTCCCAATTCCAGACTTGTTCTTCATGAAATTTATACATGGTTATTATACACAGGAAATATCCATGTAGTTGGATGGTGATGTAAATAGATGCCACTGAATTGACAGAAGCAAATTTGCCCATCTCTTCTTCAACACAGCAGCTCCTTCAGCACCCAGAAAGCCTATGCAGTGGGTCTGTGACCCACAAAGAACAGTGGTACATCCTATGAGTAGAGCGCTTTTATTCACAGAAAGCACATCTTATAATACTTAATAATAATACTATTTATTTATACCCCACTCTTGAACTCTACACTGTTGACCATTTCTATCTCCAACCAGTTATCTCTACATAACCATATTTCCAGAAGTATTACTGATAAAGAACACAACACAGAATGAATGTGTGGAAGTAGTCATATATCATACATGGTATTTTTGCAGATCTCTTTCCTGTATGATATAAAAAGGTTTCTATCTCCTTTTCCGCTATAGTCTGACATTTAATTATGAATTCTTTAGGAACCTTTGTTGCTCCATGTCAGAAAGGCTTTCTCCAAAAGGATATTGACATCATGCCCATATGTCCCCTGATTCTTCTTATCTGTCTAGTATTAAATCTTGAATTACTGTAAGCAAACTCACGGGCTGTCAAAATCAACAATTCAATTTCCATTCTCTTCTTTCCAATTAGGAATGTTGCTGTGGAAGCAATTGACAGCGATCTGGGATTACAAATTGTCTTCATGTTGCCACTAGAGCTATCCTCGACTCATTCTTTGCCTTTATTTGGAACACAGAACTTTGGAATGAGAACTAATCTCTTCGGCTCTCTAATAGAATTCCCCCAGTTTAACCAGAGACAGGTCTCTCAGGAGCCCAATGGATGTATTATAAATTTTGGGTGAGCCTCATGCAATCACATATGTGCAGAAAGCCATTCTCCCTACCCTCCTACTATAATTACAATTAGCAGGAGGCAAATTCACTTGTTAAACATGCTTCAAATCTTTAATTCAGTACTGTAATTATCTTTATCATATTGTTTGGCTGCTGCTGTGCCAAAATGAGTGAAAAACAAATATGGTGCTCAATCCAGAATGGTTTAATTTTTTTTTTCATTTTTAACCACCAAAGAGAGACTAGTTGGCTACGTTTACTCTACTATAGAAAGAAATATTCTGGAGAAGTTATCTGTATCTAATAAACAAAGCACTTCAGTGTCACATCATTCCAAAGTACCATCATAGATGTTCTTATTATTTATATTTTCTAGTTGCCCTAAAATATTAGAAAAAGCATCAAAACAGACCTACAGTCCATGTTTCTATAAACATATCATAGCTTCCTTTGTTAGTCTTCTTATTAGGTTTCTTGAGGGTTTTGGTCAGTGTGCACTTGGAAATCAACCAGCCTGATACGTATTAGGGATGGAAAGCATGTTTCCTATAATTTGTTTCCAGGTCAAAAAATGATGCTCCCAACAAACAGGAAACTTTGTCAGGGATAATAAAAAAACTACCAAGAATCTTAAACAGTTTTCTCCCTGCATTCATGTGTCTCAAAGTGTTAAGGAGGAAATATTTTATGGGGTGAGGTGCACAAAAATCTGTTTCCTGCACAACCCACCTCCTAATTTTTGAACAGAAAAAACTATTTCCTGTATAGGAAAACATTTTTCTGCAAGGAAATTGGGGGGGGTGTTGTATACAGACACAGATACACCAAAACAAAAACAAAACACATGTGTTTCTTTCTACACATAATATCTCCCCCACAACATTTCAGAATGTTCAGGGAGTATACTGCTGAGGATTTTTTGTTTTCTCCCATTATTATTTGGATTTCACACCTTTTGTGGTTCTGTTCTTTAGTTTTTAAAAAGGGTATCACAAAGTGTATCAAAAATGCATATATTTTTTTCTTACAAAAGGTTTAGTAACACGTGTTTTTGCAGACAAATACATTCCAAAATATGTATCTAAATATACATCAGTGATGACTCCAATGCGACCCTCATTTGGGAAGAGCACAAAAAAGGAGCATCTGTGTGAACAAGTTCTTCTGCAGCAGGTGAACACACAGTGGGGTCAATCCTCAACAATGCTGCCTTATGTTTGATAGGGTTGGGAAACAGGTCACTGTCCAGATGTATGTCCTGGACTGCAGCCAGCACACACAAACATACACCAATAAGGGAGGCTCAACAAGGCAATTAACTATGCAGCTGGGAAATAGTCCACAAACCTTGCAAGGTGTGAGAGAGAAAGCAAGCCAAAAACCAAAGCTGAAGTCAGGATAACAGAGGTCACGATAGTCAGTCCAGTCCAGGGTCAGGTCAGCCAGAAGGTAGCAATAGTCCAGTTCGTTCCAAAGTCAAGAGTCAAGGCAACAAGGAGTCAAGATACAGGGAGCTAGTGCAGGCAGCAATCACACCAAAGGATCATACAATAAACTCTGGCATTGAGTTGGTGTCTCCCAGGTGGTTAAGTAGGAAACTCTCTTCTTGGTGCCAGCTGAGGCTTGTTTGCCAATTGTCTCTCAGCAATTCTCCAGGACCAGGCTTGGCTCTTCCCCAAAGTCACCATTAGGCTGCTGAGCCTCAGGAGGAATCCCACCAGCACTAAGACCTTGCTGAGCCTCCTCCTCTGGGGCTGGGAAATCACAGCTGGGATCTGGCAGAGCAGGATTAGTACCTGGTGTAGCCTCAATTTCCCCTTGCACTGGAGTAATCACTTCCTCCTCCTCGTCCTCCGAGACCTGCTCTTGGCTGGCCATGACAATGTAGCTGGACTGCAGTTCTCATGAGCTGTTGCCTGCTTACCCAGCGGTTCAGGATAACAGCATTTGGAGGACCATATATGCCCTCCTACCTCTAGTACACAGGAAATCCAGGGTTAGCAATGACACAATGACTTTAGCCTTACCACATGGCCAGTCAGTCACAATTTCTCCAATGAATACATTTACTACAAAATAAATGTGCCAGCAGCCATTGCAAGTTGTTTGACATCACTTGAAATTTCCTCTTCTTCAATTTTTGTAGAATAGCAGGATCTATTCTTATGACTTTCAAAAGCAAATGAATCACCCACGACATTTTATCACAGATCTAAGACCCACTGTTCTGTTTGTATACTGCTGGAGAGCACACTCTGGCTTCCCCAGAGCCTACTGTATGGATGGCCCATTTAGATTAAATGCTATATGCTTACCGCAATGGAAACCCATCTCAATTGCAGTGTTCTAGCTGCAGAATTTTACATTTACACTAGTCCTATGTTTTACAAGCTACAATATTACAATATATTAAGTGACCCTTGAGAGTTTATCCTGAAATAACAAAAGTCCTCAGAAACTACTTTGTTTCTAATTGTGTAATATATCTTCCCTTGTAATGCCAACATTTAACAACCAGCTATCTGCAGCACTAACAAGCATTGCCTGAAAGTATACCTGCCAGAATCTTCTGAAGCCTACACAGACTGTATATCCTAGGCAGTCATGTAGTGCTCAGTTTTGTGAGGAGCACAGATTAAGATCTTGCATTGCAGGCTACAATATGTAACTATGATGGCAGAGGTACATCACTGACATGATGGGCAACCATGCTAGTGAATTATGATGATACACAATGGGAACTGCACAGGATGTTCGATTACATAAAGGGAGGCTCCTATTGTACATATCCCAATGTACAACATGTCCTGATGTGTAACATGTCCTAGTGTACAGCTGGCCCTCAATATCCATGAATTCATTATCCATGGATGGCTGAAAAATATATATATATATATTTCTTATAGGTTATTACCTATAAAGCCCTACATGGCTTGGGCCCGAGTTACTTGAGGGAGCGCCTCTCCCCATATAGTCTGCCCCACACTCTCAGAACATCAGGTAAAAATTTATTAGTACACTCTAAGGTGAGACTAGCAGCAACTCACCAGAGAGCATTTTCATCAGCTGCACCAATGCACTGGAATAAACTTCCAGAAGAGCTTCGCACGATCCCCACGCTGGATGCCTTTAAAAAGGCTTTAAAGACCCACCTCTTCCGATTAGCATGTCCTTCAGACTCTTCATAGAGTCTTACTCCCCTGATAGGAGTGGCTAATCACAATTGATAGATTCCTTGCCTGTTTATTGTTCGCTTGTTTTATTGATGTTGGATTTTATTGGTTTTTATTGATATATGTATTGAGATGATGTTTTTATGATGTGAATGTTTTAAATGATTCTGTAAACCACTTTGATTGTCTCGGAAGAGCAGTATATAAATAAAGCATATTATTATTATTATTATTATTATTATTATTATTATTATTATTATTATTACTATTACTATTCTAAAAACCTAAATTTTGCCTTTTTATATATGGGACACCATTTTACTATGCCACTGTATTTAATGAGACTTGAACATCTATTGATGTTTGTATCCATGGGGGTTCTGGAATCAAATCCCAGCAGATACTAAGGGCCCACTGCACAAGATTTCTCACTGTGGATCAGGGCAAATTGTATATCTGGACATGTTATGCATCTCAAAACTTGTTAATGGAGAACAGATTTACTGGGATGCTCACTGAACAGGTTGATTTGAACACATTGCCCAGTACTGTACTAAGTACACTGGTTATCAGTCACTTTTCTAGGTTCAGTTCACAGAGATTATGTGAACATCTAATTCCTTCTAGGACTAAAGATCAGTCCACCTGAAGGAGTGCCTTCTCCCTTAAGTTCCTTCACAATTATTATGGTTATCACAAAATAATCTCCTCTGTGGTAGATGCCTGCTTAGGCTTGCCATTTCACAGCTCCAGGTGGGACCTGCCCAGTTTTTTTACCTTGGGGAAGGTCCCGTCCCGCCTCTGCATTCTGTCCTGGGGACAGCTGGACTCCTGGTTCTTGCCTCTCCGTCTCAGCCTCCCCTTCCAAAGCAGCCTCCGTTTGTATTGGAGCGGCTGCAGCCAGGTTCCTAGATCCTCCATCCCCATTGGCCAGGCAGGGAGGAGGAGGAGCTTTCATTCAGCCCAGCAGAGACTCAGACTACAGAGAGAGCTGTGGAGGAGGCAGGTAGAGAGGCAGTGCCTGGTAGGACTCTCTCTGGAGGGAGAAGGAAGGAAGGGTTTCCCCAGGGTTTGGCAAGATTTCTTCAGGTAGGGGGTTGCCATTACATCCTCTGAGGTTGAGAGAGAATGACTTTTCCCAGGGCTTTGCAAAGAGAGGGGTTGCCATTGCCATGCCCTGAGGCTGAGAGAGTGTGATTTAGTCCAGTGGGGTATGTTTATGTCCAAGCAACAGATCGAACCCTGGTCCTTCTCTACCACTGCCTCCTAATGTCCCTTAATTCTATTAT